>NC_134369.1:70213939-70522918 GCF_035582795.1 Mycteria americana | reverse complement strand
CTGGTGAGACTCTAAGACAGAGGGAACCCTTCTTGTAGTCCAGTCTGGACTATCAGCACATCCTGTGTTCTCTGCAGGTTGTCTACAATAGATGATGACAAAAAGATGGTGTCTGGAGGTTACGTTTAAGAGCACCCAAAAAAGGGTCTGGAAGCAGGACTGTGCCTTTCCTTACTGTAAAGAGTAAGTAAGTAATCTAAGTGCTCTGTTTTTACGAAGGGAATCCAAGCCATTCAGGGAAGAGATGTCAGGAATGTCCTTGTGACAAATGGGGTTTTCATCAGAAAATGGTGAGACCAAACTGAATTTCCTGGAGGAATGTACCAGTTTCAACCAAGTTTTTTCTTGAGAAAAGTTGCTTGGGTCTAGCTCAATATTTCTCAGGAGTTAAAGGCTGTCCTGAAAAGCCCTTCAGAGGGACTCAAGGAAATGCTCTTTGCCTGACATCTGGGGGAGCATCTACTGCTCCCCTTGTCAAGGTTCAGCTGATGTGCAGCGATTCACAGTAATCTAAATGTGCATCTAAGCTCCTCCAAGAAAAACCAGAAGTCCCCTTGCAAGTCACACCTTAAGCCCCTTTTTCAGACACGCAATAATCAAGATGACCGAAATACAGCCAGTAAAAGCAGAGTTAGTAAAAAATAGGAAATGAAATTGTAATAAACTTCTTTTTCCTTTTTTTTTCATTCAAATTAAACATTCTGCCAAAGCTAAGTGTCACGAATACTTCAATACCATGGTAGCATCATCTCTCTGTTCCCACCAATGGCCTTGCTCTGTAAGCATGCTGTAGTTGGAGTAACATTTGATTGGAAGTGATACAGGACTTACCACATTGAGCTCTTCACCCATGAATGGTCATTCTAGTTTTAATACAAATAAGTAAACCTGAAATGCAAATTAACCAATCTTCCCCAGTGGGATCTGTGTTTCCAGTTTGCTTAAGGAGATTTTCTTTCGAGAGACCTTTCTACAGCTTTATCTTTCTATCTGAAAGCTTCCGTGTTTGCCTGGATGCTGGCACGACAGAGTGACTGCACTCAAGTTCTCCAAATAAAGTACTGACAAATTTATTGTCTGCAATAATATTTTCCTACCTCTGTGAGGTGGGTTGAACCTATTCCACTTTCCCCTTAGTAAAAAACAACACTGATGGCAGTAATTTATGTTTTGGTCAAGGCCAAGAGGACTAATTAGAGCATATTAAGCTGAACCATGCAGGCAGTTCTTGCTCTTCTCCCTGGTACAGATCCCATATGCCATACGCATCCTCCTGTTGATGTTCATGAATGGCTGTTCACGGGCTGGAAAGAGCATTTTGTTAACAGATATTTGTGCAGTTCCTTAGTAGGAACTTCCACTGTTTCCGGGATTCCTTAATCATTTCCCTAACAACCACGGATAACAAACGTGACCTTCTCATGAAAAATGAGGCTAGGTCTATAAACATGTTATTAAGAATAAATGAAGCTTTTAGTAGAAGGGGTTAGTTGGGGGTCTTTGCTAGGCAGTTAGCCCCTGGAAACTTGAATGTAAATAGAAAACAATTAAAACCGGAGCCCCAAAGGATACTGCACTCAGCCAGGGAGGCTGTAATTAGGTTTCTGCTGCCGTTAATCGCTTCTAAAGTGAGTGATCATAAATTACAAACATGTTCAGAATCCTCCCAGAGCACAGTCTGAAAAGCCTTCTTCTCTGAGCTGGCTTGGGAAAGGAAGAGAGGGAGAAAGGGGGACAGGAATAAGAGGATAAGGGAAGGGAAGGGAAGGGAAGGGAAGGGAAGGGAAGGGAAGGGAAGGGAAGGGAAGGGAAGGGAAGGGAAGGGAGGAGAGGAGAGGAGAGGAGAGGAGAGGAGAGGAGAGGAGAGGAGAGGAGAGGAGAGGAGAGAGAAGAGAAGAGAAGAGAAGAGAAGAGAAGAGAAGAGAAGAGAAGAGAAGAGAAGAGAAGAGAAGAGAAGAGAAGAGAAGAGAAGAGAAGAGAAGAGAAGAGAGAAGAGAAGAGAAGAGAAGAGAAGAGAAGAGAAGAGAAGAGAAGAGAGAAGAGAAGAGAAGAGAAGAGAAGAGAAGAGAAGAGAAGAGAAGAGAAGAGAAGAGAAGAGAAGAGAAGAGAAGAGAAGAGAAGAGAAGAGAAGAGAAGAGAAGAGGAGTTTTTTCTTTCTCTTTCCTGCGCTTCCACGTGTATCAGTCAGGCTTCTAAATTAATGTTGGAATGGAAAGCTTAAGCTAAACCAAACCCCAGTGTTGCTTGTATTTCTTTAAATACACACACACACTCACGCACACACACATGCATAGTTAGTTAAATGAAGAAAATGTATCTCCAAACATCATATTTAATTTCATTAGCTACTGTTGCTTTCTTGGAATCCGCTTATAGCACATGAAGATAAACATTCTCCGAGTGATAAGGGTGTGTTTATAAACTTTGTTTGGGATGAAAGAAGCCCTAGCTGATGTGTTTTTATAGTAGGGTTAATGGTGCTTTACTAATCCTTTGCCTGTGACCAAGAAACACAGACATCTTGACTTTCCTGTGAGACGCGCATGCATTTTCCTTCTTCCCGGGCATTTAGTGTGTAGCTGGAAGACAACGCACCACCCCCAGGTTCCGCAAGGGTGAATCACGAAGCAGCAGCATCGCATTCCTGGGACTTCACCACTAGACACTCAGTGTTCCCGGATAGCAGAATTAATTCAACACATTGTTATTTTACAGTTTGGCTTTGCTTTTGGGGGCCATTTTTGGGTTTTGGGGTTTTTTATTTTTAAAATTTGTTTTAAGAAAACCGCCACAGCAAATGCTCTGCAGCCTCCGAACTCTCAGGCAGCTACTGCCTAAGCACCCAGCACGTCCACCCGGGACCCCCAGTGCAGTGCCTGTTGGAGGATTTCAGCCAAATGTGAGACCCGTTGGACAGGGAAGGCTCCAGCCTTATTTTCATTGAATTCGCCACTTCACCTACATCCCTCTCCCCGGCTCCCCGCCATGCGCACAAGTCATCGCCCATGGTCATGCTGCCCTCAGCTTCCTTAGCCACATCCTTTTGGCTGCTCTGTTTCAGCTTCTCGCTGGTAAACTGAATTGGAGGCTTCCTCCCCCTGCCAGCCCCTCCGCGTGGTGTAAAACCCAACCTTCCCAAAAGGTCAGGGCTCTCTGTTTTTCCAACCTTCTGTTTCGAATTTAAGAGACAATGGTTCACAGGGAGCTGAGGGGGGGTAATATGCCGCAGTGCTGAGTCACAGGAGTCCAAGCTGAATTTTCTGTTAACGCTGAAAGACGGCCCTAATTATGATATATACAGAATTATTCTCCGACCAAAGAATGCTACAATGCTGAGAGAAATGGAGCGCTCATGCCCTTGCACATCCACCACCAGAGCATCTAAACACCGTGGGCTAAGAAAGACTCCAAACATGTGCTTCCATAAGTAACGTACCGGTGATAGTGCTTTTCTTAACAGTTGATGTTGCATGTCTCCACGACACCTACCAGCAGTGCTTTCAGTCCCCCTTGCTGCTCATGCATGTGGGCACCCTCCTACATCCTCTCCCTGGCTTGAAGACATAGTTACTTTGGTTGGGCTGCTAGCAGGACTGGCCCAGGAGGAGATACTGGCCCTCACTGGGTCCTTGTCTCTTCTACCAGCTCTCCAGCTGAACATAATGATTGAGTTCAGAAATTTTATTTCCGGAGAAAGCTAAGGAAGGAGCCAAGGATTCATGTGGATGCCAGAAAGGAGAATAACAAAGATAAAAAGCAATCCAAAGGCCTAGCTTTGTCCCTCATTAACTCATGGTGATGGGAGGACATTTCTGTATGTATAGGTTAGTGTAGATTTGCCTCATGCAAGGTGTCCTGCTTCCCCCTCAAGCTGCTCTCAGCATCAGGATCCTATGAAAGCACATAGCTGTTGTAGCCCACAGTTCTTACTTGCCTCTCCCTGCTACGAAAAATAGTAGCCCAGACTGCCCCCCTTTACAAAATAAGCCCCAGTCTAGCTATGGGCTGCACTGGAGCAACCATCACTCTCTGCAGATATCCTCCTCCGCCAGACTCGTCTCAGCACACAGCTGTTTCTCGGATCAGTGATGGATGGATGGATATACCAGGAGGTGTGATTCTCCCTCCATGATCTGTCAAAAGCTACTACTGAAATATGTCTAATGGGAAACCCTCAGGAAAAAAGCCAAATAAACATCAGCTGGAAGAAAGCAATGTGCCATCCTTTACTTTCATCAGACCTAGCCCCAACCCTCCTTCTTCCAGCCAGCACCCATACCTGCTACGGTAACACACTCTCTCTAGGTAGGGATTAGGCAGGACTGTTTCAGTACGGTGACATTTCTCAGAGGGGTTGTCCTAGGCCACCTCAGTTGCTAAAGCATCTGGCCTTGCCTAAGAAATGGCTGCCTGGTTATACGCTGCTCTGGTTTGCTTTCCAATACTCATCTCACTGTACCCATTTCTCCAGGCTCGTTAAGACCTGTGCTGCAATGACAGAGCATCACGGTTCTAGCAGGGTGCTGTAACATTGCCAGCACCAAACTCCAGATGAAGACAGAGGTCCACCTAGCCATGGGGAAGAGCAGCCACAGGTATCTCTGGCAAATCCTAGTGCTTTGCAGAAACGAAAAGGTTTTCAGCCACGTTACTTTATTTTAATGAGTTTCCTGAGAAAGGTTTGAAGCAAAGCATGGGATACTGCCCATGGCATCATTTCATAATGAATATCAGCACAGATTTTTTAATGTGCCACTTGTTGCTGTGCAGTCAGAGTTTCTCTTTCTCTGGAGGCCTCATCCTCTCTGTGAAACGTAATAACCTTCAACTTTCTCACCAGCTGGAGGCAATGCGTGTTTGTATCGCCATAGGCCCCAGAGCATCTAAACCTTTTGCTTTGGAGCAACGTCCTGCAGGAACACGGCCAGCCCAGAGGAGACTGTGAGAAATTCTGTCCTCTGGAGAGTCCTGTTTATTTTAAGCAAAACAGCTAGTTTACATGTTGGCCTTTTAAGCAAAATACTCTGGTTCATTCTGCCCTGGATTTAGTTATGTAACCAAATCGCTATGTTTTTTAAATAATCTAAATGGAATTTGTAATGTCGCCTCCCAGGGGAAAGGGCCCGATTCTGGTTTTACAGCTAATGCCTTCACGCAGGTGAGACTTCACCAACTTCAATGCACTTCTGCTTGAAGACTGCATTATTTATCTCTGCCTTGCACCCAGGACAACTGAGGCACAGAAAAATGGAAGTGAACAGACCAAAGCTACTGAGCAAAAGAACATCAGAGCCAGGACCTGATGCAACACTACTGAGCCCTGGGCTGTCTGCTCACTGGCATCGCCTCCTGCCATGGCAAGGCTTTGGGAACGATCCAGGGTGACTTGAATGCTTCCAGCCTCTGGCAGCGTGACAGTCCCAGGAGATGGTAGACTCAGCCTTTGACAGAGCCAAGTTGCCCTGAGTCCTGGCCCATGCCTTCTCGCCTTCCACATCAGTGCTATACCTTGGCCCTAGGCTGTGCCACCTGGCAGAAGGTGGCCTGTGGCTTAAAAATGTGTCGTGTCTGGTTTAAAGCCCCAGTTATGGAAGGAGTGTATCTTGGGGCTGAGAAATCCTGCGGAGTGGGGGTTGGACGTGGGTGTCAGGAGAGGTAACATCATACCCAATAGCTGTGGTCAAAAGTTGCACAATGTGATACAGTGAGGTACAAGTTTCTGACTTTGCCCTTCCAAGTTTTCTTTCAAGCTGCACCAAACATTTCTCGCCGCCTCACATAAGCTCCCTCAGAGCTGGCTGGATCTGGGTGTGCAGGGATGAGTTTCTTCATAGCTTTCCCATGCGGTGCTCTGTGTCTAGCATCTTCCCACAGGTCTGATCTTCCTCCTGAAGGCCATCAATCTTAAGAGGACAAACCAACCTTTTTTCTCAAAGCCAAAATCAAGAGTTTGGAAGGCTGAAGTATATTTTTGGTAACCTATTCTACAGGCATGTGGGTTGTGGGCATATGTATTATAATCTTCTGCATTTGTGTTAATTCACCCCGGTAACTCAGTATGGGTGGATGGTACCCGTGTACCCATTTGGGGGCCTGTGTCCTTCACTCCTACCTTGGGGCTGATACACAGAAGTGGTTACAAGTTGTCTTCAGGTGCTACCTACTGAAGTCACTCTTTTGATCAAAGGTCATTATTTTTGCTTACTACAGGAGACCAATATCATATTTGTCTGCCTCTGTACTTTTTTCCAGCCCAGACCAAGGTCTACTGTCACTTGCAATTGCCGCTGTCTGGGTAAACCAGAACACAGAATTTCTGGAAAACTTGCTTTTGTGAGATTTCCAGCCCAAATTAATGAGTTGCGGAGAAACACAGCCTTTGATGTATGTACAAACGGCATCAAGCTCTCAGGCTTCTTGAACTCAAAGAACTCCTAATCCTCAATCCCTTCCCTGCAATTAGAGCAAGGGCAGTTGGTGCACTCCACACACCATATGACCAGTAATGCCATGTTTTGGCTTGGAAGCATCTATGCTAGCAAGGAGCTGCCGTGTAAGTTAGAAGTCCAACCTAAGCCATGTGTGGTTAGCAGCTGCTCTGAATTTTTGCAGTGCCTATTTATACAATTTGGATTGACTCTGAATTCTACAGCTTAATTTCTTTTTTGTCACAGTATTGTGCAAAGGAGTGAAGCCCCAATCTTGTAATCGATCCTTACACTGTCAGTGCAAGATCCAAGGCTAAATTTCTTATAGATCTGTATGAGTCCTGACATGGCAGATGGCTCTATCCTGTGTTGAATTATGGAGCATATTGTGACATACATAGTTGCTTGATAGACCTTAATTATACCACAGGAGGGAGCCTGAATGGTTTGGCCTGAAAATGTGCTCCTAACCAACTTCCAGTCTCCAAAATTTATCAAACATCTATTAATATCACCATAGAAGTTTATCATTTTAGGTGACTTGCATATAAAAAGGGAATAAATATAAAATCTTGGGGTGGAAAAATTGCCAAGCTGGTTTTGAAGCCCTGCATTCTTCTTCAGCATGTAATTCTTTATTTATAATAACATTGAACATGAATGCAGTGGTTCAGTTCCTCTTGGACGACACAGTGGGGTTCTTCCATCTCTTCCCCCAGAGGCTGGGATGGCATTGACCTCAGCACGATGAACCCTGCTGCAAGCCTTTCCTCCCCTCCCTCTGCTCCCTTCCCTCTCAACCCTCTCTCTTCACCCTCCCTCTCATGCAGGGACACAAGGTGGTTGGCAGGTGAAGTAGGGTGTCCTCACCAGTGGTCACCTTGGTCTGCCTCTTTCCAGGCCCTGTGTGCAAGCCTAAAGCATACTGCAAGCAGCTCGATACCTCTGCCCTTGCTTCCACCCCCATCACTGTGGCCAAGGACTTGGGGAACGGAGGATTTGGGGTGGCCCGTACTGAGCCTGGCCCTGTAAGACACCTGGCATCTCCTGTCCTACTCATGGGTAAACTCGCCACCCGGGCCCGTGCTTCCCTTGCCTTGCTTGGCCGTGTTCCTCAAGGCTAGTGTGCTTTGGCTGCTGCTCTCTGAGCTCTCTGGTTCTCAACCCCGGAGTTATTTCAGGCAGCGCTGCACGGTTTCCCTTCCAAGGGCTTATGAAACACTCTTCTGGGACTCTTCACCTGACTCATTGTTTCCTCTGCCACCCCATGCTGGGAAGCACCGCCGTGCCGATGACTTCTTTGGGAAGCTCCTGAGGAGAAGAGAGCAAGAGTAGCCAGGCAGAGCCTTTAACCCACCGGTTTATCTCCATGGGCTCGGAAGAGTGGGGTTTTTTGTTTTTTCTTTTCTTTTCAGCAGTCCCTTTGCTTCAGCTCCTTCTCGCTTTGAAGAAATTTGCTTTCACTTAGCTGACACCCAAACTCACACTTTGGACATCTCACAGGCCAAACTAAAGTACTACAATACGGACCGCTCCATACTTAGCAGGACACACCAAATTGCTAAATGCCGTATAACCACACCCATCATCAAAGGCCCATACGCTCCCATTTCATCCGCTCAATTACTAACCACAGAATGACTTTGTTTTAGTCAATGGCAAACAGTCTGACATGGAAGCCACCCACCTTCAAAGCGCTTTTGTTTGTTTGTTTGCTATCTTACTCAGACTAGCTTTTCCCGCCACCTTCTCGCTCCTTGTGTCAGAGCAGCCACTTGTAAATGCGGACATGCTTTTTTCATTTCTTGTATTTTTCCTGAAATTGCAATTTCTGCCTCATGGTTTTCAGCTGAAAGTGAGGAAATGGCTGTTTTGGTTCAGACAGAATTAACCCTTTTTCTTCTTTGCTGATGGTCTGCATTTTTTCCCCTAACCACTATTCTTATATTAAGAAACTTCTTTTCCCTGAAACTCTCAAACAAATTATTTCTCAGCCTTGAGGCCACTGATTTCAGAGTATGCAAAAGTATGGTCCCAAATCTATAAACTCTTTCCTGTCTAACATATTCTTCTTCCTTCTCAATTGCTCCTCTCCTTGTAAACCACAGTACCTCTGATAAAAAGAACAACAAATTCTTCTGCTGAGAGGCAGGCAGGGACCCATCTATATGTTAATAAACACAGGCTTCACATAGACTTCTTATGACCTCTATCTACTCTCTTTTAGCCCAGCTTCTTACAGAAACAAGGCCCTGTTTGATCAGATTATGTGTCCATCTGCCTGTCACTCCTCACCAATTACTGTGGAATTCCCTGGCTGGTTTTGGTTGGGTTTGATGAGGTCTTCAAGATGTTAAGTTCCTACAAGGTCAGTGAAAAAATAAAAGGGTGGTCAGAGAGAAAAGTTGAAGCAGGAGATCAACTCTTATGAAACATCATCAAATCCACATGGGCACTCACATTCAAATCACAATCCCATAAGAAACCGAGATTTATTAATTCCATCGCTGGTGGAACAGCTCAGACTTTCTTTCCGTTTCTGTTTTTGTTTGTTTGCTTGCTTGTTTGTACATTTGCTAGAACAAATAACTCGCTCCGGTGGAGCACTACAAACTTCACAGACCCAACCCAAACACAGTTCTGGCTACAAACACTCAGGAATTTGGGAGTCTTCCATCCAGACCCACATCCAAACCATCCCAGCTGAGACCCATAAGGAGCAACACGGGCAAGGAACAACTTTTCTGAGTCTGCTCTGACTTTTGGTGTGGAGAGCCTGGATACACCCCAGTCCTGCTTTTCTGGCAGATGCTGCAGATCCGACAGTACAGCACAGACGAGGCCATACCTGGGATACCGTGTCCAGTTTTGGGCGTCCCCTCAGTTCATGAGGGATATTGAGAAACTGGGAGGGCTACCAGCATGGCAGGGCTTCTTCTCACTCAGGGCAGACACTATAACAAGAGGCAGTGGCCTTGAAGCTCAAGGGGTTTGGATTCAACATTAAGAGAAATGCCTTCATTAGAAGGTGGTGCAGCATTGAGACAGCTCACTTGGAATGTGGTGGCAATCTCCATCTTTGGAGTTTTTCAAGGCTCAGCTAAAGTCACGGATGATCTCATCCCGTTACACGCAGAACCTACAGAGTCCTCCAGAGATCCCTTCCCACCAATATATCTGTGATTCTGGGAACATACTTAATTTGTTTTCTTTCTTTTTTTGTTTTTCTTTTTTATCCCACTTTGCCTTCAAAGAGGGAGGAAAAAGTTTGGCTGGATTGGCTCAGTAAAAGCCGCTCCTCTATCTGCAAATGCTCTTATTCTGTGACTGGATTTCTCAGGTTATAAAATACCTATTCCTTGGATAAAGAAGACACCAGAGGCCAATCTTCTGCCTGCCCTTTCTTGGCACAATAGCCAAGAATATCGCTGGTTTTTTTCCGTTCTTCATCCTGTCCTCCTTGTGTGTTTTCACAGCTTCATTTACAAGTGTGCACTCAGAGATCACAGTGTCCCAAATTGCAGCAATCGAGAGCTGGGTGCATCACCCACGTTAACTCTCAAGATTTATTAGTTCGAGAGAAAGGACAGGACTGATGAGGCTCCTGCTACTTGCCCTGTCACAGGCTGGTCTTTAGCACTGAATTTAAAGTGGAGGGAGAGGGCCAAAATCATCTCTCAGCTCAGAAGAACATTTTCAGCTCATTAATCTAACTTTTCACAAACCAACTCCTGTCCCATCTCCAAGGCATGAGACTGTGTTTAACAGAAATCTTTATGCATAATAGCAATGAAACTTTGAAAAACACAAACAGTCGTAGGCAAAATACCCCAAAGTTCCCATGAAGACTGAGCTTCCCTTTCTTTTTAGTATGACACCAAAACTATCTAGGAGCGTGGAAACTGTGGCTACCCCAATGAGCACCTCTACGTCCATCAGTGCCTAATCTTGGACAGCCTGTCCCTAGCTCCATTTTGGAAAAGTCTTCGCACATCGACAGGTCAAGGCAATAGTATAGCTGTTGCTGATTCAAGGAGCTATCTCAGAGATAACAGAAACAGCTAACGTAAACCCAGATCTCTGCTCGCTACGTGGGCACAGAGGCCCTCAGTTCTGATGAATAATCACCATATTTTACTCTTTTACCTAACAAAATAAGCAAATAGCCCCAGGGTCGTCTATGGGCACTTACTCTGCATATACTTCTGATTTGCGAGGCAGACAGACAAAAAATTTCAAGTTAGAAAGGACTAAATATTCTCAGATTCAGAATATAAATTTCATTTAAAGTCAGTTTGCGATTGCTAAAGACTCAGATTCATTAACTAGTTTGTCTGAATATTGTCATGAAAATCTAAGCTTTATTGAGTGCTAAAAGCCTTAAAAAAGATGGAAACATATGAAAATAAAAGGCTAAATTCTCTGCCACCACCACTGCTCCAAGTGCAAAAGAGAACCAAACCATAACAATGGGTTCATTACAAATGCTCCATCATTTTGTAATAACCAAGCACTTAAAATGTTCTTGGTAGCTGCTCTGAGGATGCCATTTTTTTCATTATGAGTTGTATTTAGCACATAATTTATAGCTGGCAGGACAGGGATAATCCTGCAGTGTGAACGCACTGCGAGACTGCTGTAATTACACCAGTGCTGTGGTTATGGGCTTTGTGGAACTGATACTTCTTTTTAATTGTGGAGATGATAAGATCAAATCCAACACTGTGTATCTCAGTGGCAGGTTTGTGGCTGTAACCGTAGCTGCCAGCTGCCTTCCTGGTCATCTGCTCTCCCTCCAGGAGGCTACAGATGATGAGATGTTTGCAGAAATGAGGACTGCAGGCTCAAAGCCGACCTCTTAGAGCAGTTTGTTGGAAATGCAGACACCCATAAGACGTGTTTCTCAATATCAGGAACTACTATGCAAGATAACCGGTTTTGTGGGGGAGATGGGCCGAGAGCAGAGGACCCATGGATGCGATGCCACGGCCCCTCTGTGGGACCCACCAAGTCCATCTGCCACCCACCCACCTACCACATCCCATGTCCATGGCCACAGAGCATCTCCCAGGGCACAGCAGACTGACTCACCACAAATCCCCTTTTTCCCCAGCCTTGTGTCCCCAAAACCATCAACCAGTTAGAGCTTGGCCTCCTTGGAAACAATAATACAGCATGAGCAATTTAAATGAATGGGCAGATGGGATAAAACCAAGCAAAACATCCAGATGTTTCTTTTCCGTCACTTTTGGTTTGTGCTCCGTTTTCTCCAGTAAGTCACTAAAATACTTTGATGTGAGAATTTTATATTGGTGATGGCTTTGTATCAGCCAAGTCACCAGACAATAATCCCTTGGTGTCAATACTAATTGGCTTTGTCATGTTCCTAGGACAAAGGGAAAAAACCTAAAACAGTTCTCTACCAAAAATAACTTTAGAAAATAAATATTTTGGCCCCATCTTGCAAAAAGTCAGTGTGACATTTAGAGGGAGCTAAGAAAAGGAGTCTTTCCTGCCTTAGGAAGAAACTCAGCTTAACTTGGGTCCTGTTAACTTCGTCATACTATTACTTGGGCACTGTTTGGTATTAGTCACTAGCTGCTCCCTCTCAGCTTTATCCAATTTAATTTCAAATATAGTGCAAACAGATGCCTTTATGTTTCATTTTTAAATCATTTATTGTTCTACATGTAGCAAAGAAGCTTAAAAAAGAATGCGAAAGAATTGCCAGAAAGGTTTTTGGGGTTTTTTTTAAGATATATATATATAATTGCAGTTGTGGTTACTGTGGTTTCTTTTGGGTGGATCAGAAAAAAATCAAGTCTTCCTTCCTCGGGGATATAAGGGGAAAAAAAAAAGGATGGAGAGGAAAACTCATTCCCATGTCTAGTGCTTTTTATCAGTAATGGAATGAAGCAATCAGGTTTAAGGGCTTGTCTAGACGGAGGACTCTGGCACTGATGTAGCTCCCGCAGTGTAGTGAAGTCTGTGCAAGTCCCAAATGCTGCTCACAGCAGCAAAAGCCGCAGGGATGCAAAGCCACCATGCAAAGTCAGGGGGCTCCATGCCCTGCAAAATCCCAGCTTCAGCAAGGCGATGCAGCTTGTTTGTACAGGGGACAGCCAAAGAAAATTTGAGAAATGGCTTTTTTTTAATTTATCAAAGTGCCCCAAAGCAGCATTACCAGCACAACAGAGCTTTTGATCAATTAAAGTATTTTAACAACAGCTTCTTTTGGAGGGGACACGGTTGCAAATGAAGAAGCACGAAAAATTGCTGAGCGCAGTCAATAAATCCAGTTTTTAAAAGAGGCTTATTTTAATTAAAAACATAACAAGCAAACAAATGAGCAAAATTTTCTTTGAAAAGTTTTCCGAGACCCATAATAATAGAGTAATACCTTGGTTTTACACCACTCTGTTTGTCAACAGAACTTAAAGCACATGGTGAGCCGCTCCGTGTCATTATCCCCATTTTATTGGCAGGGACACCGTGTGACTTCCCAAGGGCCTCACGACAATTCATGGCAGCACCAGAGAGAGCGAGCACATCTCTTGAACTTGGTCCCACACTCAGCCCGTTCGGCGGTGCTACCTGCCATGTGCATGGCTGTGGGGGGGTCCCGCATGTCTCGCATGTAGGGGTTCCGCATGTCTGTTAGGGACATGGTGCAGTGGTGGGCTTGGCAGCGTTAGGTTTACGGTTGGACTCGATGATCTTAAAGGTCTTTTCCAACCTCTACGATTCTGTGATTCTGTGACAGGCTAAGCCTGGCTGGGTTAATTTTGCCATCCATTTTCTGCAGAATCGGAGGGAGGCTTCATTCATGTATCTCCAGCGTGATGTCCCCTTTGGTGGTTGTGGTGGGGTAGCTGGGAACATCCAAAGTCCTGGAGAGCCCTAAATTCAATCCCATTTATATAAATAATCCAGGAGATGGGAGAGCCTGGTTTGTCCATAAACCTGACAGACCGGGGGCCAAATCCTGCTCTCAGCATCTCTTGCATGACTCTGAGAGAGCTTCCCAGACAGCAAGCAACTGAGACTGGAGCAAGCGGGGTCCCGAGGCAAAGCGCTAAGAAAGATGCTGGAACGACTGGGATGCCAGGCTCCCAGGTCCTGCGCTGGCTTAGGGGAGCTGCCACGAGCCTCCAGCCCTCTCCTGCGAGGCTGCAGGCTTCTTCTCACCAGGACGGGGATTTCAAGTGGGTACGTTCACACCGCATGAACCATCCGTGTCCCCGCAATGGGACACTTGGGAAAGAGCTGCATCACACCAGGACCTTCCCAAAGCCCCCTGTGAGCCTGTCCCAGTGGGGTATTAAATTAGAGCAAGTAAAGTCCAGTAGCCCCAAAACACACTAAACCCCATCAAAAGGTTTCAAAGTTTATCAGCCAGGCCTGGTGGAATTCAGGGGAGAAACCAGACGCAGCTCAGATCAGCTCTCTCTTTTGCCACCTTTAACAGGAGAAAGAACATCCCTCTTCAAAAAAACCCACAGAAACCCCCACATAGAGTCAGAGGGGACATCATGCAAGTACAGACAGCAAAATATAAGACCATAGGAAATAGCCAGCCAGCCAGCATCGTCCTGGAAAGGCTAATATTTGCGTAATACTAAAAAGCTTTTTGCCTTTCGGATCCTTCCATGAGAAAAGGCTAAAATATTTGGTGTACACATTTTTCAAAATGAGAACATGCCATACATAGTTAAAGTAATGACTAGTGCTCTTAATCCCAGACACAAACTTTTCACTGAAGCTTTTTTTGGGCTGGGTCATGTGATTTATTCGGTTTTCAGTATCTATATATAAAACTACTTTTTTTTTTCTTCCTGGTTCATCCTTACCCATATTCCAAAACCTGCACACTTCATAAGCTATTTTGGTTTACCACATGGCTTGGCACTTGGTAGTTTTCCTATGAAGTGAAAACAAAACTTCAACTTGGCTGTTGGTGGCCATTATCTGAGATGCAAATCTTCTCGCTCAATTGCCAGGGCTCTAACGAGTGGCTTATTACCCTTCCTGGCTGCCAGATGGCCCTGTTACTCAGAGACCTTAAATAGGGGTATCCCAAACCCCCAAAGTGGGAGTTGTTAGTCCCTAGGGACCTCCACCTCCTGCATGGACAGTCCTTTGGATTTTGGTGCCAAATGCCTTGGTTTCGGGCAAAAAGCCTTGGGGCCAGCCAGAGGAGAGCAGGCCTGAGCTCTGTCGGCTTTTGATCTGCTCTACAGGGCTGCCCATCTTCTTGCCCCAAAACTTTTATTTGCTGTGAATAAATTAATGCTAAATACATCCCCGAGCCTTACTTGCCCCATCGGAAAACTACTCTGCTCAGCCACACACATGACATCATCATAAATTTTAGTTGCAGGGAAATAAAACCAGGATTACCTGCATTTTTAGCACCGGGGGTGGGGTAGGGGGGGGTGGGCGGAAGGATGGGGCCTCCTTTGGGGCTTGGTTGTTGGGTTTGGCTTTTTTTTTCCTTAACTCCGACCTTCCTTCATGTTTGTTTACAATTAGAGACACTGCTCAAGGTGAGGGGAGACTTTGAATGGAGAACAGAAAGACCTTTCAGATGGGAGCACATTAACTGGGGCCTCTCCAAGCTGTCTCTGACAGATTGCGTGTGGTTTTCTCCCATGCGCAGACATACGTGGAGAACTTGGCAAAACCTTCGCCTGCTCGTGACCTCCACCACCTATGCTCAGAGTTGGGCTTAGCCCCAAGAGCACGTCTGGGATTGCTCTCCATGGGTCCTGCCTCCGCTTTCCCTCCTGCAGCACTGGCCAACTCGGGGACCCCTCAGAAGCATCCCCCAGGGTCCCCCAGCTCCATGCAGGGGGCTGAGGATGCATTTTCTGGGACATAATTTGGTGCCCTTTGGTAGGACAGCACTTTCTGCCTGCAGAAAATCACCCCAATATCTGCCTGACTCAGTTAAAATGCAGTTTCTCAGGCTCCAGAGAGGTATGTGCACCCGGCCGCCGGCTGCCAGAGCTCGCATGTACTTTCCTGAGCTCAGCGCCTGCTGCCAGCCCCGTTGTTCTGCCCCCCGCCAAGTCCCTATTGTTCGCGTCCTTTGTTGGTGGCATCGCGTCTGGCTCAGCCAAACTCCTCCTGAGCGGGGGCCCAGGCTGTAGGATTTGGTGTCTTGGTTTTTTTCCAGGAATGATTCTAAATGATCATTTTTAGGGGGCTAGCTACAGGCACCGCAGATGGAGTTGATTTGCAAAAAGAGGGTGTTGGGGTGGAGGGTCAGTAAACCAGGCGCTTTGGTGACATGGCAAAATGGGAGCCCAAAGACCGAGAATTCACTGAAAACCTGCAGAAAAAAAACCTTTTTTTTTTTTTTCTTTCTCATCTCTAGCAGGTGCTGCCCCACTGATCACAAGGTGAGGAGAAGTAGTAAAGGGAGAGGGGAGCCATCGGCCCCAGGGCAGACACGCTACTGCTCAGCAAAGCTCTTGCATTGGCAAGATGTAAACTCCTTAGGTGCTGGGCTGTATCGTGGCCTCATTTTAGGGCGATGTCGTTCCCAGAGCAGAGGGAAACGAGCTGTCGCTCAGGACTGTCATCCTGCTGACAAGTATTACGGCTTGCGGTGCATCAGAACAGCATGGGAGCACGCTCGTTTCCACCGGGAACTGCACTGGATCAGCGTTCGGCATCCTGTTTATGTTAAAACATTGGTGTCCTTTTTTTATAGGGAAGCTGGGAGAACCGTGCAGCTGGGGTTTCTATGAAGTGTCACCAATTAAGTCACTTTTCAGCAGGATGATCAGTGCTTCAGCAGACCCAGAGGTTCCCAAGTGAAGTATCTCCAGTTTCCAAGCTGATCTCCTGGCTAGCAGATGTTGGCCAAAGCAGATGCTAGCCAAAGCACGGCACCTCTCCAGCCATCCTGAGATGCCTGCCTTCTGCTCACATGCCTTTCCCAGGTCCTCGCTGGCATGGCCAAGAAATAGCATGCACTTTCTTCCTCCCCAGTGTGTTTTAGGGAGAAAAGGACGAAGTGAGGCACAGCCCGTTGTAAGTACAGCAGCACCACTTGGACCCCATGGTAACATGACTGTTTGTTTCCCTGCTGCATAAATGAGAAGGGCAGGATCCTGACCCTCAAAAGCTCTTGGGGAATTGTGTTGCTCAGGCCATGGTATAGGAAAGGGTCATATGATGGGGGCTTGGCTGTAGGTCCGGAGGAGAGATTGAGTAGCCCCACATGCGGGTCAAATGTGTGCCCTTGGCATAGCCACCTCCTGGACCACTCCAGCACACAAAGGCTGGGTCTGTGGGACAGCTTTCTGCGACTGAATCCCCTTGGGGAGTGGTTTCCGCAGCCGTGCAGGACTGATGTGGCTATCTCCAGCCCTGGGCCCCTGCAGAAGATCTTCAGGGCTGTACCAGGAGCACTTTGCCCACTCCAGGCAGAGGAAAGCAAAGCAATATGGCTCTTACCCACCAACACCAGCCCCAAGGGTGATTTATTGACCTGGGGCTCCCTCCCCGCCTGCAAGCACAGCACAAAGGAGGAGCAGAGAGCGGCTCTACACTCAATACCCCAGATACGGCGCAGAACATTGCCATGCAACAAAATACAAAGAGCTGCAGGGCTTATCGCTGCAACGGCAGTCCAAGGTCAGCCTTCATCCACAGGGTCTGATGGGGTCAGAACTGGTCCCTTAGATCTGGAGGTCTGAACCAGCAGAGTCTATTTTTTAAGGCTGTCTTTCAGAAAAGCACCTATTCTCCCATGGCTGGACAGACCTCTTTTAAATAACAGCCCTGCTAAACGCTGCAGACCCATCCTAGCAGAGGAGAAGTTTTACCTTTTTACTAATGTTTGCCTACAGCCACAGAGCTCCAAAACCCCAGCCAGCTCAGTAATACTGGCTTGGCTCCTTAATCGTACATAAACCATTTAAATACACAACAAATAAATAGACACGTTTTGTGTTCCTCCAGCAGGGCTTAGCACCTTTACAAAGGGATTTCTTTGATACTTAAGCAATAATAGATTGGCTTTCGTTTTGTTAAGACCTTACTTATATCAACATATCTGTTCAAGTACTACACTTCCTTTTATGAAATGCTGGAATTCTTTCATGTTGAAAACGCTTTTACAGCCAAGTCCTCAGTTGTGCTGGCATTTCTCGTGTCTTGAACTCCAAACTGGCTAACCGCAGTCTCAGAATTCCCAAAGGAAATAATGAAAATTCCTAAAATCCTTGGCAAGGAAACAGTTGAAATTTTAAATTGAGTTAATCGTTTTAGCGAAAATGCTTGTAATAAAATAAATATGGGGAGCTGGGGTGAGGAGGGGGAGAAATCTGCTTCAGAAATGAACGTCAAAGGAAAAAGAGAAAGGGAGAGAAAATCTTCAAAAATGAAGCCTTCTCTGCTCTCTTACGGTATTTTGTGCTGGGGATAGCTGCAAACTCCTGCTGAAAGGAGGGCTTTGTTGGGTCTCCTGGTGCTGTGGTGAAAGCAATGCGCTTGAGAGCCCACTTAATGCTTCAGGATCACTCTGGTCCTAAAGGTTTGGCATGAATGATGCCAGGTGTCTTCAGTGGCTGCTAATAGGTTTCTGAGGGCAGAAACCTGGTCTCTGGGATTGCACTTCTGTGACACCAGGCTGATCTCATTAAACTTCTAACTCAACTAAGCAACATAGGCCCTTGACAGACTTTTTTCTTCTTTTGTAATTAAAGCTTAAGGGCTCTAATTATAGCTGTTCAAATGTGCAGGAGAACCAAAACCACCGTGATTTTTACCTCTTCCTTTCTTTTTAGCGAATGCAATAAGTGGCTACAAGACCACTCAGTTACTAGATCTCAGCAAATAATTTCCAGATGACAGGTTGTTTGTGGAGACTCTTCACCATATCTTTTCTCCTGACCCTTTTTAGGTGAACCAGCCCTGTGCAAATGTGAAAGACCAGCAGCAACAGCAACATGCAGGTGATACACCGCCAAGAGAAGGGCACAGTGACCAAGCTCTTCTGCTCCGCACCCTGCGTAGTTGCTGTTTCACAGCTTTCCCCAAGCATGAGCTGAAAGCTTTGCAAGGCACTGCTTTATTATTTGGTCTTTTGTAGTCACCAGATTGCTGACCAACCCATGCTATATGGGAAGAGTCTTTATTTCTGGATGCATCATTTGCTCCTTCCCCAAGCCCAGTCATCCACCTGCTAGAAAATCTCCTCTGGCATCCAGATATTCCCACTGTTGTGCCATGTGCTGCAGTTGATGCTCATTGCCATCTGTGGCTTGGAAAAACACAATGGCAGGGTTCAGAGCAGCACACAAATGTCCACAACCTCCAAGGGGTTTGTCAGCCTCTACTGCACACCTACCACCATCTTCTATTTGCAAGGAGGCCTGGGAGGTTGGCAAATCACAGGATAGTCATCTCCAAGTAGAAATGACACCATAGGGGAAGGTTACAGCCACCTCCCACTTGTGCAGTGCTGTCTTGTCCTGCAGGAGTGATCATAAAAGACCATGCCACAGGAATACAATGTTGGCAGCACTTGGTCGAACCAAAGGCTCCTCTGGACTGCAGTGGTGCCTCCAACCATGGCCAGTGCTAGAGATAGGGTATAGGAAAGGACTGCAATAATTACACATGGAAATAGCAACAGAGCAACTACTCTGGAGTTCTGCTCTGTGATGGATCTCAACACTTTTTCCAGAGAAGCATCCTCGTCCTTTTCCAATCAGGCTGCACAACATGTTGGTATCAATTTTAGGTTTTATCTCCAGGCCATTGTGAGCAATCGGCATGACGGAAGCCTATGAGCATCCCTGACGGTGATAGCTGCACACAGCTGGCTTTGGCACAGGGCTCACTGCCCTGGGGGGCAGAAATACAATCCGGTGTGATATTGCAGAAACCAGGTGCCCACTTCACCCACTTGTTTGCTCTTCCCCGTCTTGCATAGGAGGAGACAGCATTTCTCTACCTGCCTGAACCATGTTCCTGCCAGCCCTCAGTACACCAGGCCAATACCTTAACTTCCTTCAGGCTTCCATCATCAGAGATCAGGCTCTAGAAACAAATTGTATCTCTGCTCTTTGGTCAAAATATGTATTTCGAGGGTTTTATGTCTCCAGAACACAAGAGGTTTGAGGTATTTTTCGAGGAGATCCTGCCCAGCACAAACAGACCCTACAGAGATCAAATGGCTGCTAACCGAAAGGCACATGCCACAAATGGCAGCATTAAGGATGTTTTGCCTGGTGATATCAAGTTTCTGTTTCCCACCAAGAACACAGAGCAAGAAGAGGACACTAGAAATGAAGGGTTCCTTGCTGGCCCATCTATTCATGTCCAGTGCAAAGCAATGTATCTTCCTTGGGGATCTTGAAGGTGCGTTCCCAAACTTTCCATCTGTCTCACCTCCTCTGGAGATACTGGCCTCAAGAGCTGGGAGGCCATGGTCTCCCCAAGGCAGCAGGTCCGAGCAGTGCGAGGCTGACACCTCACTGTGGAGGGCTCGCCTCTTAGCTGCAGAAAGACTTGTCTGTACTGAGATCTCTTCACATGGCCATGCCAGTTTGGTGCAAACTCAGCTGGGGACACTAGTCTCAAACCCCTGACTTCCTTCCACAAAAGTGAGACTTCTATCAGGGTGCTTGGCCCAGGTGCTGCAGCAGGTGGACTTGCCTCCTCTTGTAAGGTCTGTCTTGCATCCACCAAGAGGCATGGAGCAGGAGAGAGGCTGTTGCACTGCACTGATGATGGGACCCCAAAAATATTTATTTAGGAAAATACCCTTATTTGCCTCAGAGATGGAGCTCACCAATTATCCATAGGAAAGAAGTAATAGCTGGAGAAAGAGTTTGGATGTTTTCAATAATAAACAACCCTTTTTAAATTAAAAAAAAAGAAGAGAGGGAACAGAAAGAAATGGCTCTAAAACATGTGCTGCAAAGGGGAGTTCAGGAAAACAGAGCCAGCAGGGGTAACAAGTCAGATAAGATCATGCCATCAGTGAAAGTGCTTGCAAAAGGAAATGGATATTGTTCTAAACCTCAATTAATTTAATCTAGTGCATCACTGAAAACAAATTATGATCTCAGATAAAACAAAACTCTGGTGAAACAAAGAACAAAGCTATTGCAGTCATGATTTACAGTTCAAAGATATTTTGTTTATTTCCTCTTCATCAGAGATCTTCCTTTCCCTTAGAGAGCTTATGAATAATTAAAGGTGGTTTCTTATGATGTGTTTGCTATTGCTCAGTGTTGCCAACACAAGGACTGATACGGGAACAATGGTGAGCTATTAGACTTGCTGGTTGCATGTTGCCTTCTGTAAATAAACCACAAGAGTAAATGACTTCCCTGCAGTAACAGCAATCATACTGCTTTGTTTAAGTCAGGAATCTAAATAACGGGCATATGAAGACTTGTGTGGTTCGTAAACTTGGGTTGTGTTTGAGGAGCACATGATGAGGGCCAAGCTGTTTGTGAGGAAACACCTGCAAGGTTGGGGGAGCTGGTCCCTTCCCACCCGAAAGGTCTGGCTAAGCGCTGTAGGCAGAGCTTGGGCAAGGGCAATAAGGCAGAGCTGTCCTGCCCCAAAGAGGAGCATAACTCATCGGTTACACACAGAGCCAAACCTACATGAAGCACAGACAGCATGCAAGCCCAGCTCCCTCATCCATGCCACCTGGTCCCAAGGGCAAGCATGGGCTTTGCAAGCCATGCAGGCATCTTCTGTGAGCAGTGGAAAGGGAGGGAGCAAGTCTGAGAACAACTCGTCAAGCTTAAACGTGATTGAAGACTGAGATGAGTTGGATTTCAGAGGTGCCAGTCTCTCCCCTCTAGCTCTAAGACTTGCTACCTGCCTTGTGGCCTTCAGTGAAGGGAGATGAGTCCAGCCAAGGTCAGGGTACACCTGTCAGCGTGGACAGAAGGCACGGTCAAGCCATGTTGAAGATTTTGAGATCCCTTTGACATGCAGACTACAGAGCCAGGAGGTACCTGGCCAAACAAACACCATCCTGGAGATGACCTGCTCTGCGTGGCCCGGGGAAGGGCAGCTGTATGCTGATGTATACTCATTTTTTTGATATGTGAGGACAGAGGGAACAAGAGAAATCCCCAATTGCAATTCATCCCTCTGCACAAAACAGGCTGCCCTTGTGAACAGTTTAACCATGGGAATGAAGGAAAGCAGGAAGATTGACTCTTTGTCTGTGCATGGAGACAAAATGCCGTATCAAAGGAGGCAAACTGGATCGCAGAGGAGCACTGGCTGGTGCTGGATGCCGTCAGGGACTCTGTGTCAGGCTGACTGCATGCAGGGACTGCAGTAAGCACATAGCAGAGATGATCCAGAACCAACATCCCCAGGGATCAGGGAAGGAAAGTGTCTTCATTGTACCATTCCTAAGACATGCTGGGCACCTCACAAAACATGTGGTCAACATCCTGGATGCAGCAAATCCCAAGCGCTGGTGGGGTCCAGCTGAGAAGCACGTGGACTGCTGCTGACAGGACAGGACAGCCGTTGCTGGAGGCCAGAGCAGGACAATGGCAGGACACCGAGCATCTCGGGGGCTGCCAGCCCGCAGGGGGAGGGCCTGCCTTTGGGTTATTGGTTTGCAGTGTGCCTGGTGTAAGGGGGTTTGGGCCCTGCTCCTGGAACGGGGTCCCCAAGGAACGACCACAATTGAAGGAAGAATAATGAAAACTCTGGTCTTAATGTAAGTCATCCACTCTTCCAATGAGGCTCTGTTCCAGGACCTCTGGTTTAACCCAAATTGACACCAACTTGGCGAAAGCCCCCAGCTGCACATTCCTTCCATACAGTTTTACAAGCTGCAAATGCAAAACCACAAACCAAACTGGGAAGAAAAAAAAAAAAGGAGCCTGAACCATACAGGGTCCCCCCATCTTCCCTCCTGCCTCGGTTTCTGATCATCATACCCCTGTTGCCTAAACCTTTTCCTCAGTAGCTTTTAAAACTCTCAGTCTCCCAGTAACATCACTTAGCTCCTTGCTGAGTGCTAATATGTCCCGTCTCTGCATCAAAGGCAGAAATCAGCTCCCAGGCTCCAGACCACTCCTGGTCAGGTTAGACCATCGTCCTGGGGACAGGCTCGAGGTGAGGAGCTGGGATGCTTCTGAGCCTCCTGGCAACAGTGATAACTGCTTAAAAAATCCCCAAGACTACTAATAAAATCCCAGCAACAAAGGCAAAGCTCTTCTTGGACAAGGAAAACACTTGCCAGTTGGTCAGGGCTGCTGGAACTCAATCTGTGGGACCATGTGCTCATGAAACACCTCCTCGCTGAAGGCTCTGTTCCTTGGCAAAACGGCTCGCTCAGCTTTGCGGGCAGAAGGGACAGGGATGAACTGCCTTCCCAGGTCAAGCCAACTGCTAAAGAACCATCCAGATGTTAAGCAGGTTGATTCTCACCCTGGAGGTTCCTAAACTGATGATGTGACTACAAATGCCTGCTCCTCCACAGCCTGTGAGATATGTGCTAACCTCTGCTAGAATCAACAGCGATTGTGTCAGCAGCCTTTGTCAATGGGAGCAGGATCAAACTTTTGTGCCTTTCTGCTTCTCTCCATCCCCATTTCAGTGGTGCTTGCTCATCCTCCAGTCTCACGAGGCTGAGTGATGTCCAAACCAGCCCATGTCTCAGCAAAGCTCCTGATCCCCTTCCCCAGGCAAAGAAGTATAAAAGGGGCAGGTTTGCTCAGAGAAAAGGTGAACATCACATTGTAACAGATCACATCCTGGGCTGATGAGCTATCGATGTTACCAAGGTGATTAATGAAGAACACTTTCCAAGACCCGTGCCATGTGTGCATTTTATTCCAAGAGGCAACTTTCATGTCATCTGGGTCACGTTGGAAATGGGAAGTTCCCTCTGCACCGAACTGAGCAACAAACCTCATTAATCCTCCTCTGTCCTACTTCTCTGTCCAGACCTGATCTCCATGGGAAGATCTCCAGGGCTGTTTCCAACAGCTCTACTCCTTGCTCAGCTGGGAGCTGGCTGGAGGGCTGCCCACATTTACCGGTATCTCCCAGTCACCGTGAGGTCTGTGTCATACAACCAGGGCTGTCATAATGAAATGAGCCATACAAACAGGCACGTGCTCATCTGCGGTTCCTGGACTGATCTGAGTCACTTCGTCACGTTCCCACTTGACATCCGCTGCCCTGCCTCTAAATTTAGCCCTAGGGATGAAGGTGATTCCTCCTCTCCCTTTTTAGGTGAAAGTCACAACAGCAGCCAAGAAATCACAGGGAAGAGGGAGTCAGCACTGGTGTCAAGGGCTGAGAGCAGGTTGTTTTGGTTTGTTTTTATTTCCCTTCTTCTCCTCCTGCTTCCAAAGCAGCTTTTTTTTTTTTTTTTGGTGTCTTCTGCTGCCAGCTCTATTTGGATACTGCCCCATCATACATCAAACTCTGTAAATATCTGAGAGCGCTCTGGTACGTTCAGCAGTAGCTAAAAGAGAGCAGAAAGCTAATCAAGTAGAAGAACTGGGCTAACCCTTGCCCAGGAAAGTGGTCCAGTTTATTAATACCAGGGAGTTCACAATGGAAAGTGTAGTGCACCTACTGGTTCTTGTCATGCTACTTCTGGAAGGATTAAAGCGCAGTAGGACAACAGCTGCTCTCTGAAGATGTGTTTGCATGCCAGCAGTGCTAATGCATAGAATAAACTGGATTTTTCCAATTGCTAGTGATTTTAATCTTTTCCTTCTGTGTCTGAAGTCAAAGGGCCGACAGAAAATAGAGCTGGCTCGTGGTGTTTCCTTCCCCTTTTCAGTGCATTTTATGTAATGTTAATCACACGCAAACTCGGAGATCACCTTCCACCTAAGGATGGCCATGGGGTTATTGCACTTCCATAGATGTTGCTTCCCACAAGCTGTGACCCGTTGCCACACTGAAGGAAAGATATTCTTAGCACCTTGCTCTGCAGTTTTCCTGCATGCATCACACCATCCCTTGGCATTTGTTTCCTTCACCAACTTTTGCTTGGGGGTCGTTCCCAGCATTTGTCAGCTGAAGCATGGGACAAGCCTTGCTCTTCAAATCGGCTGCTCCACAAAGGCCAAGCCACAGAGCTGTCTCTCTTCTCTTTGGCAGAGCCAACCTTGAAAGCCACAGTACAGCCCATGCACTGGACAGCCTTCCATAATTACCTGCCTTCAGCAGCTGGAGTTCATCTCCTCCTAAAGGCCAAATCTGAAGACTTTGCAACTGAGGCAAAGCACTTATATGATATGAATTATTATCGTTACAGGCACCTCCCGCCAGGTTGGCTGGATGTGTCTTACTGATCTGAACAGTCCTGGAACAAGGACCCTTCTACTTTTCAAGGGACGCTACTTCATCCTGAGTTTTGCAAATAGGATACAGGATTTTCTCTGTCTTCACCACACAAGTGACAAACCTGATCACCTTCCCACCATGGGAGTGAGGGAGCAGAAGGCAAGAACCCAACACAAGAGCCCCAAAGGATGGATGCAGCTCAACCAGTCACCCAGGACACCAGCAACTAGGGCATGGGCAGATCCTTCTGAATGAAGAGCACCACTTTCCTCATTGCAGCTCCTGGGAGCCTGTGCATGGGCAGGCAATTACAGAGCCTGGTCCAGGATGGATTCATGGGTGTAACGGGGCAAAAGATGTTCAGGACCCTCCCCCTGTTAGCTTTGCTCACTGCAGCAGGTAGCCCCCAATCTTCTTTCACATCCTGGAAACATCTGGGCCTGGCTGTACCCCCAGCAACATGTGTACGCTGAGTTCACATGTGCTCAACAGAAGTGACTCAAATCAAAAGGCTATAGCTCAACCCACTCTTCTTTCTCCCCTTTCCTGCTCCCGCCCCCACCCCTGGTCAGTATTCAGAGCACAAATCCTCCTTTTTTTTTCAAAGTGAAACATTCTGTATCTTATTTATTTTGAAAACAATTTATAAGGGCAATAATAACATCCTTTGGCTTCTTGCCTCCATAGCCCCAGACGTTATATATGCCTCATTATGGGAACAGTACACACCCTGCCATGTACTACTTACACAGGCAACTCACTATACGCTCATTAAAATTCTGTAGGTATTGGCTGATATAAACAAAGCGGAAAGCACACAGTACTAGCAAGTCTTCGTATTACTGCCGAGCGTAGAAAATGACTGCATAATAGGTCGTGTGGTTCAGCAACGCGGCTCAGCATCCTGGACATCTGAAAACCTTTTGTGGTTCCGGCATCCCACACAACCGCGTGCCATTTCTGGACACAGGAGGTGGCAGTACGAATGGTTACACAAGGAGGCAGTCGTTTTACACGGATCCATGCTAGATCAGATGCAAACAAAAAATGTTCGACTTTTGTGGAAGGAGATAAATAACATAAAATCAAAGTGGCTGTGACAGAAGACTTTGGAGAAAAGAGCTGAGTCTTGGAAACTCCAGGCTCTTAGCAGAAGAGAAATGCACCTCAAAATGGCCAAGAAGAAAAATGTGCAGAATGTCCTTGCATTGTGTAAAGAGTAATTGCACTGGAAAGGAGTTATAAAGTAAGCAAACATGACTTCCAATTTGATCCATATTAAGATTTATTGACCCTGAAAGTCAATATTCTCTGCATCGTGGCCAAGGGTAACATTGACTTTGAGGCCAATGGGAGAGCTGTAATGAAGTGCCGGTTAAGAGGCTCTTACAAAACTATCTGGTTTTGCAAAAGGATTTGGAAGTCTGTACACAGGATCAGCCCCATCTTCCTCTACATTTCAAAGGCATCCAAATCTGCTAGGCTTTCTGCAAAACTCCAGTCACATTAATACTACTATGCCAAATTGATAAACCCTTTGGATAACTTTTCCAGCAGAAGTATACACCACCTCTGTGCTACAGTCACCCTAATGCTCTGATCGTGGTCAGGACCTGTTCATCTCAATCCAGTATAAACACAGATGGAAGGAAAACTTGACCTCAGCTGATGACAAGCGAAGAACACATTTGACAACACTGTAGAAAAAAGTAGTATTAGTGAACTTCTGTCCTTTGACAACTCTTGCTTTAGGGAAGAGCAAGCATACATCGTCAAAACAGAGGTTTGCAAGGTTGTCCAAGTAGAAAGTACTTCGTTGGAGTTAATAAAGACATGACAGCTCACTTAGAGGGAAGGAACCCATTCTACACGGTCACACCCCAGCCTTGCCATTGCAAGTTTACAATGTCCTTTGAAATTCACGGAGACATGTTGGACAGAGAACAGATGATCTCTGTAGATTAAAAATAAATAGTTGTTGCGCAGTCTGCTCTGAGGCAGAACACTATACTTTCAGAATATCTCTGCCTGCGAAAACCCAGATTTCCAAGGTTGGTTTGGGCACTTGCCCAAAGCCTTGCTGCACCTCCAGAAAGGCTTGTGTCCCAAACATGATCTGTTTTCCCCAGTTTTACCAATCAGGCCAGTAAATGATACTACCTCTCCCAGCAGATTTTGACTTCCTTAATACTGATCTGCCAAACCTTCACTAGCAAGAGGTGGGGGGCAGAGCTGGAGAGGAGACCATGGGTGTTATGCTCCTGGTGACAGTACAAACCAGAACAGCGCACCATGAACTGTAGGAATGGTTTTGGAGACTATACGAGACCGCAGCATTAACAGGGAACGTGGATTGCTTTGGAGCTCAGAGGGAAAGCAGCATGGCACTTACTTCAGCCCAATTCCAGAGGCACAACTTACTTTTAAAACTATTTTGGATGAAGTTGCAATGATTTCCCTGGGACTTTGTTGGGTTTGTACACTTTTATGTCTTTCTCCAGCTGCTTGCTTTCTCCTTGTGTTTATTAAGACATTTGGTTTTGTTACAAGTTCTGGGCAAAAGAAAAATAGCTGTATGTATATATAAACAGACTATTCAAATAAAGAGCACCATGTACTGGCACAGAAGAATTCGTAGTGTTATTCATATGTTTCTAGGTTCAGCAAGCCTGTTGTTATGCACAGCAAACGGCATCTCGAGCCCAGCTCTTACCAGTGTTCTCATCACAGCCTTGCTCATCTGTGCTTCATTTTTCCTTTGCCAAGAAGCACCCACTTTGGGTCAGACCCTGCAAAACACAATTGTCTTCTGTAGGAGGGAGGTTCACTCAGCTCTCATGGATCTTGAGAAAATTGGTCCCTGCTGACCTCTTTTGGCACTCTGTCATGGGCTGACTGTTAAACACCTCCCTCTGACCCTCTGCAGTTGTGCTTTGCTCTGTGGCAGCATCTCCTTTATTATCCTAAAATAGGAAGCACCTCAGCAGGCTCTACGGGGTGTATCCAGGCTGCTTCGTTATGTCAGAATTAGGCATAAAACTGGGGAGAAAGACAGACAGACATATGGGCAGCACGTCGTCAAATGGGAAACTAACCCTTTTCCAGTAATACAAGCATGCAAACAACACTCCCAGACCACCAGACAAGCAAGGTCTCAGGGAAAGGAGAGGACTTACTGCCCGCAACTCACCAACAAATCCAAATAAATCCCAAGACCCACGTTGTAGCCTCTCCTCAAAACACAATCAGTAAAAAGTCAGCTCTCAACCTAAACCTTTATTTAGCTGCTTTTTACAATTACGGCATAACTTGGCATCGTGGGCATGGCCCTACATGGACTAGGAAAGCGCGCAGCGAACAGGGAGGCAAGCTGGCAATGCAATTTTCCCACACTTTCTTAGAGAATCAATTTTCTTCTCCCAAACGACAAACAGAAAAAAGAAGAAGAAAAAGAAGAGGAAGAAAGCTGTTGCCATTCACCAGCTCCAGGAGCGTATGAAAGATGACATGGCCTCAGCACCTTTGTTCTGGCAATGCAAGATCCAGCCTTTCGCATTTCCGCACAAAACCGTATTTTGTCCCTAAAAGATGTCACTATTAATTTTGTGCAAAATACTCACACAATCCCACCCAAACCTTTCCTTAGCACTCGGGAATTTGAGCCACCTAAACAGTGCAAAGAAAAAAACCGTGCAAAGATAAAAGATTTCGGGGTCCGTCGTCAGTGAATATCACCGCCTTCGGAGCAGGAAAATGGCACAGGCAGCAGCAGCGAGGTTTGAGGTGAGGCTCCAGCTTTCCCCACAGAGAGTTTATACCTTTAAGAGGCAGAAAACAAAAAAGAAACCCAATTCTTGAGGTGAGTCAGTCTAAAATGTGCCCGCTTTTTTCCTCGCAGGCCTGAGCAGCCTCACACAATGCCCCCAGGGCACAGGCTCCTCATTTGGCAGGGCTCGGCGCAGAAGCAGGCGGGGGAATACCTTTACGCTGGAGAATTTGGCTTGTAACAAGGCTTTTCAGGAACATGGCAATTGCCCACGTGAACGCATGGCTTCCTGCATTAATATGCTAAAGAGACAAGACAAGCATCTTTAGCTACAGCTGAGGACTAATTAAGACTGCTCTTTTACAAATATTGCATGGTTCATTCCATTCTTCCCCGATTAAGAACAAAAGAAGAAAGAAGTCATTTATTGTCATGAGTCACTTCAGATACAATGGAAGGAATTCCAACAGATGACTGAGACAAAACAAAAGCTGACATTATGAAAGCCATGTCTAAACACTAATTTAAACTGTCAACTTGCTAGTGAGGAAGGTTCATGACAGAGGGAGAATTAAAACTTAAAAGAGCACATAAATCATTGAAGAGATTAGCAGCGTGTGATGGGGCCAAAGTACGCTGCGTTGGAAACTCGCTGAATGGTAGCAAGCTCCCTTGCAATTTGGGGGTGAATGCCGTGTTTTGCCAACAGTCGTGTACTAAAATGAGTAAGTCGGGCCGCGTTCCCAGAAGTGGGAGCTGTGTGAGTCAGTGGCTTTACTCCCATTTCCAGCAGGTGAGGATCAGACCCTTCGTGTCCTGTGCAGCATCTGAACATTAGATAAAATCTAGCCCGAGCTTTCCTCCGACTTATCGGAAGTGCTTAATTTCAGAGAGGAGCCAAAATGGCTTTGGGTCACATCCGGAGCTGCTGTAAATGGTCATGACTGACTCCTACAATCTGGCTACACCACTCAGGGAACCAACCCTTCCCTTTCGATAGCACCACGGTATCTCCTTCTCTTCTGATTTACAGGGGACATATCTTGAGGTAGTGCCTCTTAATTCTCTGCAGACCTGCCTTCTACCAGCAGAAAACTAGCTCATCTGCACTGTAGTAAAGAAACACGGCAAGTAAAAATGCACTGTGTGCTACAGCTTTTCACCTGTGGATTTTTTTTCCTACACATTAGAACAATTTCTTATAAAGAAAGATTTTCAAGGAAGCACGTACTTTTCAGCCCAGCTGGCTTTTCATACTGGTACACAGCCTCCAGCTATCACACATCAGCTCTACAACCCATGTTATTTTGTGTAAGTCCTGCAGGGGCCATGGGCCACAGTTCTGCAAAGTGAATGAATGCTGGGATGCCAGATCATCTAAAATCTGTGTCTTTATCCATTTAGTCCCATTGTTGCTAAAACTCCCAAAACAGAGAAACCATTATAGATTACCAAGGCAGAATGATTCATACTGATGGATTTATGAAGATTTAGCACCTGTCTTAGCTATTTTAAAATCCAGGTGGCCCTGAAATCCACACAAGCAAAAGCTCCATCTTTTCTTCACCTCGACATGCAGACTGCTCCCCTGCTTCCCTCCTAGACCAGAAAGCCAGCAGTGAAATCTCCAGCCACAACCCTGTCCCCCCCAAGTTTACCTTAGTCAAAAGTAAAAGGCCAAGAAAGTATTTGATTAGTTGCTGAACAAGAAGACTTTTGAAAATGCAGTTATTTACCCATCTTAGGGCAAACATTTTATCCATTGCCATGGGACCTGGTGGGCAATGCTACTTCTCTGGGACACCAGCAATGAAGAAGTCCCCTGTCCAGCTGTACCACTCTCCCAAGGACAGGGATATTAGTCTGGGCAGATCACAGGCTCCCTTTAACTGTCTGAACATCATGTCTAAAGTTGATGGAGAGACTCTGCACTGGGAAGGTCCAGGCCTTCGCATCCTAGAAGTGCTGCTGGAATTAGGTCACTCTCAGCTTTGGCTCCAATTCAGGCAGAAGTTCAATAAGTCAATTACAAAATAAATAAAAGAGGGAAAGTAAATGAGATGCAGAGCCCTTTAACATAGAGGGATGAAATCAGTGTGGAAGCTGGGGAGAGATTTGCTATGACTTTAGGAGCAATCAGGATCCCTTCCAGCATCCTCGCGTTTGGCTAAGCTTGTTGCAGATCAACAGATTTTTTTTCTTCCCATCCTTTCCATGGAAATCAATACAGTTTTTACTTTATTACTGTTGCCTGCTTGTCTTATGACAGTGCTTGGGAGGTGCAGTCATTCGGCCTGTTGTGTTAGGCACTGTAGAAAGGCTGAACAAGAGGGCTGACCTTGGTCAGTCAAGAGGCAACAGAAGAAGGCAGGTAAACAGTAGGACAATACTGGTGACAACCATAAAAGGAGAGGTTTAAAGAGAATTAGAAAAGAACTTTCTAAAGCTATGGAGAGCTCTTCACAAGTGTGAAAAAGAAGAGCAATTGGGCTGCACCAGGAGGCTCATTATCTCTTCAGCTGACCTCCAGCACTGAAAAAGGGTTAGACCAAAAGGGGCTGTGTCAGGTCCTGGTCTTTACTTCTTCTTTTTGCTGGGATGAAGAAAGAGGAGCTATGGGAAAGCTGCTAAGAGAGGGGTCATAGTCAAGACAGGGTCAAGCAAAGGGCTTGGGAGAATTACTTTTGCAGCAGTATACCAGATGATTTCATTGAAGCAAGGCTGCGTGTGAAGACCAGAGGAAAGGGTATTGCAGAAACCAAGACAAGAAATGAGATCCTGAATGGCAGACTTAACTGTGTGAATGGGGGAATCCCACTATGGCTGTTAGAGATGTTCTGCAGAAAGGCTACAAGAATTGACCAGGTCCTGGATGAGAGGGCACAGAGATGACCAAGATAAAGATGATGCACATTATGGACAAGAGTGGAGGCAGTATTGGCTAGGCTATCCTTGGCATTCAACAAAGAAAGAAGCAAAGGAACATGAAAAGAAAATTGAAGACACATTGCTTTAGCCGTGTTGGTCAGCCAAGGAGAGAGATTTCTGAGCCATTCTTGGAGTAGAAAAGAAGGCTGGAAAGTTAGCAGCAGAGAGATGCCAGGTGAATTTTTGTGGAGTGGTAGAACTAAGTCGAAAAGGAGAAGGTCCCATGTGAAAGTTGGAGCGGGACAAACTGAGGGTAGGCTTGCAGGATTAAGAGAATAAGGAGGAGCAGAAACATGAAATTTCAGGGAGGACAAGATTTCATGGTGAAGAACGTCACTTCCTCTCAAAAAGGTGCCAGTGTGGTCAAGGTAGAGGAGGACAGGAACACTGGGCTTGCTCAAAAAATGCCCCCTCTAGATAGAAGGGTCATATTCAGGTCCACCAAGTACTGGGTCTGGCTAGTGCTTTCAAGGCAATGGGCTGCTCTGGCTGTCCAGACACATCCCAGGCAAGGGTAAACCACCCCACAAGGGTCATGCTTTGTGCACTTCGGTTACCGTTCCTCAGAGCCTCCAGTGGAAAAGATGAAGCTCGATGCAAGTCCACTGACATCAGTGGAGTCATGCACCGGGCTGACATCTCATGCTGAACCGAGCTTTAACATCGCTGCGCCTTTACCAAAAGGCTCAGCTTAAAATTGCTGCAATGAAGGGGTGAATCAGGCCTTTTCACATTGACGTCAGTAAAGTTACACCCAGGGTAAAATTAGCCCCAGGACAGTTGTTCTGACACTTTCACAATAGCACTTTTTGGGGTTTTGGCTTTGTTGTACTTTCTTTTTTTTTCCCCCTTCCCTTTTTTTAGTGATTCTCCACTAAACCCACTTCTACAGCATGGAGACGGCCCTGGCCATTTCGTGTGAGAGGATCATGAGGCAAGAAGCAATGTAACCATGCTGACAAACAGATCATGCTTTGGAGATCCAAGCCTGAACGTTACCTTATGTTTTAGCAGCTTGATTGGCTCCCACGCCTGGGACTGTTTGAATTTCCCACCAGCTCAGTGCAGCTCTTTTCCACATATTTTAAATGTCGAATTAATTGTGAGCTCAAAAGAACAACAGTTCCAGGCCCTTGATGAAGAGCATGTCTATCAGTTGAGAGCAAGAAAAGTAGCCAAGCTTTTCGAAGGTTGTTTGCCTGCATCTGAAACGTGGGTGAGCAGCTTGACCGTGTGGGGTTATTTAAGGACCCGCTGGTATGTGCTGTGATATGAAGTCAACGTAAGTACCTTTGTGTGTGTGTGTTGATCAAATAGAGGTCCATAAATACATGTGCAGTTGGCTGCATTTTTTGCTCAGCTCCCATCCGTGTTTGTAAACACTGGAGAAAGAGACCCAAATCTGTGTCCAACACCAAGCAGTTACAGAACATACTGTAATTCTGTAATATGAAACAGAGTGGCTTGCTAACCGTGCAGATCTGGAGAGAATTCCTGACATGATCCTTTTACGTATTTTATGTTAATCACTTCCATCTCAGGAACACACGCAAACAATACCCTATTAGACGTTCCCTTTGGCACTTGGACAGCAGTACAAGCTGCCGCATGTACCAGAGCGGCGGCCGGAGCAGCCGCAGTAGGGATGGGAGGCCATCGGTGGATGCTGCAAATGGGAAGCGACCGAAGGGCAACGTATAAAGAGCAGATCCGCAGCTGCTAACTCCTGGTTTGGTTTTTTTCGCTGGCTTTGCTGGCTTTCCTGTGGGCTTTTCGAACAGAGCAAGTCTCCGTCCGCTCACCCAAGAGGGCTCATGGATGTCAGAGCATTGCCATGATCCCAGAGACCCTTAAAGCTCTTCTGCATGGGGGTAGGAAGGAAATTTTCTCAGCACAGGGCTCCACATCACTGTGCCTTGAGCAGGTTTCCCCTTGGGTAGCACAGAAAGGATAGGGCTTGGGATAAATTGGTACCTGCCTGGTCACGTTTCCCTGTCCCTTATCCTTGCCTGTTTGCAGAGTGGTACTAGGGGCATGTGAAGATTTAACTCTTTAAATAAGCCTTGGGACTGCCTGGAAAATATTTTCCCAGTGGAAAGAAAGAGGAGGGATTACCCAAGAGCAGGGATGTGCGCGCAGCTACGGCAGGGCTTTGCTGCAGCCTGTGACACCAATGTCCCTTAGAGAGGGGAGGTGGGACACCCCTGAGCATTAAGGGTACAAATCTTGCTGTTGTGGGAAACGGGCAGGAGCCCATGGGGACCTCAGCACTGGTCTGCAAAGAGCCCGTGGAGCAGGCAGAGGGAGAAGAGAGGAGGCATCCACTGCATTTGCAGAAGCAACTGCTAGAAGAGGACACGTAAAACAAGCCCACTGCTGCGACAAGGGTGATTCCTCATCATTAATAAAATACCCCCCCGTGGTGAAGGCAGATGGCTTTGTGCGTGGGCAAGTCAGCTCACCACGGGGTCAATTATGGCAGGCACGGCGCCCCATTGCCAGCGGGGTGGGATCCACAGGGAGGCCTCCATCTCCAGATGTACCCGGCACGCTTCAGCAGACGGGCATCAGCCAGCATCGCCCCGCACCAGGCCAGTGGGCAACCCCCAGGAGAAGCAGAAAGGAGAAGATCTCTTCAAATGCGCAGCAGTTACACAAGGTTTTGAAAGGATCTGAGCCCTCGCATACTGTGTTTTCCTTCTACAGCAGATTTTTTTTTATTTCTCACTAAAATGAAAATCTCAGGGGCTTACATCACGCAGCCCTTTGGTTGCAGTATAGCAAGACATATTTGCACTGGTGCGACTGAGAAGCAGCGCCTGGGTTGGGACATTTCTGCTCAGGGTATACTTTTAAAGCAATTAAAAAGCAGCCCTGACTTTGAATACTAACGCTGAAATGGAATTCACTCCAACATTCACTAGCCCAAATGTCTTCCCTGAAATCATGCTGTTTCCCTATTGTTACTTAACAATAAATCCTGCCCCTGGGGAAATGCGTATAAATATGAATTTAAGAGTTCCCAGATACAAAGAATCTCCCGTTTTTTACCCTTCTGGGAGAAAACTAGCTTAGAAATATTCCTACAAAAATGTGCTTTTCTTGATGCTTTCCCCCTTAGTGCTGTAAAATGCTTCTGTATGAGAAGGAGAGCACCTGGACACTGCAAGAACGCAGCACGACAAAGAAAAGCATCTTAATAAATAAATTAAGATAATTCCTTTATTCCAGTGCTGAGGGGTTAAACACCTCCACGTGCATGCGCATTTGCTGCTCTGGAGCCCAGCTGAGTTTTTTGTGCTAGAGCTGACTGGGAAGGGTAACGTGGATTGTTGCAGTTATTGCACTAACTGCTTCCTCTCTCAATTTTCTGGAGTCCGAGAGGCGGTTTGGAAGCTGCCTGTGGGGCTCCTGCTGGCTTCTCCATCTGGGGGTGCACTATGCAGAGATGCTTTTTTTAGCAGCTTCATTTTATGGCCGATGGGAGGGAAATACCGCACCTCCAAAGCTGGAGTCCTTGTCCTTCATGCTCCCATGGGTCTCAAGGCAGCAGCAGCCTCTGGTCTGTGGGTCATGGGGATCAAAGGACCAGAGAAGGAGCTGAAGGGACAACTCAGAACAGCTGAATTAGGTCCCGGCTCTGCATCACGACCAGGGAGACTCCTTGGTCCCCACTGAGTGCAGAGGGATACATGGAGAGCAGTCTTCTGTGGTTCAAAAAATTTTGGTGAATAGCTTCCCAGCCCTCCACTATCAGTGGAGGGTATCAGTCAGATCTTACAATCTAGCCCATTCATATTTGTGAGTAGGATAGGATAGGACAGGATAGGATAGGATAGGATAGGATAGGATAGGATAGGATAGGATAGGATAGGATAGGAGTTGCTCAGGTATACATGATATCCACAGCCACATATGTATAGAAATGCTGCAAACAACGGAGCAGACTCACCAAGCATGGCAGAGTGCAGAATTTATCTCCTTACTTTTTTTTTTTAACACCTCATTCCTAACAATAATGTCTTCTAAAAGAAACCCTAAAGGGGATTTATCCAGAGTGGAGTGGGGAGAAACACTTGGCAGGTCAGCAAATATAAAGGCACATGTGCACCTCGGCAAGGCATGAGCTGTGTGGTGCAATGGGTGCTGAGCATGGCCAGAGCATCCGACCTCCCCGTCTGCTGGTGGAAAGACACTGCACATTTTCCTTGAAGGCTGGACACGGTCCCTGGGAGTAACTTGGTAATGCCCCAGGCACTCAGAGATATGTTGAAAGTAATCCAGCTAAACTCCACCTGGAAAGCAGTGGGTGGGAAATTTAAGAGCTTGGTGATTGGCATGCCTAAAAAGCAGAGGTGAGATAGCTGTAAGGAAGGATCCCGTAAGAGCCGGTGCTACAGCGGAAAACACCTGGTTTTTCATCACCTCATTTGTCTGTCCATCCTGAGTTTTAATCAATCCTCTACTATAATAACCTAACGAAGAACTTCTACCCTGCACAATATCCACAGTTACTCATTTCTCCTGACTCACTCTTCCTCTGTCAACTTTTCTTTAACTCTAGTTTTGCCCTGAGTTTTTTCGTCGATGCATTGAACTTTTGGGGGAGAACAGCTCAGCGTCTGTGATTTTTTTCAAGGCGCTGGCGGTACCAAGGGAGAGCTAGGCATCTTTGTGATTTGTGCTCTGAAACACTCACTCTGCTCCCCTCCCTTCCCCATAAAAAGCCAGAAATACCACTTAAATCACTATTGTTCCCTATGATTTAATTTCATACCACTGCTCAACAGCTACAGCTATTTACAGCAATCCCCTGTTAAGTGATCATGGCTTACTCTGGATATTTATGAATTTTTAATGCAGCAAGCTCATCCCCAAATTCAGCATCTCTCCTTGCAGCTGGGGTGTAGATAGGACATGTTTACTTAATGCTCTGGAAGCTCAGATATTTAGCTTGTGGTTTCCACAACTGAACGATCTGTACTGTGCTTGAAGGCTACGTATGCATCTCGGAGACTGCAGAGGGAGAACAGGTCTGCAACGGAAGGTGCAAACGTGTTTGTCAATATGCCGGAGCCTCCCGTCGCTGCTTCTCGCCTCCCGTAACACAATGTTTAAGAGGGCATGAATTAATATAAACAGCCTGCTGATGTCCGTTTGACAGAATATGTGGGAAACTGAGTTTACCTTGAATTTATGAACTGGGAAGGCTATTCCTCATCCTGATTAATGGTGAGTCACAGAGCAAACCCGAGGCCATTCGCAAACCCGTGTGCTATACGTCAGGTGTCATGGGAGTGAGAACAGTGGGAGAGCAAAGAAAGGTCTCATGACAGTCTGTTAACTAATTTTCATGTGCCAAGTGAAGACGTGTCCTGGAATTTTGCAAAACTATATTTAGCAATGCCGAGCGTCTCCAAAGAGAGCTTTGTAAGATGCTGGAACAGGAAGAAAAATACACACAGGTATAAAAGCACTCTAAGAAAGCAATTACTTACACAACTTTAGAGGGATATCCGACAATACATTTACTGCCAGCTGGGGACTGAGATGAATATCCAGAAGGCTGACGAACAGCAGACTGCCCAGCCCTGCGCTTCTGCTTGAATACAAGTGCAATAACAACTCTTGCGTGGCCTTTTTCTCCATGGATTTCCAGGGTTTTTACCCTGGGGAGCTGGTGTTTCTCTGGGGCATTCTCACATGGCAGATCTCCTTCCAGCACAGCCTTATCCTCATGCTGAGAAACCTCAGCAGAATCCCAGAGATACATTTTTTTTCGGTTGCTCTATATACTTTTCAGCATACCATTTTGTGATGATGGCAACACTGATGTTGGAGGAAGAAGGCAAATCCTCCGCTGCGTACAGAGGAGGGCAAGGAAAGGCACCAGCGTGCTGCATGATGGGGCAGCGAACTGACTCAAGACACGGTGGAGCTTGGGATGATGCTTCACTGGCTGCCAAAACCAGCCCTTTAAGTGCAGCCATTCATAACTCAAGGCCCAGGTAGCATAGCCCACAGGTCCATTAAATCCACTGTGATCACAGGAGACAAAGCTTCAAGCTGCAAAAAGAGCCACTGAAGGCTACTCAGCCTTTGTGCACAAAGGAATATGATATTTCATTTAAAGGGACTTCCTTTCCCTGCCAACATAAGCTTTTTAGGAGAGGACTCACGCTTTTATGTGTATGAGCAATCTACAATGCCATGGGCCTCCTGCCCTTTAGGAGCTCAATACAGGCTTTAAATTCAATATTCAGTATGCGATAGTATGGCAATACAGGACCAACATTATTTCACTCCATGGTCCTACAGTTGAGTAGCATGGGGAAGATTTCCAGCATCTTCGTGGTGCATTTCACCATCCCATGTTTGTTCCTTTGGACACCGCATAAAAGGAAGGGGACATTCACCCCAAATGACCCTTCAAAATACTCTCCTGTTGAACAGTGGTACAATAAAACCCACCATCGCCAAGCAGTGTTATTATCAAATATCTGCAGGGAAAACAACCAGGGATTAACCTGCTGCAATACACACAGGTTTCTTTCATCAAGGAGAAAAAAAAAAGAGAAAAAGAGAAAAAAAAAAAAAGGAAAAAGAATAATGCTACAGGGTCTCCCCAATAGCACATGGGGCACAATCTAGTACTGTATATACGGCCACGCAGCGGAGGCCCAGAGGACACGCTGTCCCAGCGTAAGGGCTGCCAGCATCCTGACAGAATTAGGAAGTCTCTCTTGCAGTTGCCCTGTAGATGTGGAATTACACAAAGAAAGACTTCATTAGGATCCCGAACTAAATATAGTCAAGTGGGGAGAGTGGAACATTCAATTTTCACTCTTGGCAAGCAGCACAGCTTCGCAACCTTTAGGATATTGTTTTAACTAAGCTGAAACTCTGCACGGCTGCGATTCTGACAGCTCAGCACCTACCAGGGGGAAAGAATTATGAAAATAAAACATTTACCTGAGAAAACCCTGAAAAACATACGTGCCCTCATGGCAAAGTTCTTGCCCAGACAAAACTGCTGAAGTCACTGGGAATGAAGGGCTGGAAAATTATTGGTGTCAATGAGAGTTTTGTACGAGCAAACGTCACGGGGTCAGAGCCAAACAGATTGTTTGCAGCTCCAAAAGTCTTAGGGGATTGTGGATAAGATAAAAAAACATCGCTGAGTCTGTAACAAGCCTTTCTGAACAGTCAAGGTCCACCAGCATCTTCACTGGGGGCTCACCCCTGGTGCGAGAGCCCTGTCCTGCCTAACGGGCTGCTCCTCATCCAGCAGTGTCTCAGCATCTCTGGTCCCTCAGCATAGGGGTGGGAATTACCTCCCTGCTGAGGCCTTTAAATGCAATCCCAGCACCCTCAGGAGCTCAGCAAAAATACAGACACTTGAGGATGAGGATCTCTTTTGCAAAAGAGCGTGGGCACTTAGATGTTCCTGAGGGAGGTAAGACCACCAGTGTCCAAGCTGGCATCACTTGGGGGCCTGGGTCCTGCCTTGTCTTCGTGAGAGCAAGCCCTGGCATCAGATGAGACACAGTTTGATGAGAGGACAACTACTCATGTCAGGCAATCCCGGACCCTTCCCCTGGCAGGAACTGGAGCGCCAAGCACCCAGCTCTGCAATCCAGCCCTGAGCATATTTTTGGGGTGCCAGAAACAGAGGCCAGATTCTGGTCCTGGCTTTCATCGCTGCTCAGGTGTTTTATTCAAAGTTCTGATGGTGTCAGATGTATACCAGTCCCTGGAGCAGAGGCAGACCTGGGCTACCCAGTTCATCTGCTGTTCATGGTCAGCTTCAAGCATGGTGTGCCTCTCACAAGAAAAATCCCGCTGTCCCATTGTCCCATCTCGTGTCGTGTTCCCCAGGACACGTAGATACCATCAAGTCAGAGTCAGGTTTAGGGTCAAGCAGCTTGGGCAATTACAAGGGGAGGGAAGGGAAGGGAAGGGAAGGGAAGGGAAGGGAAGGGAAGGGAAGGGAAGGGAAGGGAAGGGAAGGGAAGGGAAGGGAAGGGAAGGGAAGGGAAGGGAAGGGAAGGGAAGGGAAGGGAAGGGAAGGGAAGGGAAGGGAAGGGAAGGGAAGGGAAGGGAAGGGAAGGGAAGGGAAGGGAAGGGAAGGGAAGGGAAGGGAAGGGAAGGGAAGGGAAGGGAAGGGAAGGGAAGGGAAGGGAAGCTGGTGGGTTGGAGGGAGACAAGCAAGGCTGAAGACAAAGTTCAGGGGGGATGAAAAGCCTTGGGCTTTAGAGCAGCAGTTTCCAAAGTTGATTTGGAGGCCTTTGCCTAGGTCTTGCACAAGTCCAAACCTCACGCTGCCAGTGACCATTCCTGTAATTGGGACATCTTCCTAGGGCTGTCACACTCTGTCTCTGCCTGCTCTGCACAGGGGAATAGCACAAACACCCGTGAGACAGCAGAGGATCAGCCTTCCTTGCAAGAAAGCCAAAGGCACGAGGGTGTTCATTTCAAGCACATAAGCTCCCAACAACTCGCAGGGTGTTACTAGTTAGGCACATAGAGGTTTTTATGAATCCAGCCTTTGGACTAGTCCTTCTGTTTGTCCTGGATCCCTAATAATATCAACAGTTCCTAATAAAGGGTCAGAAATCCCACACTCATCTGTTATCCTAACAGCATCCGTTAAAGCGAATAAAACACTCATTAATCCAGCTCATGATGCTAAGAGATGGAGGGGGACGCAGAAGGAAAAACATCCAACCTGCAAATGATACCTCCTATTTCCCCACAGCTACATCAGTAAGGGTGAGGTCTTTGATGGAAATAACTCCCCTGTGGGAACACTGCGCGATGCAAAACCTTCACAGGGACTTCTCACCTCACATGCTGTACGTCTCTCCTGTCACGGAAGACTTGAAATAGCTTTTTGAAGACATCTCCCATTAAGTGTGCTGCCTCCAACAGATGGTATGGGGATAGGGGGATGGGGGGAATGACCAAGCACAGCTGAACTGGGGGAGTTTCCAACCCAATGGGAATATCCACAGATAGGAGAGGAAAAGGTGTATGACCCTGGGAGAGCATTCGTGGCAGGTCAGTTAAATGAGCCAGGTGGAATAAAGGCAGGTCAATTTATTCTGATTAACTTTTAGCCTCGGGCATGTATCTGCACTGCCGCAAACTTACAGAGCCCCCTGCCAAAACGCAGAGCACGAGCATAGCACGGATCTGCCCTTCCCCTCTCCCAGCTCGGGCTGCACCGCCAGACCTCAGCCCCAGGACTGGGGGCTCCCCCGACAGAGCAGCTGGCAGCCAAGACCGGCAAGGGCTGCAGCTTTTGAGAGACGCTTCACAAACATCACTGTTTTAGGAAAAACATCAGCAAAGAGCGGTCACGTGTTTCACTCCAGGAGCTGAAGGCGTGAGAAGAGCTTTAAAAAAAAAAAAAGAACAAAACCCAAGATCTATTCATTGAAGAAAAGCAATCCAGAAAAGAAACCAAAAAAGGAAGCAGCCCTAGTGCAGACCCCCCCAGAGAGCTGCAGGGCATCCTGAACAGAGGAGCGGTTTTGGACAACGGCATCAGCCTGGGCCAAGCTACCCTGGCCCACGCACGCACCAGTGCCCACCCCTCCAGATGGGCTGACCTGTCCCTTGAGACCAGGGGCTCCCAGGATGGCTTTGCTGCAGCTATTCTTGGCCCTGTGCTGGGGCTGTGTCCTACTCTGCCAGCTCAGCTATTCCTGCTGGGGAACCCCTGCCTTCAGCTGTTACCAGTGCAATTATTTCCTAAGATGCCGCTGGCTTTCCTGCTGCCAGAATGGAGCATACCTGCAGCACATCCGATCCCCTTCGCTGCAGTGCTGCCTAGGGCGGTTCCTTGTTGTCTCTAGTCTCCTGCATTTTTATTTTTCTACCTTAAAACTGACCCTAGCCTTCCCTAGCTCTGCAAAAAGCAGCCTCCCCAGCAGGGCAGCAATGTGTGGCTCTGCGTTTCACAGCAGGGGTTCACGCTCAGAGCAAATCCAGGGACGTGCAAGCACTGGTGTCTGGGACCAGGGATGCCCAGCCCGGGAGCAGAGGCAGCAGCATGCACCCACGTCCCCAGCCAGCCATGGTGTTTGCCCCTCTGGTGACTGGCAGGGGGGCACAGGCTGGGGCAGAGCAGGGGGATTCCGGGCCACCTCCGTTCCCACCTTTTGCTGCTTTCGGGCTCCCATTAGAGAGGGATGGGTGGCAGCAGGACCACCCGACGATGCTCTGCTGCAGACACAGTACCAGAAGGGACAAAATGATGCCTGGCTTCTACATCTTCCATCTGTGCCAGCTATCCAAGCCCAGCATTTATCACCCCCTTCAAATGCACAGCCCATCGTGCCTTCCCCCTATGCCCAGACCCGCTTCTCATGAGCAGAAGCCCACGCCAAGGTCTTTACCAGCAAAGTCCTCTGGAGCTGAGAAAAGAGGTAGAAGGGTCCAAAAGAAACACCAGACCTACCAAGCAGTGAAAATGAACTCTGCCACTGTGCAAGAAGGCACAGGCGTGTATAATATAATATATACTGTACATGCCGAGAGAAAGAATATACTTTTCACTGTAAAGTGTTTTATATGCTAACCGTCAGGCATACACCAAGTCAATGGATGCTGGCACTTTACATAAATATATGATGATGCAGTGCTATATGTAATAAAAATCTGGAGCACAAAATATGGAAGCAATTCAAGAAAACAGATCTCACATTTTTGCCTTTGTTACAGTTAGATTCTGACATGCTCTGATTAAAATTCAACATCTGCATGCATTTAAAATTAAAATATATAGGTATTCATGTTTTCCTCCTTCCACAATGTTTTACTGCTGCCTTTTTCTTCTTAAATATTAAAAACATTACATTATTTTATTTCAGATGTCTCAATATATTACACATCACCCTTTCACCTCAGAGCTTTGGTTCAAATCCAGCTCTTTGCTGAGGAAATAGAAAACATCTGAAAATATTTAGTAGTCTCATCTCAGTTTCTAATCACAGTCTGCTCTGACATGACAAAACACAACAAACAAACTGGCTTGCCACAGATGAAAAATGTTTACACAAAAATACTCAGGAGTGTAAGAATGAATAAAGGCATCTCTAACTGCATTAAAGCCCATGTTGTTAAGTAATAAAATAGTTTGCAGATAATGTGAGCTGCACCTGCCCCTCTGGAAAAAAAAACAGGTGATTTAAAGTCCTCGCAGCCTAGCAGGTCCCGGCTGCATGTTTTTCTGTTATTCTAAAGCAGAAAGATGTGTCAAGCTACAGTGCAAATATTGTCCATGGGCATCATGGTCTGGAGAATCTAAGTACCTCGTGATTTAGGAATCTCAGAAGAAAACTTTATTGCCAGAAAATCCTCCAGGACTAAAATATAGGTACTTTAAGAGAGACGAGCATAAATAAGTCTTTGTCTTTGCTGGGGAATTCAGCCATTTGGTGGGTGGTTGGGAGAGCAGCTGTCCCAATAGACTTCATGTTGGGCACTGGTATGGGGCACAGCACGGTTCCTCCGTCAAAGCTGTGACAATTTTAACAGGCAAGAGAAAGCGTAGGAGGGAATTAGCTACAGGGAGGTGCGAGACCTTCCCTAAAGCCAGTGGCAGAATCAGCTGTGATAGTCCTGCACCCCCATTCATTTTGCTGCAAGTCCACAGTGTTCCCTGGCCCACAGGCATCAAGCATGAGCAAGTAATGGGTGTGGGCAGCACCATCCTTTGCTCTTCAGCAGGCTCAGCTTGACTTCCTACCTCCATTTTGGCAGCAGCAAGACTGGAGAGCGCTGCAACGGGTGCGGTGCTCATGGGTTGGGTTGGGGTCACCATGGACTTGCCACCCCCTTACCCTGCTTGGGTTCAATCCTATGTCTACTGAAGTAAGTCGATGGAGGAGGCCTCACCAGGGCAAGACATGTTCTCCCCTACTCTGGATGCCTGCCATCAGGGCCATGTCCCTCTCTCTGGGGTTTTAGCAAACCCCCACCAGCATGGTTGACACATGGCATGAACCAATGGGGTTCCCGCCTGGCTCATTAATCCCCAGGCTGGGAAGCAGGATCAGGCAAATTATACCTTACATTAAGGGGTTTCAGAACTCCAACGTAAGAAAAAAGAGTGAGCATAAAGATGGAGCAATGCTTCCTCTGTATTTCTGTCCTGCATCTACAGACAGTTCCCACCTAACCTGCCTGCAGCATTTACCTCCTTCGTAGACCTGACCACACACTGGTTGTGATCAAGTTATGCTCCACACACCTTCGGGGGAAGTGGCTCCAGAAACTATTTCTGAGCCAAAGTTTTCCAACCTGCAGGAGCTGACAGGGACCTACACGGGAAAAAAAGATTAAAACCCCTTGCCCTGTCCATGAAAGTCTCACAATACCTCTTTTTCAGGAAGATATTGTAGTATTTCCTGCTGCAACAGCCAAATTAAATATGAATAAATTAACATGCTAACATTTCACTATACCCTCCTTTAATGCAAAATAATATGTATCCTTTAATTCAATAAATTAGAAAGTATATTTTTTTAAGGGAAAAAATACCAGTGTAGCTAAGTCTTTGCAGATCTTGGCATGTCTACAATACACAAAGGACAAGCCAAGGAGACATCCAAACGATGACCGTGCTGCCTCTAGAAGTGAGGGCTCAGCTAACAAACCTCGCTGGGAGGAAGGCTCGCTCAGCCTGGGCACAGCTGTGAGCCAGGGCAGGCACAGGGGTCCTGCCCACCGTGGCTCCGCACTGCTATGTCCGGTCTTACCCCGCTCCCGCTGGTGCACTGAGCTGGTTGCCATTGCACACACCAGCACTGGGTTTCTTGCCTGGATAATAATCTCCTTTTTGCACTTGACTTAAACACCACCCAGGGCGTTTTCCATTATGGCTTTCTCCACAGCACCCCTTGGTCTGGGTTTACATTTTATTGTCTGTGCTTCATTTTCTTGTGCTTTCCTTCTGCTTTCGTGTTTTCCTTGAGCCCCTTGATGAAATCTCTCTCTTTGCTAACCGTATTTAAATTCAGCAACAACATGCAAGCTTGTTCACACAGCCTTTACATCTTCACACTTCTTTGCCCCGGTAGAAACCTACTCCAAATTAATTCCTGTTTCAAGATGTGAACATTGTTCCAGTCAGCCATGTTGGCCTGCTAGGCAGTATATTAGTAAATTATTTCTCCAGGCTCTTGACTGACATTGTTGAAAAGATACTTTTCATGCGTGTCAGTCTTTGTGGGGTGAAAATGCCTTTAACATGCTTCTAGGATTTACATGGGCTTCCCTGGTCTGCTGCTGCCAAGTTTAGATGCGGTTGGAGCACGTGGCATTCTTTGTCCTACTCTTATTACATTTTCCTTTTTATCCAGCCCTGCTACATATTTCATATTTTTCATATTTCTGCCCTGTGATGTAAAGAACAGCCAGTTGCTAAATGTGCCCTTGTCATGCCTGTCCACTCCAGCACGAGCCTCTCAGATCCTGCTGCAATCACTGTGCTTTCTTCTTCCTTTCCTCTTCCTTTCTTTTTTTTTTTTGTTTGTTTTGTTTTCTTTTGATTATTTATCTCCTTTTCTAATATTTTAGGACTCAGACTTTCAAACAGCTGAGCAAGGTGCTGTGTTGAGCCATGGTAAGAGACCACGCGCGCGCTCATCGGCAGGGACAAACCCAAAGCATCGTATGTTTGCTTCCATCTTGGCGAGCAGAGATCAGGTCTCACTTCTGGCTCTGCATGCGGCAGTCCAGCCCCAGGGCCAGAGCTGAGCTGTTTCCAGGCTGTTTTCCCTCCTTTGCAGTCACAGCCCTTGCTGCTCAAGCTCTTCCAGAGCTCCACACCACCCAAGCCATCGCCGTACCAGCGACGTCTCTGCAACCTCGTTAAAGAATCCTGCAGAAGTGTGGATGAGAGCTGGGAGCCTCAGACCCAAGCATGGGCAAGGGGTGCAGAGAAGGAAAACATCATTTCACTTATAAAATGAGTGCGTTCAGAACAGAAAATACTGGAAAAAATGCCGTGTTTCTCAGAAAAGCCATTGCATGCCCAAATGCTGGTTTTACAAGCCCAAACTCCATTTAAAATCAGCAAACACAGGACTGGTTCGCTAAAAGCCATGTCCAGGAATGATGTTTTATGAATCGAATGTATCATCCAGCATTTGCTGTTTATCCTCTTCACTTGAGAACTGTCTTCTTAAATGAAAATGTGATCTTCACCCTGGATGAACATCTGTCTTTAAACCACAGCACTGTTTCTTCATTCCTAAGAAAGGGTTGATCAACAGTGCAGCACCTCAACACCCACGCTCAACACCTTCCCCAATTACTGGTCTGCCATGATCTCACCTATTTTCCTGGAGCACACCAGGAAGCCACAAATATTGGTACAGACAGAGACCATAGTTCAAGCCCCAGAGCACTTAAAAATAATCAAGAAATCATAGACCAGGAAGGAAAGGCATATTAACAGAAGTATCGACACAAGCATTTGAGTTGCAGTTGATTACCATCATCACTTGCCAATCTCCAAAAAAAAAAAATATATATATATCACCTGTTTCTTTGGCAAGCAGTGAATTGAGAGCTTTCTTAAATTTGTAGCAGTAGAGTCCACACTCAGATTGTTCTGCTGATGGAAAGCCAGCAATGTTCTCCGTCACTATTGCGGGTAGAGGACAGGCCACCAATGGGAATAGTTTCACAATTCTTTTATTGGAAGCATCTGTAGAAACCATAAAACAACAACTACAACAACAGCAACACAAAGCCATGTTTTCTCACTTCTTTCCGAGCAAGGAGGGTGCCAGAGCGATTCCCCACCCTACCCCCCCACCGCATGGTGGTTTCCTTTGTTCACATTTCACTGCCTGGATCCAGCAGAGAGATTTATGGGCTGGTGCTGAGCTCGGGATGCGCACAGCGCTGGTCTCCTGGGGCCTGGGCTTGACCATGCAGAATGGGGGTGCAGAAAGGCTCCTGCAGCTTCAGGGAGGAAGAAATTGGAGGGAGGAAAGTTATTCCGGGCCAGATTCCAGCACCTTCTACTGAGTAGCAGCTCACCGAAAATCGAGCCCTGGTAGCTGATGAGACTCTTCATGGAGAAATGTTGTCGTTCCATGTCTGCGGGGTATCGCACCCAAGGACACAATGCCTGGATCCAAACCGATGTCCCCTACACTCCCTTCCGATCTTGGTCACCATCCCAGTAATGAGTCCATTTATTTCAACGTCAGATGACTTCCCTACAACAAAGGGTGCCAAGAGCACTTGCCAGCCTGGCGGAGAGCAGCATTTTAGTGCCTCGAGCTCTGCTGGGACCTGAAGTGGGACTGGGCAGAGCTGAGCCCAGTGAGGAGAGGGCTCAGCACGTCAGGGGGATGGTTGTGCAAGAGCAGGACGTGAGATCCCGGGTGCACGTCTTGGCTTAGACGCACTTTCCCAGTGTGATTTTTGGTAAGTTACTACATCAGTCCTGAGTCACCCTACCCCAGAAAGGGAGGACATTGTGTTTCCTGACTCTTCAGGCTCTCATAAGGAAGAAAGCCTCCTGATTTGTGAAGGGTGGGAGGAGGAGGCCAGGAAAACAAAGCAGAGAAGAAGACAACGAGCCAGCAGTAGAGCCGCTTAGCTCAGCAAAAGCAGCAATGTTGTGAGCACACAAGGTTGTGCACATAAATATCCAGGGTCTCTCCAACACCCACCTATGCCCAAACTCTCAGTGATGGCCAAAAGCGTATCAGAGCAGAGTTCCAACACTTCTGAGCAATGGTAAAACTGGGTCCTGTGTGTGCAAAACCAGAGATTTTTTTCGCAGTCCTGTGCATGTGTGTGCTTTTTTGGTGCATGTGCTCATGATAAACCAATAAAACAAACCCAAGTGAAATACAGACTGGGAAAAACGTAACCTATTAAAGCCACACAGAAACTTTTTTTCCCCCTATTCTTGCTCTTTTTCAGTTTGTCTAAATATACCTCCGGGCTTTTTCTCTTGGTTTAAGTGTGCTCTTTCATGGATAGTTTTCAATGTATGTTAAAGTCACTGGCTGCTGCCAGCTCGGATTTTTGCACTGCGCGTCTCGGCTTTCTCTTCTATTAAGACAAAGTGCTGGCACTGCTCTTTGACCAAGTACATTGTTCATGGTACTGAGCAGCAATTTTCCATATCTGACTGTCTTTGGGTTCACCCCAGGAGGAAGGGTGAGCCTGGTTTATTAAGCTCTCGTTTCTCAGAGAGCAGCAACATCTGGAGTGCGGGGTGGGCTGCTGGCACGCCTCAGCGGAAAGGAATTCGGCATGGGGTGAGGTCTGCCCAGCTCCAGAGGTGTCACTGCAATCGGTTCTGGTGACGGAGAAATAACGAAGCCCTACATAAAACAGCATGAGGAGCACATTTCGATCTATGCTGGGCTGCTCGGGGATTTTGTTTCTTCTGACAGGGAGTCAGGAGGCCCAGGAACCACATTGGTCTTCGTTTTCATCATCCAAAGCTACATTTTCCTCTCCTGCTATGCAACATTTTTCCACCCGGCGAAAGCTTGTGTTTCCCTTGGTGCCTAACTCAATGGGTTAGCAAAAATCAAGGCAGGTGTAGAGGATGAACACTGGTACTTGATTTCAGTTCTGCATTTATAGCTCCCTCTGAGGCACTCCTGAAAACCCATTCCACATGCAGCTGTCCCCTGCAAGTCATGGTACGGAAACCACCCTTGGCTGAAGATGGGTAGCCTGCGCCACGGCCAGCAATGTGAGCATCCTCCATGCCTCTGTTGGATATCATTTTGGTCAAGCTGAAATGAGATGTCCTGAAACAAGCTGGTCTATTGCTTTGGGACACAGACCCCCCAGATCTGTACATGAGACTCCTGTATGTCACTCCTCCACAGCTTCTCCACAAATATCATCCTTTTCCTCATACTCTTACACACCCCAGCTCTCAACCTTTCCTCGAGCTGACTCCTTTTCCCACTTAATATTACCGGAGAGTCATGTGTAAAAGAAACCTCACTGGATGGGGCTTTCCAATGCGATGCTGAGAGATGGTAACTGAATACCACCCCACTAAAATGCTTATGCCTGTGGTCTCCATGTGCTTTTGTAATTGTACTTGCTGGAAAGCCAGCCCACCACCACAGTGGAGATAAAAGCTATCCAGCATGCAACTCCCAGAAGTTTATTGGGCCAAGCCAAACGTGGAGATAGTCTTTAATTAGAAGTGTTGCATCTGCAACAGTGCGAAGCAATAACAACAACAGCGGAATTTGTCTGAAGCATGCACTCCCCTCACATGGTTATGGTGAATTAAGCAAAAATGTCAAACTCAGTCTGCAACCAGCAGACATATTCCATCACGTTAAATGTTTACACCCTACGGTAGCCTGACTATGGAGTGTTGGCAAGAACACACTTCTTGACAAGCGTTGGTGATGTTCATGCTAATTTGGGTTTAGACCCAGAAGAGCCTGAGATGTTCCCCTCTCCACCTTTTCAGATTACTGTGATGATGATTAAGAAAATATAGTTTGTATTTAATGCATGACATTGCTTGGTTTTGGGAAGATCTGTAAGACATTTCATCCAGCCAACCCCAACTGCTGGAGTACACCCAGTCAGGGTATTCCTCGTTTGCTGCAACATTTATTTATTTAGCGCTGACTTCTTCAGAGACGTTTATCCTTACAGAAATATTTGCAAACATCAGCATACCAATGTAAAAGCTTTCTGCTAAAATAATACCTCTGCCTGATTTTATTTTAAAAGTTTTAGACCGTCCTGTAATGTATACAGAAATGGTACTTACCTATGGATGTCCAGGAGTTACAAAGACCATGCAATTGAATGCACGGTAGCACATTGCCCCATCACAAATATGCTGCATTTCTTATAGGAAGAATAATATTTTAATGATTTATGAAGTTCTTATTGGGTCTATTATTATACATGGATGTAAGCCTCACCTGAAAAGCCTTCTTTCTGACTTTTGGGTTTTTTCTATAGCAGAAGCCTAGCATACTCCAACATCAGAAGAGTAAAAAAAATTTAAACAAAACCTTCCAGGAACTCTTTAAAAAAACTTTTTCTTATATGATGACAATGTGTCTTTAAGATAAAATGTTCTCAAGACCTCCCAAACCTAGAAATAATTCCTCCATCAAATGCAGGTCTCTGGTTTGAAGCCTGGGGAACCAGACCTGCTCTCAAGAAGCGTAAAGCTATCGGTTTCCTCCTCTGTGCCAAACACTGTCAGTACCGCCAGCCCCTTGCCAGAGCACATCGCTACACACCAGGCAGAAAAGAAAACTAAGAGTGAAAACAAAATGGTCAAACCCCTCCAGGCCCTTGGCTGGAGCTCCCCAGGGTCAACAGAGGCCAAGACATAACTGTGAGATTCATTTCCCTCCACCTGCAAGAATTAGTCTGATTATTTAAATCAGATCAAAAAAACCTTCAGTATTCATTTATCGTAATAGGGTTATAGCTTTTTAAAAACTAGAGCAAGCCTGGTGCCCCCCAGGTGACCACATCCAGCTGCAAACCAAGTTTATCTCAGCTGGGTAACACCTATGGAAATGTTGAAGCATGGTGTCTTCTCCAGGAATTGCCCCCGTGGTAGTCTGCTCTTAGCTAACTTGAGCTAAAAGCTGCGTCTGAAACACCTAACTGTGAATAATTCTTCCCAGCAAAATCTTGTGCAAGCAGAACAAACAATTTTCTTCCTAATAAAAGCAAGACCTTCAAGACCAACAGAGCCAACAAGTTAATCAGGTTTCCTACTAAACAGGAAGTTGTGGGACTGCGGCAGGAGGCGCAAATCTGTGTTTTGGCTAGAGAAAGATCAGAGAGGAATAATACAAATTAACCACTGGGGGAGTTTTTTGTTTATTTGACAGGAAAATATCCTGCAAATGTACCAGTTCGGGCAATACCCAGTTTGATAAGACTGGCAATAAAATGAAAGCAAGCTGCAGGAGCTTCAGAAAAGGGAAGGGTAAAGCCACCACATGCATGAGGACCTTCGTAATTAAACCAGAGTCCCACTATTAATATTTCTTACAATTGCTACCACAATAGTTGTTATTACCACTAATTACAACTGCAGCAATATTTGCACTGCAGCAGTGTTTGGCTTTTCTGCCCTGGAGCAGGATCCCACTGTGTTGCTCAAATGTGGAACAAAATAAATAGCCCCAGCCCCAAAGGAAGGTTTGTAGTATAGCATGTTCTTTTGCAGGAGCGTACAAAGGAGAATAAACTCACTGCTTGCTCCGTTCTCATATGTATAAGCCAGCTTCCGCTTTCAAGGACTTGCACGTTTTCCTGTCATCTGATGGGCAATTAGTCCGGCGCATCTCACAATGGTGGCGATAGACCAAATCAAGAAGAGCGAAAAAATACAGACAAAAATGCAATCATGTCATTACTGCAGAACATATGACCACATTTTGCTTCTAGCTACCAAGCAGTACTATGGGATGTGTGTATTCATGTGAAAATAAGCCCAACCAGTCATTGAGATATATACAAAATGGATGATTCATGATAATTGTTACACTGGAATTGCTCGACAAAGAGACGGAAGAAAGCTGTTGATTACCAGGCATCTCAAGAAAGACCACAGATACAGAGAAATTTAATGGTCACTGTGGACGTGCAAATTTCCATCTGCAGACTAACAGGCAGGCCTGTGAAAAGAAATGAAGAAAAGCATACTCATTAGATTCAAAATAGCTGGAAAAAGTTGCGTATCCACCAATTCAAAAAGGGTGGAAGTCACTGAGTCACACCGGCTGAGACCATTGAATAGGGCAATGACCAGCACTCAAAGGTGCTAATGGGCAATGCACCCTTTATAGCCTTAATCCTTTGAAACAGTAAAGTCCCAAAGGCAGAAGAGGCCATAGAGAAAACACATAGATCATACGCTAGTTATGGTCCTTCAGTTCTTTGGGACTTATCTTTACTCAAAGAAAGCAGTCTTATTGAACCCTCAGTACACTGGGCGACTTAAAAGTGTAAGTATTTGTTGGATCAAAGTATGCATTACTTCAAAAGCATAAAATGCCTAGATATTGAAGGCAATAAATCTTTCTCTGTAAAATACATGCATATATAATTCATATGATAAGCTTAATACTGAGATTTTTAGCTTGGCTTCCAACAGACATGAGATGTAGGCAATTATGTTCCCTAAGAGTGAGTCTGTCTGTCCCCTCTCAGTCCCAAAGAAAATAATTTTTGAGCCCATTAGCCAATTTCAACCAATTTTGGCAGAGGGATAGAGGTCTTGAGGGTATTAAGTTCCCATATGCTTTGCAATAGTAGGTGGCCAGGTAGGAGTGGCAGACTCATTAGTGCATGCCTTGAAGGAATGGCATCAGCATAGACACAACCCTTTCTTAGACCTCAGAGAATCCAGAAGGACCTCATGAATGCCCAAGTAGGCATGCACAAAGCAACAGCTTCAGCTGAAATTCACATCTCATTAGACATCAGCAAATGAAAGCACAAGAGCTGTTGATCTCCCACTTGTGATACCACCCATTTCTCCTTCTCTTTTGGTCCTGACAGCAGCTACGGTGCCTTCAGAGCACCTTCACATCACAATTCTCCACTTACTGCTTTTGTTTCTTTCCATTTAATGGGAGCCCCATTGCATTTTTATGCCTTAACTCCCTGCTCATAACTGTCAGGCTATCTCCTAACATATGGAAACAATTCATTTTCTTTGTCATCGTTTGGATCTGAAACTAGGGTACTCTGAAATGTAACTATACATGAATTTCCCTGAACTAATTACATAATATTTATCCTATTTTCTTTAAAGTAATACTCGCTAGCAAAGAAATGAAGAACTGCATTGCTTATAATAAACTCTGCATGCTACATTGTAATCTAAACTGTACAGTTATATATGGTGAAGAACTAAAAGGTTTGAGTTATTCCCCTTGGCAAACATTTTTTTAAGGATTGCTTAAATAAGCAGTACAGAAACCAGATGTCATTTGGTAAGAGTATCTGAATGACCAAAAATTTGCTGTCTGGGTATTTTTTTTACTTTATAAAAACATGAGAAATTCTTTGGATTTATATCATATTTAGCAGCTGTGAAACAGTGCAAACATCTGTTTGTACCTATAGGGAGCTGACCTACGGGGTCCTCATCTCTTAATCACCAAGCAACAATCTAGTCTCATATACATAGTTTATTGTTTTCTTTTCAGCTGCCTCCTGCACTTCAAAGTTTTTATACTCTCATGTTCTATTATCACGGCGAGAGGGACAGTCCATTCATTATAAGCCCAGATCAGTGCAACAACTGATCAAAATTGCCATAAAGCACCGTGGACGCAGAAGTGCCCTCAAACACAGCCATAAGCAACTTTCAGTATGTCATAAAAAAATTGTTGCTTCCCTTTTTTTTTTTTCCCAACATTATTGGTTGTTGGTTTGTTGTTGTGGGTTTGTTTTTTTTCTAACTTAAAGGCTGGAAGAACAGAAGATGAAAAGGAACAGAAGTCTCTTTTTATAGCCAATCCTACTGTGGGAAGAGGGGTTGACAAGACAGCTCCATGAGGTCCCATCTACCCTATTTTTCTAGGTTTCCGCAATTGTCAATTATAGGAAAAGACTGCTATCTTCTACGTCCATCTAGCATCCCATTGACTGGAAAAGAAGGAAAACAAAGTAACTTTAGGGGATATCCCCTTCCAAAGAGGTTCTCCTGCTGTACCTACGCACTAAACGAAGCCTAAGTAAGATCCCATCCTCTGTCAGGACTTCTAAAATAATGCAGGGCATGGAGGGGAAAAGAAATGTACTCAAGAAGCATTTTGCCCTGCTCTTTACCACATTACTTACAACACACACACACACGTGCACCATCCTTTAGTGATTTAGCCAGGAGCAAAACTTTTCAGCCTCTGTGATAATCTCTCCCCTTTTTTCCCTAATGTAATATTGACCTTGGGACCTCGATTTTTATGCAGTGAGAGAAAGGTGCAAACAGCGTGAAAGAAAAGATTTGTGGGCCTTGGACATGAGAGTGGAATCAGCACTCCCAGATATACTATGAGAGCTTAAACTATACTCTGAACTAAGTCTGAAAACAAATGGGAAACACTGTACGATTCCATCCCATTACAGTGCAAATAAATCATTTCTGGAAATCTAAAACAAATGGCCCAATCTCAGCTCTGTGGATGATCCAAATGCAAAAAAGCTGCTAATTCTAAAAGGCAGATGCAAGTAACGAATTAAGTAAGAATGCAGCAAAAAAATAAGGAGTGTAACTTGTTTAGCAGGAAGATGTTAAGGCCATAGAAGTGGGTCTTCCAATCACCTTTTTTGGTATTCCTGAGCAAACATTCTTTTTTGCTTACGTTAATATGGAATGTATTATGACAACGTTCTTATGGATATCCATGCCTTTTGTCTATCAGTACTTGCAGATACATTCAAAACAGCTGCAAATATTTTTTAAATTATGTAAAAGTCCCAAACACTTTGAAAAGTATATTAATATCCCTTTAAAACAGCAGTGTATTATATTAAATTAAGGATAGGAATTTAGAGAACAAAAAAATATGTTGTTAGCATTAACGTTTTCACTGCTTTCATATGCAGTCGTCTTAGATAAGGCTTAGAATTATTTTGGTTAAATTTAAAAGCGTTATGGTGTTTGCACATTTAGATGACAAAGCAGATAATCACACATACAGATTACAAGGAAAGGTTTGTGTTCACAAAGCTCAGCTGTTTTTTTCTAACTATTTCATTATATATATGTTTTTATATATGTATCTATCACCTCTTCCTACAACTCTTGCCTCTTTTCTATCTGCAGATCATCATAGCTACAACACCATTCCTAGTGCAGATGGAGAGGTTATTTCTCTAAATGCTGCTTCCTCAGTCTTTGTCTGTGCAGCTGCAAAAAAAAAATTACCTTGGAGGGATTTTCAGAAGTGATCTGGCAAGGGAAGGTATCAGTTCTTGCAACAAACCTCTCAGTCGTCTTCCTGTGATGGCCTTTTCACATCCATAACAAGGAGGCCGGTAGCAGGCAGGGAAGCTATGGGGCATGAGCGGCTCTGTCTGTCCCCTCTACCAGACTCTTGGAGGAAGGAAAAATACTAATTAGTGCTTTTCCCTGGCACAGGAGAGCAATGCCATAGCAACAGGAGCATTGGCACTACCAAAAGATCACTGCAAAAGTACCACAGGGAAGTGCTGAAGATCAATGGGTCTCCAAGCCCAGGCACGATTTCTTGCAGGTCCTGTCCGAGGAACAGAATGGGAAACCTCTGCAGTCATCACATCCTTCCACACAACGTTCTGGGGAACATCTGCTCTGCAAAGCCAGGAGGACTGGTGTCTTGACTCAGAGTCCAGCAGAAAAGAGAAAGGGACAGCAAGAAAGAATCCGGGACAGCTGAAACATCATGCTCCAAAATGGTCATACAAAAACATGCATATGCAGAAGTGATTGCAACTTGGAAATGCGTTTCCTGGCTCTCGGGTCAACCATTGTTTTTAGTTTTAAGAGACGCCCAACGTGTAACTTGGACTTAACATAGGCTCCTTGAGCGAGTGCTTTCCTATATTTCTTCTGGCCGTTTCTTTTGTCATGGACTGCGATGTCATTTCTTTTGGTTGGGTGTATGCAGCCCCACTTTCTCCCTCCTAGCATGGGCTAACAAGAGACAAATAACAGGGAGGATGGGCAAAGGAGGAAAGAATAAAGCTGATTCCATGTGCTAACTCCATTGCTGGGGACTTGTGGACTGTTACTAGTTTTCATTTTTTGCTGGGATTAAACAGCTAATAAATAGAGATTTCACGTCCCATAAATAACATTGTGTTTGTCGGCTCACTCAAAGAATAATCGATAGTTAGTGAACGAGACTTTCCGGTACAATAAAATAAGCTCTGCATTTACTTTTCCCAGAGATACCTATGAATTCTCCACTTCATTTTGTTCCTACCTAAAATATCAAAATACTCTCCCCAAAACCAACCAGTGACTTAGCTGCAGGCAGCTGGGTGCCTTCAAAACTTTTAGAAATAAGACCTAGACCTAAATAATTCCCACATCTGTGGAGGCTCCCTTACCGCTTGGTCAGTCAGGATACAAGCCCCGGTCAGAAACCGCCTGCAGTCCTTGGCTGTCTCCTAGTGCTAAGTCCTTGCTAGGACTTCATCTTGTTGGAGCAGCTTTTGGATGTAACTGTCTTGGCGCTGTCAGCCCTTCCCGACATGGTCATTACTTCTCTGCCAGGCCCATGGGGTTACAAATATTGGAGGTCTGAGACCTCTCTCACACTGCTGTGTGAGCTGCAAAATGCATAGCCCAGTGTCCATGCAAAGGGTAAAACATTGCACTAACCCTCACTGAGAGTCGGTTCATGTTATAGTCGTCCCTGTTAAAAACACGGGAGCTTTTCAGTTTACCCATGTTGCAGTATTAGCTCCTGAAATTAATCTCTGATTTATCTGAGATTTGAAAAATGTTAACTCAGACCAAATTACCATTATCAAACTGTCAGGTAATTCTTCGGTGGTCACAGCGAGCAAATATCAATGTGCATGGGCTTTACTCCATGAAAGGCTGCTGAGAAGGGGTTCGTTACTGCCCGTATCTCACCCTGAGAGCACAGAGCCTCTTGGTTACTGGTCAAGTGTCTCAGGTTTGCCTGCCATCTCTGAACACCCCATTACACCCCATTTTGGAGTGGCCCAGGGTGTCTCCATGCACCACACGCATTTCGGCTCGCCTCTCCTCACCATTTTGCTTCATCCAACACCTTGCAGGAACCCATTCAGGTTGAACAGTCCCTCTCGTCCTCGTAAGGCCTTTACTTGGCTCAAACTTCTCTCCTGATTGATCCATCAGTGGATCTGCCTTCTCTCTCTGCTGCTCAGTGGTGGAAGGGTATCTGCAGGCAACGGCCTTCACGTGGCTCAGCTTTCAGCCCTCACAGCAGCATCTTCACCACCGGGCAGGGAGTCTCCTATTCGGCCCTACAAACCAACCAAGGAAGATTTATTTTTATCTGTAACTTTTTAAGTACTCAAGTGTTTCACTACTTCTGCTCTGCTTGTTTGGACAGAGGCAAAGCAACATATTCAATGCATTAGTATTTCGCTTTTCACCTCTACCTTCCACCTCATGGGTGGCACTTATCAAACCTGCTTTTGCACCTGAACCTAATTTAAAGGTTATAGTCCATCCATTAACCCTGCTAACACCGCCCAAGAGGCAGAGCAGCAATATTAATTTAGTGGTATTTGGAACTCCATTCTAAAACTTCAATTAAGAAAAAAAAAAAGGCATATAAACAGTGCAGCTCATTATATATCTCAGCAGAGGGGCAGTTTTTGACACCACAACTCCTGTCCTGTGTTTCCCTTGAGCCAGCCTCCTTCACGTGTACAAAAACACTCCGCAATTCAGCATTAGGATGCTTTTTGTGTGGTGTTCCCAGAAACCCCAATAGTCACCACCCTGGTCCTCCTCATGCAACTGAATTATTTGCTCTTCTCTGGACATATAGTTTAGGGTCTCTCCCCTCTCTTCTCCACACCAGCCCTACGCTCTGCCCTCTCCACCCCTTGCATGCTGCAAAGACACCTTCCCACTGCAGAGGGAAAGCTCACCCTGCCCCATGGTTCCCCCTCCAAGGCTCTTGAGGAGCAGCAGAAAGCTCTGCACAGGAGGCACCCGGCTCCTTCCCAAATTCCCCCAGGCTTTAGCAGAGCCTCTGCTGCCCCTCAGCTCGGTGCACAGCTCCTGCGCTCACCGTGCGATGCTGAGCTCCCCTTCCTCGCTCACCCACTGCAACCAGTCTACGGGCTCTCACACCCCACAAGAAGCAACACAGAGGAAACCACCACCTGCACCCAACCCATGACCCACCAGAGCAAGGGGTGGGTCTCACAGGAGGAGCTGAAATTTGCTGCGTCTGCATGTGGAAACAGCCCTGCTATCTGCGCATGTGGGTAGCTGGCAATCCCAATGGCAATTTTTGGATTATAATTCCATTACCCGCTCAGCTACCAATTCTTGCAACCTGCCCTTGCCAAGAAAACTCCAAGAGAAATAAAATCCCTTGAAACCCCTGCTCACAATGCTCCAGCTCAGAGCTTGGCAGCTTCCTTCCAAAACTGACTGATTAAAGCAGTGCTAATGAGACATTCATCACCTGCACCTTTTTCCTTAAAATAAATATGTGGGGCTCTGCATTACAGGTGCATGCAAAATTGCTTAACTAGATATCTTTGAAGCACAGGAAAAAAAAATAAAGGACACTCTGGCAAAAAGTTCCCCAAATACTTGAAAATATAACTGAATAAATAACTTTTTTTTGACTGAAATCTGCAGAGCTTAGCAGATGTGTCCAAGCTAAACGAAATATCCAGGGAACTGGATCTCCTTTCTGATGAGAAATAATGAAGAGCACTGCACTGGCAAGGAGACAGGCTGGAGGAACCTACTGGTCTTTTCCAGCTCCGACTTCCGTGATAGCTCAGAGTTATCCGTAGGCATTGGCTTGATCCATCAATGAAGTTATTTATTGCGAACCTGGGCCCCAGGGCTGCCAAGCCTACATCCATACTGAACTCGAAGCATTCAAACATTCACCGAGTGAATAGGATTATTGGGTACTTACGGTCAAGCACGTGCCTGTGTCTTTGCAGGAGTGGAAGCACTGTAAAGGTGACTGTATATAGGGGGTAAAAATCCTCTTAGGAAGAGGTGGCTTTGGAAAAATACGGGGGTCATTTTTTTAAAGTTTATTCTAATGTTTTAGAAATGCCACCATGGAGGCGTCAGCTTAAATTATTAGGGAAAATACTAAGGTAAATAAACAAATCACATTCCACAGACCTGCATGGAGGTGTAAAAGGGATATTTTCAGTGGGGCTTTTTTTTTTAGGCCATGTTGTAACAGTACCTGCCATTGTATTTGCAGGGCAGGGTGTAAAATCTGCTTAGGGGATTTTTAGCTGCACTGCTATACTTTGCAATCCTTTCTGTTGCAGGGCTCTGCTCCTCTGAAGGTGAAGCCCATGGCAAAACCCTTTCCCTCAACGGCAATGGAAGCAGGAGCAGGCCCTGAGTTTGTAAATATTAACTTATTTCAAACGTCAGATTATTTACTCTCCGCTCTTGTAACCACCCGGGCCAAATGGACGGGATCCAAGTTTGTTAACAATAGCTTTTGGCTAGGACAAGCTGTAGCAAAGGTTAAATCCTGTTTGCCTTACTCCAGCGTGGAGCCCCATTGACTTGAGCGGCACGGACAGCTTCGGGAGTGCAACAGGCTTCGACGCTGGGACCTGTCCTCAGTTTTGCAGGATGCAGAGAGCCCTGCACGACCCGCAGGCACCACGCTGGGGTCTGGACGGTGCCTCCAGGAGCAGCAGCAAGATCCACCACAACGAGGGGCTGAACCCCTGCCAGCCCGGGTTTGTCACCATCAAGGACAGCCTTTGCTGGCACAGCCTTGTGCAGGCAGTGGGTCACGGCTCGTCCTCTGCTGGGCAGGGACTGCAGCTGATTGCATGGGGCTGGCACAGCTCCCTCCCTGCCACACCACCCGGGCACATCCATCCGATGCTTCGCTACGGGGCTGCGTCTCACTTGCTGGGAGCAGCGGTGGCCACGTTGGGGATCTCAGCAGGGAAGGCGGAGATGTGTGTCTTCATGTGCACACCGATGGGTAACGCGATGGAGGTGACAACGGACAATATCCTTTGTAACAAGTCTCTTCATCGTCAAGATAATGCAAGTAGATTTATTTGTCATGCACTGGAGAAAGCGTCCGTTGTCTTGTACAGGACCTCTCTGCATGACATCCCCTTTTGCTCTCTGCCCCAGCTGCTACGTGCCTGTCTCTGCAGGCTGGGGATGGCCCACAGCATCCCCACAAAGGGCAACTGCACTCACACACAAATGCACAAGGGCTCTGTCACAAGTTTAAGCGTGAATAAAACATATATATATATATACACGTGTTTTATTTTATATAATTCATTTATATATATATACATAAAAATACATGTAAAATATATATATACACACACACACACAAGGAATTTTGTTCTGTGCTGTTGCCTTGTTCCACATTGTCTCCCTGCTCCATGCTACCTCCATTGCATTATCCTGCCATTGCACGGCCCTGTGAAGACAGAAAGCCGAAGAAAGATTTTTAGGGACCTGTAAAGCTCTGGGAGGGATGGACCCCACTGTCCCCAAGGTACGAGACACCCCTGTTTGCAAGACCTGGTCTTCCCTCCTTATTGATCAATCATCCAACGGCAAGCAGAGGAGAGCAGCTGCCATTTGACCACAAATCTCCAAATTCACCCCAAGAAACAAGCACTGGGTGGCAAGGATGTGGTGGACCATCCCAAAACACCCATGGTATGGAAGAGGGAGTTGCCTGCGCCAGGAGAAGAGGCGCATCTCCACGCAGCAAGGTAGGAACAACAGTGGTACTGAGTCACCCTGCAGGCCTTCCTCAGTCTGTGCATCATCCTCCTCTTCCAGCCCTCTTCCTCCTCGCCAGTGCCACTGCAACAAAACATGCTGATCTATCAGGGCATGTGGCGTGCTTTGCCCGGCGTGACCCGCACAGATGGCTTGCAAAGGAAATGCTCGCAGAAGAAAGCCAAGTGGCCCACAATGCAGTTTAGCCGGGAGCACTCGGGTCCAGAGATATTCCTCCCTTGATTAGGAAGGTTGAGTGGGAGCCAGGGGTGGGTTAGCAATCTCCTTCCTCCGGCTGCAGCCATTCCTGCCACAACTTGAATCACACCTCTCGGAGACACTCTCGGGTCGGGCACGGGAAGTTCTTGGCCGCAAATGCGCCAGCGGGGAAGGGGGAAGAGCACGGGGATGCAGGAGAAGTTCACCGGGGTTCAGCCAGAGCCAGGTCCGGAAGAACAGAGGTCTGATAAAAAGGAGAGAGGAATTGCAATGGACATGACCCCCAGGGACTCCTCATCTCTTCTCCAGACGGTGCAAGGTGCTGGGCACATTGAGAATGAAGAGACAGGCTCACAGCTTACAGTGACTTGATAAAAAAAAAGGTACAGACCTACTGCTACACCTCACCTTGATGAAAAGCAAAGTCTCCAGGTCAGAGCATGATATTTCTCATCTCTTCAGGTACCTCGTTGCAAACCGCCCTGTTGAACTCGGACAGGTTTGCTGCGATGCATGCACTGTGCACTCTGCAATACAGGAAAGACTAAACAAATCTCTCCAGGCAGCCAGGGTCAAGCCATACCATTTTTATCCCCGAAGCCAAGAAGGAGAAGATCGCACTTCCTAGCAGGGAGAAAAACCAAGGCAGCAGAACGAAAAAAAACAAGGGAAGCGTTACTCAAATTATCTCCACAGCGAGTGGAGGGATCAGAGTCCAGCGAACAAAGAGATCGGATGACCAGATGGGACAGATCAAGCCGACCACAAAGCCTCTGTCCAACATTTTTTGACAACTGCCAGAGCCATATGTTCATGAGGATTGTGGAATAACAAGGAAGGGTGTGTGGACTTGGAGACAGCCTGACCGCACTTGGAACTGCGTGGCTGCAGGGTGTGGGCACCTTTGGTGTGCGACCCAGATGGCAGCCCCACGCTCTGCAAAGGGACAGAAGCTGGTAGATCATTTAGCTCACCTCCTTGCCAGGCTCCGACCAGCCCTTCTCATGCTTTTCCCGGTGTTTGGTCCATCACTAATGAGCCATGTTCTGGGGGGAATTCTTAGGTCATTTATTTTGCATCATGTCTGCTAGGAGAGGTAGCAGGACTATGGCTAATTAGGAAAGCAGACAGATAGCACCAAAGACAAGGACTGAGGGACCGTGTCTGTGCGCACGAAGGATGGGAGCGACCCTTTCTGCCAGCTGCCCCGTGAACAGGAACATTCATGAAGGGCAGAAGTGGCACATCCCAAACGGCCTGTCGTGCCCTTTGTGCAACGTCTCCATAAAAAAACACACTTTCCTCATTTATTTTGTCAGCTGCTCTTTTGATTATTTAGCGCATTCCAAGGAGTGCAAGGAAATACAACGGATGACGTCCTGCAGAAGTAAAGGTGACAGTTTTCAGGAGTGACAACTAATGGCGATTACCCCACTAGAGATGTGCAGGGATGCTCAGCCCTGCCCTGGAAATGTGCAGTTTGTCACCCACTAATGAGTGGTCCCTTTTGGGGTGTCTACTACACATGGCAAATTCAAGACCTCCCTCAGCAGGACACGGGACCAACCAGCCACAACTGCAGACAGTAGTTTTCACCCCTTAAAAATGGAGTGGAGAGAATCTAGTCCCATAATAATATTTCATTTTTGCCCTGACATGAGTGATTTGACCAAAGGACCATTTCACACCATGAGTTTCCAAACTGGCCTTGGGCTTTAACAAGAGCCTTGGAGTCCTTCTGCAACCAGAATAACGTGTTTCTAAAAGCATAGCTCCTTCCCATGTAGGTTTGCTTTCTCTTGCTCTCTTACACACATACATGGAGCATGGGATGGAAAAACTCTGTTTTCCGTATGGAGACAGGCTAAAAAGCAGTTGAACACCACTGCCCTTGTTTTACCAGCTGTAACCAGACACAAAGGGTCACTCAACGAATCCAGGACTAAAGCACATATTCCCTTTGCAGCAGGGAGAAAACAGAGAGCAGCAAGTCAACTACATGAGTGCCATCTTCTCCAAGGCCAAAACACTGCACTAACAACAGCGAGGATCACAGTCTCACTGCCCCCGCAAGTCTCTTCCCCATGAAAAACTGGTGCTGTCACCAAAGATGAGCTCTGCGATGGGGTCGGTGGTGCCCACAGCATTGCCTGGGCAGGGCACATGTCACAGCAGGACCTCTTCATCTGGAGGACCACCACACTCGTGGTAATGGGATGTCCACAAGGTGTCCATCAGCACCACGATGGGCCAGTTCCTGCCCACGTTGACAGCTGGAAACCACCTGTATGTTGTTAAACCCTCCTTGACAGCAGGGTGCAGGTCTCTCCTCTCATGTTGGGTTATGTGACACATCACCATTGCATAGGGAACCATAGATACAGCTTCTGACAAGCAAACCTGAATCAGAGCTGCTCACACTCCCAGCCAGCACAGAGTTGGGAAGCTGCACAAGTGGAGCACAAAACCCAGATTAGCATCCACTGTATCCTGGCAGAGTTTGCTCCCCTGGGTTCAGACCCACTGTTATTTCCAGCAAAAGAAGTAACAGGGGTACCAAGAAGCACCGACCACGGGCAGAGGTGTGCTCCTGTCTGCCTGCAAAACACCCAGTGGACACCCTCAAGCTGCACCACAGCAGCTCCCAAGACCCCTCTCGCACCTCTTCCCCCACCACCTCAGAGCCCCACAAAAATCCCACATTATTTTTCCCACCCAGATTTTTCTTTCACCTCCAAGAGACCAGATTTCACCTCCGTCAGCAGATCCAGCCTATGCTCTGCGCCTTGCTGTAACTCCCCAAAACTCTTGCCCAGAGCAGAAAACACAGCAGATTATTTCTCATCCTAAGGGCTTGTGGGTTTTATGGGGTAGTGCCGCCTGAATTTATATCCCACAGGCTGCTGTTAGCCTGTGGTGGCCCAAGAGCTCAGCAAATGCACATGGACCGAGCGCCAGTGCTCAGCAGCCTCCCGGTGCCACAATCACTCAAACCTCTTCTACTTGGTGCAGAAGAAAAGCGGAAAAACCCATTTCCCTGTGAACAGGAGCGCTTGTGTTGTGACTCCACCACCCAAATGCTCCGAGAGAGTCAGGGGCAGCAAACCAGCAAAAACCCAGCAGGGGGCTAGTTTCCCATCACCACGATGGGAGCATTCCCATCAAAGCCAACGGCATCCTGGCTTGTATCAGCAATAGCGTGGCCAGCAGGACTGGGGCAGTGATCGTGCCCCTGTACTGGGCACTGGTGAGGCCGCACCTCGAATGCTGTGTTCAGTGTTGGGCCCCTCACGACAAGAGGGACATTGAGGGGCTGGAGCGTGTCCAGAGAAGGGCAACGGAGCTGGGGAAGGGTCTGGAGCACAAGGCTGATGGGCAGCGGCTGAGGGACCTGGGGTTGTTCAGCCTGGAGAAAAGGAGGCTGAGGGGAGACCTCATCGCTCTCTACACCTGCCTGAAAGGAGGCTGTCGAGAGGTGGGGTCGGTCTCTTCTCCCAGGTAACAAGTGATAGGACGAGAGGAAACGGCCTCAAGTTGCGCCAGGGGAGGTTTAGGCTGGATATTAGGAAATTTTCCTTCACTGAAAGGGTTGTCAAGCATTGGAACAGGCTGCCCAGGGAAGGGGTTGAGTCCCCATCCCTGGAGGTATTAAAAAGCCGTTTGGCTGAGGTGCTTAGGGACATGGTGTAGTGGTGGGCTTGGCAGTGTCAGGTTTACGGTTGGACTCGATGATCTTAAAGGTCTTTTCCAACCTATACGATTCTGTGATTCTGTGATTCCCCTTCGCCGGGGCAGCACATCTGCTCCGTGCGGTGGCCATCACGCCGCGGGGCCAGGCAGCCGAAACAGCCCCACGTAGGGACCCCGTCCCTCTGCTCCGGCTGGCGGTGCAGGGAAAGGGCTGTCTGCTCTTCCCTGTCCTCCCCCGGCCCGCCATAGGCAGCGATACTTCCCGGGCAGATGGGACCAGCAACCAGGTTAGCGAACGCCATGTGAGCCCGCTCCCCGCCGGCTAATGTAAACAGGGCTGTCGGGCGCAGCGAGTGCTGCCAGGCTTTGATCAAAGCCAGCTGTGCCGCCGGCCTCGCTGCACGGCCATCGTCCCGCTCCCCCTGCCCCGTCCCATCGCAGGGGCCCAAGGCGGGCTCATCCTTCTGCTGGGAGGGGAAGGAAGCTCACGCAGCTTTGCACCTCGTACCAGCAAGTTTTGGGACGTGGAAGAAATCGTTCGGGTTATGCCGGGAGCTGCCTAGCAGCAGCTGGGGAAAAATTGCTCCCTGCTTTTGCTCCTGAGACAGTTCCCAAGGAAAAAAAGGTGCCTGGGGTTTAGGGACTTTGCAGGGGGGTTTGAGTAGAAATGTAGCTCGCTAATGGTTTTTCTCCACCAGCAAAGCTAGAGAGCTGGGGTAGGATGTTCCCATCCGCCGAGCTGCTCACAGCCGACCCCCTTCCCCCGGTGAAATGATCCAGGTTAACAAAATAGTAATTGGGGGAGTGAAGAGATTTTCGCAGGTCTGGATCACCCCGGGGATGTGGTTCACAAGCCAGCCCGCAGACAGTCTCATTGCCCAGGGAGGGTCGGGGGGGGGGACGACACACATCGCATCTCACCTTACATCCCACCCAGTGGCTTCTCACCCGCGAGTGCGGCCACGGCTGGGGACCGCGTTGCTCAGCCGTCCCCCAGAGCCTGCACGGGTGGGACCCATCCTGGTACAACTCCCAGCCCCTGGGACATCAGTCCTGCGGGAAGGAAGGGAATGCAGTTACAGCTGTTGGGACATCCCTTGCCTATGTGTTAACAAGAAACCTTACAAATAGTCATTTTTCACAGTACGTTTTCCAGGATTCTCATTTTTTCCTCCCTACTACCTTATTAAGACCTTTTTTTACCCTACTATTTTTCTTTTCATTCGTTCCTTAAACTATTTGTCTTTCACCTGTTATAAGGCAACCGTAGCCTTGGGAGAGACAGAGTGAATAATTTGGCTTTTTTTGGTACAGATTTTATCTACGCTGTGCGATTGCTGCATGCTAGTAGGGAAAAAATTGTCCAAGGTTGGAAAACACCAGCATTTTCTGCAGCAGCCTTTTTGAAAGTAGCAATAACTCAATGAAGTGGTTAGGATTTTACAAGGGCTCGGAAAAAATTACCTCCTTTTAGTAAGTGTTAATTATATGACTAATTAAATAGAGAGGAGGTTGAAACACTCTCCTAGTCATAACCTGTGTGCTCCCAGCCTGGTCCTTGCGTGACAGAGAAAACAGGGAATGAATCCTGTTTGGCCTTCATGGCAGGAAGTGGCTACTAAACCAGCTCTAACTTCTAATTTATTTATCTGGGAAGCTGTAAGGAACTGTTTTAAAATTGACCAACATTTCTGCTACTTAAAGAAAAAAAAAAAAAAAAACCAGCAGCCATTCAGTAAAAACACATTTGGAACTGCCCGAGTTTTAAGAAAGAGATATAAAAGGCCACTTTGTTTATGTTTTTCAGCAATGGTATGTTGGCTTCTTTTTTTCTAAATGACGGCGAAGAAAAAAACCATTATGTTAAATCTCTTATCTTCACGCAAAGTGGTTGCAGCTATCATAAAACACACACATTGTGTCATTTCAAAACACAAATGGGCTCGCGGTCAAACATTCTCCAGACTATCTCCTCTTTTTTTTTTTTCATTTATAATTTTGTAGGCATTAATATAGTTTAACATATTCAAGTGAGGTGCTTTGTTCCTCCGGTCAGGTCTTAATCACATCCTTCTGGAGAAGCACAAAGAAACCACGGGGTCGAGACTGGGCTGCAATGCCTGCAAAGCCCTCGCTGATGCCCACTGCTGCGGCACCAACCTGTCACTGCTCCCATGGACTTTTACCGGGGCAAAAACAGTGCCCAAAAGTGATGGGAATGGGGCTGCGATACAGAAATCTGGGGTCAACAGCAAGATGCCTGGTCCAGAGCCTCTGCTTGACTGAGGGCAGCTCATTTAACCTCCCCCTGCCTTGGGTCAAGAAAATAAGCTACCAAATCTCCTTCCATGGGAGATTTCTTTTCCATCCAATGCGACTACATCCCAAATACTTCAGGCCAGATGTTCAGGGTGAAACAGGTTTTTGTACGGTACTGGGATGATCTGAGCTCGCCGGGCTTCTGCAGGGGAGCTGGCATGAAGGACAGGCACTTTCATCCACCGCCCTCTCCCTCCCCGCTGCCAAAATCCAGGCTCACACGGCTGGCCGGTTTCCATCCACCTGGGCAGGACCTGCCTTTCAAGGGCAGGGCGTAAAACCCTGAGCCAACTCCAACTAGAGAGCATTAGCCAGCCCCAACACTGGGGAAGCCCAGCCAAAAATAAGCTCTAACTATAACAAAAACATGGGGGGGTGGAAAGCACACAGTGACTGTTAAGGTGTGCCGTGCCTCAGTAGGTTACTTGGGAGAGGTGGCAGCACAGCTGTAGGCTGCCTTGATCCATTGCTTATGTTGCGAGTCAAGAATAAAGCACTGCGGGCACAGCCGAAAGGATGTTTTGGCAAAGCTCACGTCTTCTGATGCCGCTGGGGCCATCGGATACCTGCTGGCCACCCGAGCAAAGGGAGGGGTGCCCCATTTCCCCGGAGCATCCATCGCCCTGCCAGCACATTTCAACGAGGTTATGCACCCCGGAGTCCTCCTCTGTCCCAAACTCCCTCCCAGCGCTGCCAGAGATCTGTTTGACTCAGAGGTTTCTGCGGTCTCTGCTGGTTTTTCTTCCCACATCCTGCCCCATTGCAGGATGACTCAAAGGGTGATGTCTGAGTCATGTTTAAAGGTGTTCAACCCAAAGGATCATGCCATGATGGCCCAAAACTACAGGTGGATTTCCCAGCCCTCCCTCGTGGAGATTTCCACCTCCCCTTTCCTTCTCCTTTTTGTTGCTTTTAAAGGCTCGGTGGTTGCAGACAACCGAGAAGAGGCCATGGTGCAGGGACATGACAGTGGGCATTGCTGGGAGGGGAAGTGTCAGAGGGGAAAGCGGCAATGCCAACAGACAAGCCCTGGCACTCTCCCTGGGCAAATGCAGGTCATTTTTATTTGGCTGGGTGAAGCAGCCATAAGGTGCTGCAGCCTGTGAGGAGGCAAGGGAGAGCCTTCCCCTCCTGAACACTTACACTTCAGCCTCAGTCATTTCCAAACAATGCAGTTAATGATGCTTCCAAACAAGCAATAAACCAGGGAACAAGCAGGAGGACTGACAGAAAAGTAGACATGGAGGAGGTACAAGATTTGTGAAAATGAGGAACTGGAGGAACAGAGATGCTCGGAGTATGTCCTGAGCGGTGGTGCCTGGCCAGCACATATGGCCAGCCACCCCACCGGCACACGCACGGCCGGCCAACCAATACCTCTACAGCCTCTGTGCCTCGACAGCCTGGTGGAGCACCATGGCAGAAGCCTGGGGTTGTTGTGATCTTGGGTATCGAGGACCCAAATTGAAAGCAGGATTTGCTTTTGCAGTTGGTTTGAAACACACCGGTCCCTTGCATCCTCAGGACCGTGCTTTGCTTTGATAGCTGTGGTGAGCTTGGAGGTGTGTTACCACCACGGGGACACCTTACAGGGTCAAACAGAAGCTACCAAACCACAATTTACTTGGGGAGACGTTTCCTCTTCCTGCAGCAATGGGGACTTAGAGGAGCTGAACCCCTCAGGTCTCTGCCCACCGGCAGCCAGTCGGGATGCTGCCAGACCCCGTCAGCAGGAACCAGGAGGGAGGTCCCAGAGGCTGGAGAGCGGGTGTCCTCACCAGGCGGTTCACATGTACCTGCCCTAAATCCACAGCGGTGGAAATGTCGGACATGGCAACACCCAGGAGGCACACGCTGAAGCCACCGTTGCTTTGCAAAAGCCATGCCCCTTCCCTCCACCCTTCCACCATGCGGCACAACACCCGCCCTGCCACAAACCCTGCGAGCCGCTCACCCGGGGCCAGCTACCCTGGAGAAATAGCCGGGCAGGGAAGGAGGTAAATGAACAACAGACACTTGAATATTCAAAATACGAAAGGTTAAAAGTAGCACACACTCTAAAAACAAGGGCTTAAACTTCAAAACAGCCTGAACGCACAATTTCAGGGAAATTTCTGAAAGCATTTATGACCTCTAGTGCCGTGAAAGCGATGGATTTAATGAGCTTGTACAACCAACGTGCTGAAAACAGCCTTTGCCGGAGCAAGCCGGCCGTGAGTCACCCGCTCCGAGCGGGCACCAGCCCACAGCCGCCGGCAAACAAACACCCAAAGCACAACACAAACACTGATAACACTTGCGCAAGGCAACAACCGAAGGAGCTTTCAGCAGCTATAACTAATCTATTTCCACTGCTACGCTGCATTACTTCACAGACAAAGTGGGAAATTTTTTTTTCCTGCTAATTAACATTTGTTCGCGCACAAAATGCAGAAGTTGGTGCCAACCGGACATACCTAGATAGAGCCTAATATTAGATTTCACAAAAGCATTCATCCTGTCTAAACAAACATCCTCCATACAATATTAACCTTAAAATCTTTGCCCAAACAGATGTTTGCACTGCGGGCACGGCTCGGCATCGTTTCCCAGGACGAAACGAACCCTCCACATCCACGACTGTCCCCACACTCCAATTAACCCAGGCATCGACAGGAAAACACGCTGTTATTTTAGGAAGCTTTGCATAAAACTCGGTTTCGAATTTAAAACCGTATCAGTCACTATTTGTCTCTAGCAGAGCCTTCGTATAAGGTTTCTTCCTCTGGCTTTATTGCAGTGCAAAGTTACTCATTTTTTGTTACAGCCAGAGACAAAGTCCTGCTTTTAACAGCTGAGAAAATTTGCTGGCAAATGATATACGATGTTGATTAACCAATAATATGGTTCAGGTCTGGTCGAACAGGCAAGCGGCTGAAATGGGAAAGCAAGTTTTTTAACAATTTGTTATACACAGTAGCAAGAAAAACAGGAAGTAGGTGTTTATTAGCAGTTTCCAAATATACCAGCCAAAATAAAACTCCCCATGCAGTCTGAGGTATTCAAAATACAGCAACGACCAGAATTCCTCAGATTATAAGAGGGTAATTAATCACAAACAGTGTTCACAGACCAGTGATTTGGAAACTTCCTTTTTATTGAAGATCTGGATCAAGAGCAAACTTCAAAGCAAAACTAATTGATCTGAGATTCATTGCGTCTGGTCGATAAAGCAAAAAAATAAAATATCATTCTGACGAAGCCAGGTTTACGGTTTACATTCATTATGCCTTGACAGCCCATAAAGCACATTAAAAAGCCATTTTTCAACGAATGCTATAGCGCTGACCTATTTCAACATAAAAGCCATTCATACACAGGAGACTGTTGCTTCCTCATAACCAGTGTATTGCACCCAAAAGCCAGCCGTGTTATTCCAGGCTTGTTTCTCAGGAATGTGAGCATATCTTGGAGAGTGATTCATAAAAGGAAGAGAGCAACCCACTTCTGGGCCAGGCTCACATGCTTTATTCAGAAGCAAAATTTCTGAATTTTGTTTGGATTCAGCCAACCTTTTAACTCTGCTAGAGCTGGGCGAGCAGCTTGCAATGAACAGCTCAGTCACTAAATTAATTCCTTTTTTCTCCTCCTTCTTTTTCTGAAATTGCCTGAAAATAGTGGGTTTTACCAATTCTTTTTCATAAAGGTTGTACGCACATCCCAGCCAGGGGACTGCCATTCACCAGCAGCCAGCATTCATTGCAAGAGTTGTGATTTAACCGATGTAATTTGTCACCTAAGTCATCTGGCTTTTTTTTCCTTGTCCTCCACTGGAGGATTCAACGTGCCCCAACGATACGCTCATGAAAACACAATTCACAGCCCCACTCTGAATCCATAAGCCCTTTACTTTCAAAGATATTTTCCCCACATCTGCTCTCACGGCACGTCCCGTGGATGCTCCTCGGTGCTGGGTGGGATCCTGCTATCTGATATCAGGGCTGATACCGGGGGTGGTTGAGACAGGGTAGGAGGCACTGCCCATGGGGCAAGGAAAGCAGCTGGCTTTTTGCAGGGTTAATTTTCACGGCAGACTGGAATGGCATGGATGGAGAGGGAGTTTGGAAGAAGCAGAGAATGATTTTCTTTTTTGACTGTCATAAATTCCCAGGCTGAATGCAAACAGGTCACTCGCACTAAGCAGAGCTTTTCAATCGGTGCCTCTGCTTTATTTTTCTGGGTAGCCTGAGAGGTCACTGGCAAAAAGGTACTAAAGCGATACCCCCTTCAGCCCTAGACCCTGCTGCAGGGTTTTGCATCGCGAGAGGCGCAAATCGCCAATTGCTCAGAGAAGAAACTCTCGTTTCACCTGCCCCTGTGCAGGAGGTAAGCCCCGACTCTTCCCTCCCGGGAGAGCTCTCTGGGGACAAAATCTGGGGCGAGGTCTCCATCCTGCTACGAAGGCAGAAGTCTGAGCTCGACCGTGGGACAGGGAGCGCTTGGGTCACACACCAAACCCTTCCAAAGCCAAGACTTCCCACTTCAAACCCTGTCAAAACACAGACGGTGCGGACACATCCAATTTATTCTCAATAGGTTTTGCAGACTTTCGCTTTTGTGCTGCTTTCCTGGAATCAAAGCCAGAATTCTCTAAGCTGCCAGATCGCCGAAACCTCTGATAAAGATTTGATCCTAAACGCAGGCTGTGAATATTTTTTTTTTCCTTTGCTTATTGTCCACTGATGTCTTCACTTGTGTCATCGCTCTCAGCCAGGCAGCCCGTTGCTGCAAACAGGAAAGATCACCACGAACAAAACCTTTTACAAGGGATTAAATTTCATCTAAAAGCATGTAATTCTACATAGCCAGAAGCAGTTCCTAATCTTCATATATAGGAACTTACAAGGCAAGGAATTCAAAGCCACCGGATTAAATGAAAAATGTGAATGAAAAGCTACATGCTGATACTCAGCTGACCTAGGCAAGTTACTGTACATTTTTCAAAGTTTTAAATTACCACTAATGGAAAACGTGGGGAGTCAGTCTGAAGTGTCTCTCTACATCATTACTTTAAAAGAAGAGGTCCAAAACAATGAATGAATATTTGCAGAGAAGCCGCCGATGCTTTCCAACACGGTTGGCCTCACTTTGCTCTTACTGTATAGATCAGCAGGTATCATCGGATCAGATTAAGACCAGCTGTTCATTTCTAGTAAAGGAATTTCCCAAAAAGGTAAAATATATTTCAAGCTTAGCAACCTAGATACTTCGGAAGAATAAAACCTCTGCTCGTGACTGTAAAAAGCAGAGAAAAAGACATTATAAAGCATTTAAGAGCTTTGGTTTCAATTATTTTATATTAAAGGATAGGTAAGCTTAAATTGCTCAGACTCTTTAAAAAAATAAAAGGGATTGTAAATAAAATTGGAAACAGATATACAACAACCGAGTTCCCACAGGTGCATTTTCTTACTGTGGAAATACCCGTGTGAATTTCCAGTTTCCCATCACGTAAGGGGAGACAATAAATTCTGAAGTTACCCCGTTTGCCTTCGGACTTTGCCACAGAAGAAGTAACCTCTTGTCTGTTTAGACTGTCTGAGTATCCCAAGGTCCCTCTGTGTGTCTCGCACCAAAGCAAAGGTTTGTGCCGCCCGCCGGGGCTCACTGCGAGATCAAAGCTTTGGGCCACTCACAATAAAACAAGAGGGTAAAGCCCAAAGAATCAAAGAAACAAAGGAAAGGTTTAAGAGATAAGAATCAGCCTCAGATATGATATTTCATCCAGATCAGATCCGGTGCAGAAGTTCAATTCAAAGTTCATAAGACAAAAATACAAAGAGATCAGCTTTAAGGTTTTGTTGCTCTATATCTCTCCATGTTCTCAGCCATATTCCCATCTTCCAGGCAACACAGATTTCATCTGTATTATGCAAAACCATGTAACTGATCTCATCTTCTCCTCCAGGCTATGCATCCACTCAAATATGTATTTCAAGCATTTCTAATATCCTCACCCAGCCTTAAACCAAACACCTCCAGCCACATCTTGCAAACAAGGTGTGAAGCCGTGGCATAACCACCAAAACCAAAAACCCTCTCCCTTCCTTGGAGAAAGACACTTCTCCACTCGCTGAAGCTCATTATGAACAGAGAGTAAAGACAAAACCCAAGCCAACATGCCGAAATGTCTGTAGTCAAATCCTTTAAAGCCCAGGAAAAAAGAAAGGGAAAAAAATTCTGCACCTCTAGATTTCTCAGAGGTGCCAAACCTGGTGCATACTATGTTAGTATTTACAGATATACTTGTCTTGGCTCACAGGGGAGTGCTTGGGAATTACTTGGTTGAAAGAGCCTGTTTATCAAGAATTTGGGAGGGGAGGGTGATGGCTGCAGAGGTCTGTGGGTGTTTGGAGGTAGAGAAGGCAACCGGGAACTGAAATGTCATTGCCCTCTGGCAAGACACACGCTTGGCACTGCCTCCCCTGGGAACAGCTCATCTAAACGATGCGAAAATAGTATCACTGATTCTCAGTTAGCTGCAAGCAAGATTATGGAGGCTGCAAAGCGCCGTGCTTCAAAAAATCCTGTAGCCCTTTTTCATATTTATAAAAATACATCAAAGGCAGCATATTCCTCCCCGTGTCACAGCCCCTTATCTTTGTTCAGCTTTGCTTTTGCTTCATCCAAATCCTTATTACAGTGTCAGATTCACCAAACCGCAGCCAGAACCACCCTACATCCCACGCATGGATGGATGGATGGATGGATGGATGGATGGATGGATGGATGGATGCTTCAGGGGTGCAACTCCCTCCAGCAGGTCCCCAGGGCAGAGCCGGCTGCTGCCAGCCCAACACAAACCTGCGTAGCCCTTTGGGGTGAGCAGGTCGCAACGCACCTGACAAAGGCTGGGCAATGGCCATCCACAGCCACGCAGGAGAACAGCAACGAGCGATGGAGGGATGCCTCATGCCTGCAAACAGAGAGCTCTTAGAGACGTAAAGCCTTTGGAAAGGCTTCAGTGTGAGTATTTACCAGGGGTTTTTGAAGCAGCTGTTGCCTGAACATGCATGTCAATATGTAACCTGCCAGTCTCGTGCAACGGTGTCCAGACACGCAGGTTATTTCAAGCAGGGGTGAGCAGAGCGCTGAGCTGCCTTACAGGAGGAGAGGTTTCTACCTGAACTCACATCCAGCAGAGCCTGCTCTGGCAGCTTCGCTCCCTTTTGCTCACTTTCCTCACCCCACTGCTCAAACAGAGTCACCCTCTGTTTCACAAATATTTACTAGAATACCTACAAGCCCTTGTTGTCAGCTCACTGCAAAAGAGAAGAACTCTCTAACCTTGTGAAGTACAAAATCCAAGACAGCAGTCGGATACAGTAGAAGAGGACACAGAAGAATCAAGGAAAGCTTTGCAAGGAGCGATGAGCACCTCTCTCTGTGCTCAGCGTGGGGCGGATGTCGTTGCCTCTGTTGGCTCGGAGGTAGAGCCGCACGAAGCTGCGGGGAAGAAAAGCTTGGAAAAAAGTTTTAGAAAAGTGCAAAAGAAAAAATAATTAGAAGGTACAGTTCTTAAATCTGGTGAGTGCTGTAGGCTTGTGATCAGGTCAAGCTGGTTAAATATGTGCTGCATTTAGAGCGGCACAAAACAGCATCCATTCTCTCACAGGGATGCTTTTGCATTAAAATGTTAAAGTACATCATCGGGCCTTGACGGGGTGGGAGGGTAAATGCATCCAATGCTAATGTGATTGCAGCTGAGCTCTGGGATTCGTGCAAAGCGGGCTGCAGCCTTGCAGTGAAGTCACCCTGATGGCACCAGGGCAAAGATGCATTTTCCGAATGAGCTGGATCCCGTGATGCTTTCCCGGGCACTGGTGTGGCTCTGGATTATCTCACTGCGTTTCCATCGGAGAGGAATCTGGACCCCAAACGCCAGCCCCTCCCAAAGGAGCCAGGTTGTGCTCGTGGGGAGAATATGTTGAATGAAGAAAACCACGTGGCTGTTCCAATACTTTCTGCTTTGAAAGAGGCTTGCGAATAACTCACGCGCAGTCCCCCGGCACGCGAAAGCCCTGGAGAACTAGAGGCAGCCTGAAACACGAACACTAACCCTACCGCTGTTTACCTGATGCGGCACAAGTATGTCAGCTCCAGAGGTTTTATTTTGGCCATGGGGCACGATGGCTCCTTGTCAACACCACATACAAATCAACCTACTGCGGGGCTGTGTTGTTTTTTTTTTTATTTTGCCTCCAGAGATCACACACCTTCTGAAGTTTCCTTACATGTTGTCTCATATGGGGCTTTCACAACATCCACACCACGTATACATTAGCCAGCAACAGCCGAGCATAATTCCAGCCTCTTAAATCTTCCGGCAATTATGAGGCCTCATTCAGCCTCCCTGTGAGATAAAACAACCGCTGCATCGTGGCGTCACGATGGGATTTTTTTTTTTCTCCTTTTTCTTTCCAACAAATCAAGCCTGTGAAATGACAGCTATGATGTGGTGGTCAACAGTGCTTCTCCCACGAAGCCGTGCCCGGAGCACTCCAGGATTTGAGTCCTTGCTAGCGACAAGGTGGTCCTTGAATGTGTTAAATGGGGAGATGCTGGGTATGGGGTGCAGAGGGGGTCAGTTCCTGGCACTTGTATGACAAATTTTCTCATAATTTGCTCAGAGCCAGACAGGAGACCTGTGCAAGTCAGGGGAGAGGCTCTCCCTGAGCTCAGAGGCTTTGGACGCAGCACCAAGCTCCGGCTCAAGCTGTGAATGCTTCCCAGCAGAAATTGCCCATCTATTCCTTATTTCCTCAAACAAACCATAGAATCATAGAATCACAGAATGATTTGGGTCAGAAGGGACCTTTAAAGGTCATCTAGTCCAACCTCCGTGCAATGAGCAGGGACATCTTCAACCAGATCAGGTCGCTCAGAGCCCCGTCCAGCCGGACCTGGAATGTTCCCAGGGATGGGGCATCTCCCACCTCTCTGGGCAACCTGGGCCAGTGCCTCACCACCCTCAGCGTAAAAAATGTCTTCCTTACATCTAGTCTGAATCTACCTTCTTTTAGATAAAAAACAATTGCCCCTTCTCCTATCAACCATCGCTATTTGTGATCTACCAGAGAGACATGGGGGAATCCAGTTAGTCCTGAGAAAGGGACGAAACCCCATACGTTGGGAGCCCAGCCCCGCTGGCATTGCTGGCTGGCAGCCAGGCAAGCGCAGCCACGCAGCAGGCTCTTCGCAAGCCATCTTACCGCAAGTGCATCTTGACTCACTGCGGATTCCCACCGCTGTTTGCCCCATAGATAGGGAACGTGGGGAAGAGCCGAATTACCGCATTTCGCTGCCTGATGTGAGCTTCCCTTGCCAAGCACTATAGGAATGAAGTCACGGGTACCCTGCGCTCACTGCGTGAGGCGCTCAGACTTTCCTCTCTCTCCATCAGCAATGGAAAGTTGTTTGAGTTAGATGGGCAAACAGCTTCCTTTTGAAAGCTCTTCCTTCTCCAAACACATTACTGCGCTACTGGAAACCGTTCAATTTAGCTAAGTCATTAAGTTAAGTCATCTGAGCACATTTTTGCAGTAAGAGGAGGCTGCGTGGTGGGCTGGTTCGGGAGAACAGTTGGATGGAAACCTCCCCAGGGGGAACAGATGCTGATGACCCATTGCTATCTAGTTGGTTTTCATGCAGCACCATCCACTCCGGCTCCCAAGCTTTACTACAGCCATTTCACACCAGTGAAACACAGCCCACAGGGTGGTATAAAGCCATTTCTACATCTGCCTGCTGCCACAGCTCATCATCAGCTGCCCAGAGCCCAGCGTAGGGGCCTCTCTGCTGCCTGGCCCAGAGCAGAGCAGCTTTGGGGCTGCTCTATGTTATACCAGAGCAACATTATTATTATCAGTGCTGTTCAGCACAGCTGAGGCACCTTCCTAGCCAGATGTTCGCAGGATGTCTTTGTGCTCACTTCACTGATGCGTGAAAATACTCACAAGGCAAGATGCTCAGCACAGCCAATATGCCACAGCCTAAACAGCAGCCTTTATTGCCACCTCACCTGTCCTCAAAACAAGATTTTTTTTTTTTTGTGATTTCCTATGTGTGTAATACAGCAGTGATTGCTGAATAAATAAACAGGAAACTCTTAGGTCTGATGATGTTGCTCAAGAAAGGCACAAAAGCAAAAATTCCACTTATCTGAGCATCCTTCCCAAATTTGCTTCCCACACAACCTTTTGGGAGATCACGTTTGCATCAGTTTCCTCAATTACCGCTTCTATCACTGGTGCAATTCTTCAAGTGACCTCCCAAGGGTACCCCAGAGATGAGCTGGGGGTGGGAGGAAAGGGGGTGTAGTGACTTAGCTCTTGTTTTCCTGAGCGTGCCCAAGGCTGCAAGCCATGAGTCTTCAGCTCGTGATTTAACCGGGTTTCCTGGAAAGACAATTCCCTGGATTTTCATCCTACACCTTCCTCCCGGCTGCGCTCACACTGGGCACACCAACCCACTGCACGACAAACCCATGCAAGCAGTTGGACTAGATAATCATTGTAGGTCCCTTCCAACTGAAATATTCTATTCTATTCTATTCTATTCTATTCTATTCTATTCTATTCTATTCATGTGCTGCATGTGCAGCCAGCGGCTCACAGAAACCCTGGCTAGAAGGGTTTCTTTCCCCTGGCCCTCTCACAGGCTTCCGAGCCCCAGGGCTTGCCGCAGTGCTGGAGGCAGCCGAGACAGGCAGGGACAGAGCACGGGGGGCTGAGACGGAGCAGAGACCTGGTGTCTGGAAAGGGACCTGCTCTCTCGCATGGGGACCAAGAGATCCGAAATCCTTGAGTGCACCGCGCAGCCGAAGGAAATCAGAGCATGGGGTTGAAAGACCACTTGGAAAACATTAACAGCTCATTACTGATGGTCTGTTTAAAAACCCCCATTAATGTATACACATACGTCCCTGGACGGCACATTTACCCCCAGCTAATGGCACTGAGTGGAAGCTGGAACGATCTGTGCATAACGACTTCAGCAAACTCCCAGCCCTCCCTCTTTTACAGTTTTCCTGCCCAGGCTCCTTCTGACCTCTTCAAATCCCATCCCAATTACAGCCTCCCACTTACCCTTCAATGTAAATAAATCCTGCATGGTGGGGATCGCTGCTACCAGCGCAGATAAAAGCAACGATGTTGATGGAGGAAAAGCACAACCTGCAGCCGGTTCTTGAGAAGGGCAAGAAAACAAAGCACAAGCGGGCCGGTGGGGCTGAGGCGTGGGATGGGAGGTGACACCCTTGGGGATGCTCAGAGCTTGAGCATGGCTCTGCCCTCCAGGGAGATCCAGAGATCTTGCAAGGAGAAGCTCCAAAGTAGCGTAAAGCTGTGCATGCTGAATAGATGGATAGCCGTGAAATCTCTGTGGGACATCCACGCACCTGGGACTTCCTCTTTGGATGCATGGGAAATTTGCGTAGGAAACTGCCTAATTTCTCCGATAAGATGTCCCCATCCACTGCATGTTGGAGGATGGAAACCCCAGGAGGATATGCATGAGGTACAGAATTTTCTTCTATATATTAACAAGGTCTTGGTTCAAAGGAAGGATTTTGAACTATTTCCTCAGCAGGCGTAAATCACTGCAGTGCCATTGGCTTCAGCAGTGTTACGCTGGTTTTACACCACTAAAGTGCTGGATCTTTTTCCCTTGGGAAAAAAATGCCATCTCCCCAAATGTATTCAGGAGGGTTCAGAGAGAGAAAAAGCTGGATCTCTGCTGGCTTCCTGGGGCATCCTTAGGCTGCTGCTATGTTAACAATTTTTCCCCTGGATTTGTGGACATTTAAGAGCACTTTTGGACACAGGGACAGGGTAAATGCCGTATGGATATTCCTCCCAGCACAGAGCGAATGGAGGGAATGAGCCAGCTAAACCCATCCAGGCTCTTTACTCCTCCTAAATCTCATCTCTAAATGCATCTTCCTCAACTTGCACCCAGCCTTATCGCAGGCTGGGCAACCTTGGCCCTGCACTCATCCCGAGTTGGGATGCCGGGACCTCACGCTGAAGTTTCCCCACAAACCATCACTGCCTTTGCCATTTCAAGCCCCCGGGTGCAATAGCAGGTGAGGCAGGTCTTGGGTTTTAAGTTGCTGGAGAATGGTGACGGAGGAGAAGGGTGTTGTGCGTTGGTTTTTGGATTTTTTTCTTAACTGTGGACTTAATGCGGGGCTCGTCTACTGATCGTTAAACAATTACCCTGTGGTTTGAAACTGGTTTTACTGAGCAAGGACTAAATGATCTTATAATGTTCTGGAACTGTCAACATAATCTATGGGGCTGTATTCAGCATAAATTATAGGCAGTTTCCATGCCACAAAAGCCGCACAAGTTCACGGATCCAGCCAAAATATTCAGCAGAAAGTTCTGCCAGGCCGCAGGGACCACTTTGCCAAGACGTGCAGGTGTACACCATGGAGAGCAGCCCCACCACCGGCCCGGATGACTCCACGTCTCCTCCCGCCCAGCAGCACTTTTCTTGGGTCACCTGAGCCAAAGCGTTATGTGATCCCAGAAGCCACAGGAGTGATTTTCAAAGCCATTCCAGCTCTGAGATGCCATGTCCTTTCATCTGCAGGTGCAGGAGCAGTGGATGGAGATCCTTGCAGATGCTTTTGGAGAGGTGTCCTCATCCAGGATGCGAATGGGGCAGCTTGGCTCAGTGCCTTGGACATCACTGGAGCTTTGTGCAATTGCGGTGATGCAAGGCCATCCATTTCTTTCACGCTCCTGTGCTCTTGCTCATTAGGCAACATCTCCTTTGTCAGGTGGGCAGGGAGGCTGAAACATCAAGGCGCCCATTTCACACAGGCAGTGCTGGAGACAGGACACCCAGCTCACATGCATGGACACACAACGTCTGAGTTGGACACTTCCTCAACAAAGGCCAAGGCCACCACTCTGCCATCATAGATCCCAGATTTGGGGTATCTGCAAATGAAATTCCTCCTTTGGAGGAGATGTGTGAAGACCAGGATGGCAGTGCCTGCGAAACAGGCATCTCCATGAATAACGCACCTTTGAGAAAGCAGCTAAGCCATCTGCTGTTGGGACGCTGGGGCTTTGCATGAGTTCAGTGCAAGGGAAAGGTTTTTCATGCAAGTTTTTAATGGGTTTTACTGTCATGTTTTCCCGCATTTCAGAAGAGCATGGGAGATACTAGAGAGCACACCACGCACACACGTGTCACATTCACTCCATGGGATGGTGCTTCGAGCCCTAACTGATCCCCAAAACACCACCACAGGCTGAGGAAATCCCATCTATGCTCTGACCACCAACTTTCCCAAGAGTTTAGGGGTTGCAAAGAGCCTGCTCTGCTCCTCCCAGAGATGGGGAGACACCCCACATGAGCAGCAATGGGGAACCACCAGCAGGTAACGCTGCCCCACCTTGGCGTAAATGTTGGCTTCATACCAACTTGGACAAATAATGATCAAATAACCTTCCTTTTGGTTGCACAAAGGGCACTTGGTTCTCTGCTCAGCCCAGGCCCATGGGCACAGAGTATGGTCCAGCTGAGCGCTGCGGGGAACTGTCAGCCTCTCCGGACCACCATGCACCTGCAGGTCTGTGGGACTTCCTCTCCTTGTCCTCCCTCTTCTGCACACACCACAGAGATGTGGACTCCAAAGTTGGGCAGAAGCCCCATTATTTGGAGATGCTTCTCACCATGAGTCCCCAGCAGATGGGGAAAGTGGTCCTGCCACCACCCAGCCTCAGGGAACACGAGGCACGATGGAGTCCCACCAGTCTTTCGTGGCCAACTTGTCCACCAAGCGGTGGCTCCTCCAGGTGGGAATAGAAGAAAATTTGGGAGCGTTTTTGTGGGTGATTCCTGCACCGCTTTGCCTGGTTGTGCCTTTTGCAGGGGGCAAGGGGAAGAGTCCTGTGTCATCATGTATGAACGAGGTCAGGAAATACTTACTCCATCCCTGCTCCTGGTTTTGCTGAGTCTGAAACAAGTTGTGCAGAACAAGATAAGAAACCAACAGCAGCGGATGTGTGCAGGAGGCCATGGGCTCCGTGCAAAACATCCTGTTGGCCTCTGCATTGTCAAGCAACAGGGACAAACACAGCTCATCAGAGCGGATGCTGGGCAAACTGTCCCATCTCTGCATCCACTGCATCAGGGACCTCTTTTAGGATGTAAAAACTCTCTGTCCTGCAAAATCATTTGGGTAGTCTTAATTGGTGGATGGGCTGAGCTTGGTCTCAAGGGTCCTTTGGAAAAAATGAACTCTGCGGTAGAGACAACCCTCCTGCTGCAGCGTCAGAGTGGGGCTGCGAGAGCAAGGAGGGGAGGAACCGGTCCCCAAAGCACAGGTACACAGTTGGATCTTCTAGATGTCACATTTTGCTCCACAAATGACAGTTTCCTACAGGAAACGCTTCCTGGCCCTTCTCTTCAGCAGTGCTAATCATCACCCTCCCAGCCTCTGGATCAGGCCCAAACCAATCACATCTGCGCCCAAAAAAAGAAAACGTCCGCTTGTGTTTCATTTACTTTTATGGGAGCGTTAACACATTTCAGTCACATAAAACCTTCACCTTCAAAAGGGAAAGGGGAAAGACAGAAAGGAAAGACTGCCACATAAAGTACGAGGCTTAGCCCCAATTACACGCTGAACGACACCGACCCGAGAGGAGCTGACCCGGTGCAGAAGGGTTTCTCCGCACAGGGCTTCGGATCGAGCAAGGGTCTGGGGATGCCAAGCGGCAAAACGATGGGATGCGGGAACGATGCCAGGACCATTGCACCCCAGCTGTCACCAGGATGCTGGGATGCTGCCACCGCCCCAGCCCCAGCCCTCACGGCCAGGCTGCAGCTGCAGCCAGCCATCACCACCCCATCTGTGGGGTCTTTCGTTGGTGGTTTGGGATTTTTTTCGCAGAAGATGCTCCTAACTAGAACCAGATTTGATTCCCAAATAGCCCCAATCTCCTTTAAAGCTTACAAATCTTCCACACCTGTGTTTGCTCATTCCTGCTGCTCAGCCCAGCCCTGGGAAGGACGATGTTTATTCCACTCCTCCACAGTTATTTACAATGGGGTTTTCGGATGGAGATGGAGCACATATTTGTCTAATGGCAACAGGGCAGTGAATTTAATTCTCCTTATTAACAGTCATCAACTTAATGGAAAGCAATAAAAGATTTTTTAAATAGTGGGTGCTTGTGAGACATTATTTATCGCCGTTCCTGTCAGCAGGATGAATGCACTCCTGGCCTGAAAGGGGGGAAACTGAGGCATGAGGCCATTCACTGACCCACTCTGGACCACACAGACAGAGGTGGAAAGAAAATCCATCCCTCCTCTTCCTCATCCAGCAGCCGTGCTGCCCCAAGGCCACACAAGCCATGTTGTTATTATAAGCCATTATTCGAGCTACAGCAAAAGCAATTTGTGAAGCGTGCTATATAATGCTAGCTATTTCCAGCATCCGAGGGAGTCACACAGGGCCCCCCACCCTCTTCCTCCCTCCATCAGCCACCTCCAAATCTTTGTCTGGAAAGGGCATTTCTATGCCCGTTCTGATGATAAGAAATAATTTAGTCTGAGGTGGTTCCTCCTCTCTTGCTCTGGCAGCAGGAGCATGGCTGTTCTTTTGACCACCGCTGGTGACATCCGCAGTGACACCTGGGAACGTAGGTCCTCCCTTAGTGACTTTGGGTCCTCACAAGATGTTCACCTGACATCCTGTGCCCAAAGCTGCAGGGACCCCCAGGAGCGGAGAGCTGCTCTCTGCTGTCCTGAGGACCACATTTTACTTTGCCATTGGTAAAGAGGAGTCACCTCCAAACAAGGACAGATTTTTGTCCTTGATAGACCTGTTGAAATGGCCCATCTGGGATCTCTCTTCTGAAATTTTTTCCCAGTTCCCCAAGTGTCCCTGCTCAGAGACAAGCAGCCCTTCCCTCTTGTTGGGATTTACCCAGACACACGCATACAATTCCTTTCCAGTCTCCAATTTTCCTGGCAGAACAAGACCTGGCTCTTCTCTAAGATCATTTGATCCTCATAGCACTCTAGTAAGGCCTGAAACAATTTATCATTAATGCAGGGATCAAAAACCCACTCAGTATTTTAGCCCTGCCTTTGGCAGCTCTAGGGGAAAGTCCTCACTTTGTCCATCCCAGGTTCTGTCACTTGGGCTCTCCGAGTTGTTTTCTGATCAGCAAAGACCCCAGGTCTTTGTTTTATGCCATGTCCAGGAGAAGAGCTGCTCAGCTCACCATGCAACCCTTCTCACTATGCTTTGTTGCTCGTACCATTAAATTTTGCTCCCAAATTGCATCCTGCTACTGAGGCACATGTTGGTCCCTCTCAATGCTACCACTGGTTAATCAAATTAAAAATATTATCTTTGCAAACGATCTTTGGGGACTGCCTCTTATTGGGAAACTGTCCAGCTCTACAAACTGTCTTTCAAGGAACGCTGCAGTGATTATTTTTAATACTTTTAAACACCAAAATAAATAGCAACTACTCAAGCTGTATATGTTAAGTCTCTTCAAATGATACCTAGAAATACCTGTTTCTGGTCCCCCAAGTCCAGAAGCGGGAAGGATCCATGTGTTTCACAGGATGTCTTGCTCAGTGCCTCTTCCAGACCCGTTCATGACCTGAAGGCTCTTGTGTAAGGCTTTCTGTGATGAAGCACAGGAGCACCGTGCCATGCTGGGTTGGAGCTCTTTTACTCAGATGCCCAAGCAGGGACCAACCCTCATCTCACCACTGCATCTCACCACTGCAGGCAAGTGACGCTCAGGTTGGCTGTTGGGTCCATGAGAACTGAAGCAGGAATAAGGGCATGTCCGAGAGCCCCGGTTTTCCTTTTCGATGTAAACCAACAGCAAGAAACTCTCCTCCCAGCAGCATGGGTTCCCCCCATAGCAGGTCCAGGGCACAGCCCCCCAGAGCCCAACCACATGAGCAGCCAGTGCAGCATCGATGGGGCTGTGATGCCTCCATCAGCCCCACACCCAACCCACAGCTTCAGCCATTCACCCCCTACTGCCCAAAGAGCTTTCACCAGCTCTGGGAAGCATTTTACCTTTGCTTACCCCTTACCCCATCATGACGGCTGCAGGCTCTCTTCACAGGTCCCTCAGCCTGAAAGCAATAGGTCCACCAGTGCGGTCAAGCTCAAAGCTGCGGCAGGCGATGGCGTCGTGGCTGGTGGGTGCTGCACGGCCGCCTGGGCTGTGCTGCGCGGGACCCAGCAGCTGCGAGGACACCCCCAGCAAAGGGACAAGCTTCTGCCCAGCTCCAGCTCCATCACCTCGTTGACCAGCAGGAAGAGCTCTCTGCACCACGCAGAAGCACTTGATGCTTAAGCAGCGTATTATAAGCACATAGAGCATTGCACCCACATGCCCCTACGTACTCAGGATGGAAGGAGGTTTAAGACATAAACTCCAAAAGACAGGAAAGAAAGTACATGGGTGGCTCTTCGTGGAGCTCCCCAGGCCTTCTCCCTTGGAGATAACTGCTTCGTGGGGCATTCAAGGGGAGCGTTTGCTTCTATGTAGTTAATTCACTATTAAAAGCGATGCACCCAGCGTGTCCCTGGGTGGGGGCTGGCCCCAGCCCAGCGAGCAGGAGGCAGCCCCTCGCAAGCCCTCTTGTACGCACCCGTCCTGTCCAGGGCTCCCCCAGCGAGCTGTATAATCAATTTAGCACGTCTTAGCTAATCTTGGCATGAAGGATTTCACTGATTTCAGTATTAAATAGCAGGTGTGCATTACAGCGCAGACAAAACGAGCAAAGCCAATAAAAGCAATGCAAAATGCCCACCGTCTTCCATATAATCTAATATGTAAAACAGCGCAGCCTGTTTCAGACAATTACTTCATAACATACAAGCTCGTGTTACTGGAAGGAAAGGTGAGGGACAGGTGGATTACTTGGAAAAGCACTTGCTCTTTGCCTGTGGGACTCCAGACCGAGCTGAGCCTTCAGTTTTCAGCGACAAGAAGTCTGTGGTCTCCATTCAAGCGTGAGGGGAGTAATTCATGTTACCGAACGCATTCACGAGGTGTGAGATTAGATAATCAGGAAAGGGCAGAGCTAAAACACGCAGGAGCTCAGAAGGGCTTTAAATCCCTGCCATAAAAGCAACACAAAGGCAATTATCTGAGGGCGGTGTGGAAAGTCCTGCTCCAGCCAGAACCCACCCAACAGCATCACCTCTGCCTGAGACCGGCTCGAACATCAAGCCTGGCTGGAGAGGAGAATGCGTGGGCCCCCTGCCCAGCCCTGAAGTGGCTGGGGACGGAGCTGGGAGGCAGCTGCCCACCCTGCTCAGGGGCCTGGGGGAGCAGAGGTCCAAGCAGCACCTCTCCTTGAAGAGGAAAAGGGGTGCAAAGCCCTTTACAATGCTGCAAAGGAGCCCCGAGTTGTATGTGCACGCAGTGGTATGCAATGGAGCGGCCATCAGTCAGCCAGGCCCTTCCCAAACTTGAAGATGTTTGATGATGAAGTGATGCATTATCTTTTGTAGGCCCAGATGCATGCTTTACAAATACATTTTTACAATTTCAGCAAGTTGATGAACTTGCTAAGCGATTGTATCAGTGATCTCCATCCTCCACCGCTATTGCCCAAACCCTCTTGACCTCCTGGAGCTGGCACTGATGGAAATAGCACCAAGAAGGGTGAGCAACAGCAAGGAGCGCCTTCCACCGAAGCGAATAAAACTAAGGGCCTCTTCAGCCTGGTGAGGGCACAGCAGAGGACGAGGATGATAGATTTGGCAGAGCAGAGGAGATGCGATCTCTGGTGCAGAAAAGGGGAACAGGAAGCAGGGGTTCACTGCGTCCAAACCCACAAGAACTATGGGGCATAACTATGAACTTCTAGGTGATGGTTTCAACACAAATAAAAGGAAACGGTTCAAAAGGAATGGAGAGGCAAACCGTGGAAATCACTGGCACAGGATAATGCTGATCTGAAAAAAATATAAGGTTTATAAAGTAATTCTATAAATTTCTGGATGTAAAATTCATGCTGACCTGTTAAATGCAATGACCCTAATTTTGGCTCAGGAAGCTCTGACCTGTAAATGGCTGGAGGCTGGTGGGTACTCCGGAAAAACATCGTTATAGGCTTGCTGTGTTCCTGCCTTCTCCTAGAGCACTAGGTGGACCTTTGGAGAGAATTAGCACAGACTTTTTTTTTTTTTTTTTTTGTGAATGTAGAGTAACATCGACACTTTCCATCCATAGTCTGCTAGAACCGGGAGCCAACTTCTCCTCTGGGAACCGTGTGGTCTCCCTGGATCTGCACATCTGTGATCTCCAGGAAAAGGGGGAGACCAAGAGTGGAAAGGAAACTCTGCATTTCTAAACATATCATGTACCAGCACCTGAATGAAGAGAAGACTGGAAGAAATGCTGAGGATGTAAATACAACCAGCCAGCTACAGAGTACCAAAGGCAGGTGAGCATGTCGAGATGCAGCCACACCTGTAGCGCATGAAGAGATCCAAAATGTCAGGCTGGGTTTGGATAAAGCTTTCCTTGGCTCCCTGATGTTATGGAAGAGGCAGCTCATCAGAGGTCCTTTCTAGGGTGAAATCCTACTGGTGGTGGCTTTCAGTTGTGCAAAAGGTCCAGGCAGCCCTTGTGGTCTGTCCTCCAAGCACAGCTCCGGGGCTGGGGATGATGCCTCTGGTGGACCCAGATGCCAGGGGCTCTCCCCTTGACTCTGCTGCCATTGCTCAGCAAACAGGCTCAGAGCAGCTCTTCGCAAAGCCAAGCCAAAGTCCTGGGAGGACACGAGGGATCGATGGGGCCATGCCCTCCGCAAAGCTGTTCTCATGTAAAACACAGCATCAAGGCACGGGCAGGAGGCAGTGCACAAAAAATGCTGACAGCGTGAAAAACAGCACGGGGCTCCAAGTCAGGGCAAGTTTTGGACAAACCATGCAGAACCAAAGTCCCAGCACATGTGTTCATCTGCTGGGTGGAATAAATGACTCACGGCTGATCCAACAGAGCCAGAGTTCACCGCGGCCTCATCCCTCCTTGGGCTGTGCTAAGGTGCAAGCAGTGATTGATGGATTTTTCCCTTCCCTGCTTGTGTCTAGGTGGATGCTCTGCTGTCAAATAAGGAGCAAGTTTGAGGTGCTTCTTTAAGAAGCCAGGTGAAAATAACGTATTAAAAAAATCCTATTTTACACTTCCAAACTCGAATGCGGGATCCATGAAGGGAAGGAAATATCCAGTGTCTGGGTCATTTCTGATACTCCCTGTCATTATCATGCCTGCCTAGAGAACGACATGGACTTTGTAGCCTCCTCTTTCATTATATTATGCAGGAATCCACCACTGGTTTGAGGTTAAGTGATGGATCTTCAGAAGGACAGACTCAAGACCGGAGAAGGGTTTTGTGTCTAGATCACAGGACAGGGACTGAGGTGGTCAGATACCTCTTCTGGCTCTGCCTGCTCTCCATACATGACTGTGCCCAAGTCTCTTCATCTCTCTGTGCCCAAGATCCTTGACTATAGGAGGGCAGTAATATCTCCTCATACGTGTTCAGGTCCTGTGATTTCAGATAGGGCCTATGCACAGCGGAGGACCTTCAGACCTGCTATCGTGCTATGAAACCCCAGAATAAAGAGAACAAAGCATCTGTCGATGCCAAGATTCAACAGTTTTTCAAGCCATCACAGCTAGACTGTGCTAATCGTTATTGTAACAGGCGAGAAGTTTGCCAGAGGTGTCCAAGCACTGCAGTCAAAACGAGAAGGGCCTCTGTCTCCCTTTGCTGGCTGCGTAGCAAAGCCTCTGTGTTCGTCCCAGAATAGCAATGTGCAAACCTCGGTGCTTCTCTTCCAAACCAATCTGCGTTTTTAGAAACTAATTTGCAAAGCCTCGGACCCTGTGGCTACAAGCAAAGCCTGGCTGTCTGAGCAGCAGTCCTCAATTACGGCATCTCCAGGACAGCAGCTTTTCTCAAAATGATGCTGTAAGCTTTGACTTGGGGGCGAATTTTCGCCTGGGAGAAGAAAGTCCCGCCAGAAGACTCTTGGGATCCTACAAGCCAAGAGGGGAGGGGTTGGGGAGAGGATCAGGGTAACCACAGGTCTCCGGGGGGAGCTCCTGACACATGGCAGAGCCTGGGACCCCGTTTTCTAGCACACCTCACCCTGTGCCCTCACGGGTGCTCCAGCAATAATGTTATTGCACAACGCCCAGCGGCCTTCACCAACAACCGCTGTGAACAACTCGGAGCCACAGGAGGTTAGCAAACCCTGCTGAGATATTCTCCTCATTTCCTATATCCATAAGCCACACAGACTTCAGCATGACGGTACTTTTCAGGTATCAAAAGTCTTTTCAAACAGCCTTCCTGCGGGAGGCACAAAGATGAAGGCGCATCACGGTGAGCCGCAGAGCATCCACCATCCAGCTCACGCTTCTTGGGATGCTGGACTGTGGGCCACAGCTGCCAGGAGGACACACAGATGGTGGGGAAGCGGCTGCACACTCACCTTCAACCCGTTCCCCTTTCGTTCACAGCTTGGACTGGATAAGAGGGGGATTAAACTGATATGCCTTATCTCAGACCTTCCAGGGATTTCTGTGCCAGCCACCACAAACAAAGCGCTCGTTCGCTCTGAAATAAGTAACATTTGCACATAATACGTTCCACGGTCAGGGGAATTATTGCACTTATAAAGCAGATATATTTGTCATACTTTTAAGCAAAGCTAAACACTGGCTATCTGAGACTAAACCAACACTCCAGCCCTTCTCTGCTGCGTGAGCAAGGTAGTCTCTCGTACAGATAAGCCAGCAAGAAACCAAATCGGCATGTCTGTGGCAAGCAGCACTCAGCAAACAGACGGAACCGGTCATCACGCTAATTCCACAGCAAAGAAAGGGACCCGGTTCTGCTTTCCCTGACAATTTTGTTGTATTTTCCTGTTTTTAAACAATTTATCGGATTGAGAATTTTGCTAAATGCCTCTCTGATCGCACGAGGCCATAGAGCAGTCTGGCACCCGTGTGGGACAGAGGGATGGAAACACACGGGGAGGGAAACCCTCAGCCCCTGCACTCAGTTTGTGTTAAACACACAAGTTTAGATGTGCTCCACTGAGTAAGCTGCTTAATGCATCCACGAGTATTTTGTTCTATACATCACTTTTACTGTCAGCTGGTTTATATCCACAGTTTAGATTCTTATAAAATTTACAAAATTGAAATACTATTATTTTTTTAAAAAAACAGTTGTTTTTCCTACAGTTTCTGAGCAGAACACCCCACGTAGGATCTCACCAACCCACAGCCAACACCAGGGCAGGAAAACCAAAGCAAAGGAAAATCTCCAAAGGCCGCGCACACGTCAGGACAACCTCTCCCCTCGCAGCACCTACGGAAAAGCAGGTGCCTCTGCTTCCACGGGGCTGCAGCTTTGATTTCATCATTTAAACGCAATGCAAAAAATAAGCACCAAAATAAAGAGATCCAGAAAGCAGCAGGAACGCAGCAAAGCAGCTGGAGACTTCTACGACGAGAACGATCTAAATCCAAGAGCCGTTTGCGCACATGCCGCTTCGCTTTGTAACACCCTCCCGGCCTTCAGCCTCCAGGACAACCCGGGATGCACCAACGAGCAGGGAAGCAAACCTGGGAGAAGCCTCTTTTCTTTAACTTTTTTTTCTGTTAAAAAGCACAGTGATTTTTTCCCAAGGCACCCTCCCACAGCGCCTGCCCCACGGCCCCAGACCCCCTTTCCCCGGCCCGCCGGGGTTATCGGCGGCGGGGCAGATCGGCAGAGATGTGTGTAATTGCCCTGTCAGGCAGCTGAAAGGCGCTCGCCTTTAGCTGATGCCACTTCAAAATGAAATTCTTTCTTTGGCATGGCTATGTCTGATATGCAGGCATCAAAGGGGAGGCAGCAGGTCGCCGATGCCCCGGGCCACACATTTCCCTTCTAAAGGCAGGAATGAAGTGTCAGCTCGGGGCCGAGGGGGCCCCGGAGACACGGCAGCAATAACCCCGGCCCCCTACACGCGCTCCAGGGCTCCCCGAGAGTGCGGGGATCCCCCCAGTCTGCTTGCACCCCTGCAAGCGCCCACGCTGAGCCCTGCCATGCCAGGGACGCTCGGTCCCCGTAGCCAGCACCCATCGCTGGCTCGGGGGGTGCCGGGAGGCTGTAGGGACCCCGCAGCACCCCGCTGGGGAGGCACAGAGCCACCCGAAGGCTCTCCGGCAGCGGAGGGGACCCTGTGGCCTGCTCCTGTGCGCCGGCACCCGGTGGGATGGAGGGGTGGAAAAGCCTCGCTGGCACAGAAGAGGTTGAGGGCTGTTTCTTTTTGTTTCCGAGAGAAAGGCAGGGCTGTGCTCGCCTCCCCCCGCAGCTCCCATCTCCTCTCTCCACCTGCACTCTTCAGGGAGCCAAGGCTTTTGGCAAGCTTTCCACTCCAGTTTTTATTGGTTTCAACTAAGCTGCCCCTTTCGGAGGGTTGGAAAGCTTCAATCATTAAAGGAAAAGAAAAAAGAAAAAAAAAAAAACAACCAAGCATCACGCACCCTCGCCCTGCTCCCCTCCCTTCCCACTCCCGCGATCGCTGAGGACACAAGCCCCACGCATGCACCCCACGGCACAGCTCCCTATTTTCCAAGCCAAACACAGTCCGTCCAATGCGTTTAAGCGAGGGGTTTCAGGCCCTAGATACCTCCAACTGTACCTGCTCAGCTCTGATCACCTTCCTGCTCGGAAGCAATTTGGAAAGGACACAGCACAGGTAGCTATTAGCTAACACATATTTAACTGCTCCAGATATCTTTTTTTTTTTTTGGCATTGTAATGGGGCGATTTGATCTTCAAAGGACCCGTGCAAACCTTTGAAGCTTCCCAAAGAAGCCAATCTCCAGTGGGGAGGGAAAGAGGGGGGGGAAATGTTAATAGTTTTAAAACCTGGGGAATCCTGAAGATGGACGAAGGGTATAAAACCCAGTGGGTTTAGCATAAAGCCCTCAGGTAAATCTTCACCTTCTTTTCAAATGCATTTTTGGTGGGTTGCTTTGCAAACGCTTGGGCCAGGTTAGCAAGGTCGGCTCTATTCCCAGCGGCCGGGAGAAGCAGCTCTTAATCTCCAGGGACCCTCATCTCCCACGTGGCGCAGCCCCAGCACAGGGGGATCCGCGGTACCTTGGCAAGAAATAGAAAGACTAAAATTTGCAAAGCCTATAAGGGGAAAAGGGGTGGGGGGAAAGGGGGGGGAAAAGGGGGGGAGAAGATGCGAAGGAGAGAAGATACATTCCCTGCTGCACTCCCAGCCAGCACAGCCTCAGCAGCACCCTGAGAGGCGAGACACAAAATGCATTTACCTTTAAAATAATGACTCATTTTATTTTTTTCTTTTAATATGTAGTTATAAATATATTTTGTCAAAATATATGATCATTATTGTCAAAAACATTTGCACATAAAGTCATAAATAAGGTCAAGGTGAACGTTTAGTTTAGAGAAGAGTCCAGCTATAGCAAGCAGTTCTGGGGTGGGACGGGAGGGAGAGAGAAGGGGAGGAGAAGGCGGCGGGGAAGGGGGTCAGCGGCACCCGCACCCCTCCACCACCATCTCCTGGTAGTTTTTCAGGACCACCTTGTCATACTCATCCAGGTAGAGCATGGAGATGGCGCTCAGCTCCGTGGGCACGCAGCAGGCCTTGGGGATGCTGGAGTTCACGGAGTTCACCAGCGTCTGCACGATGGCGTGGTTTGTGGAGTTGAGGTGGTCGGCCAGAGGGAAGGGGCAGTCCCCGTGGCAGTAAAATGCCTGGTACCCCGGGGGTGCCACGATCCAGTCGTTCCAGCCCACATCGCTGAAATCCACATAGAGGGCATGGCGACGGCAGTTTTTTTTGTTCTTGCGGGAACGCTGGTGCTTGGGGCTCCGGCGGGCTCTGCGGGTCAGCGCGTGGCCTCGCCCGTCGTGCCCAAAAGTGACCAGGAGCGGCCTGAGCTGAGCCCAGTCCCCGCGCCCTTGAGGTAAAGATCGGCTAATCCTGACGTGTTTGCCCTGATGAGTCTGTGCATGGTGGAGGTGGGTCACCTCGATCACCAGCCCGTGGTTCGGTTGCTTGTCCTTGGTCCACCGGATCACAGCCGGGCTCACATCAAAGGTCTCCCAGCGCGTCACGTTGTGGTGCACCAGACGCGTGTCCAACAGGCGCGTAATGGCCTGAGCGTGCTCCGACAGCGGCTTCATCACTTCGTAAATGTTTATCCGGTGGAAGCCCCTCTCCCATGCCGCGCTCGGCTCCTCCACCTGCTCCCGGTACAGCCGCAGCTCCGCCGAGGAGATCACCTCGTTTTCCGGCACGCTGCTGAGGTTGAAGACGAAGCGGATCCGGGGCGCCTCGCTGGGACCCGGGACGCTCTCCAGGTGCTCTGGAGAGGAGCAGGGCGGGGGGGGGGGGGGAGGGGGGGAAGCGGTACGAAAAGCAAACAAGAGCACGTCAGCCTCGGGGCACCCAGCCACAGCCCCCGGCGCAGCCACAGCAGCAGCCACAGCACGCACCCACGCTTCACCTGCCCGGCAGCCGCCGGCACCGCTCCGCTCCCCTGCGCATCCCTCCCAAGCTGGACCTGGAGCGGCTCCTGCCCCGGCACCGCTCGCTCGCCCTCCGCATGCCTGTGCCCGGACCGGGTCGCCCCTTCCCATCTCGCTTCCCCTTTTGGGGAGGCTTTTCCCCCTTTGCTTTCCCGCCCCCAGTCTCTCCAAAACTCATCTCCCCGGCGAGGTGCGGCGCCGCGGAGCACAGAGGTGCCTTGTTATGGGGCGCAGGGGGCAGGGGGAGAAAGAGAAGCAAATTCCAACGCAGTAATGATGCGGCTGGATTAATAATTCAGATTTACTTTGGAAAAGAAACATCCGCTAGGAAACATTTGGATCAGATTACAAGGGCCTATTGAATAAACCTTATAAACACACAGCTGTAAGTATTAAATTCGAGAAGGGGTTTTTTTTTTTGGATTTTTCTTTTTTTTCTTAAGAGCAAAACCAGGCAGCAATCGCTTTGATAGTTCAAAAGAAACACACCAGGGGCGAGATCCCGCCCTCACTTTACTCCCGCATCCGATCCAGAGTCATTAAATCCACGCGAGCCCAGGGAGTGACCCCGAGGCAGAGGCACCGAAGGAAACTCGCTGTTGTCAACAGAAGCGAAAGCACCTCAAAATATGGTCAAGCTCGGGTTAAGCACAGGATGCCGGAAAAAATACAGAGCAGCACGCCTGTCACCCACACACGGCAGGCTTGGGGGACGGTTTTCCTCCCATAAATTTAGGGCCGGGCACGTCCTGCTTCTAAACGCATTTGTGAGCTTCCAAACGCAAGGAAATCCCGATCGCTACTGGGGCTGGGAATTTACCTCCTCCCATCACTGACCTTCATGGTGGAAACTCCTCACGGTGTTTGCCCGGCTGGTCGATCGCTCAGGGTACTGCAGGCTAATTTCCTGGAGGCTTTCCTCCTCTTCTCCAGACTGGAGTCGATAGAGATCCAGCATGTAACTAGGAATGACGGCTGACTTGCTGGGCTGAGGCCGCCTTCGCAGCCCAAACATCTGCAGCAGAGTTGTTTCGAAACCCCGCAAGAGTTCATGGCTTTGGGCAGAGCGGCGTCCGGATCCGGCTTGTCCCTGAAGCTCTGCGACTTTCTTCCTGCCGGTCTCGGGTATCAGGCTAGCATGGTTAGTACCTCCTAGCAGGACTTGGCATAGTAGGATGACCATCAGCATTCGGTTACCAGGAATCATGGTGTCTCTGGGGTGTAAAAAACGCAACAACAAACAACAAGGAAAGTCAGGATGAGAAGCAACCCCCCCCTCCTCCTCCTCCTCCTCCTCCTCTTCCGAATAAACTTTAAAATAATAATGATAAATGGCAAAACGACATCAGAAGCCCCCGAGCGGCAGCAGGCGCGCCCCGGCGGGCAGGGATTAGCCGCTCGCCCCAGGTCGCTCGCCGCCCGGCAGCCCCCACGGGCAGGCGGGTCTCCGGCGCATCCCGGCCCCGCTCGCCCCGCCGGGCCGGGCCGGGGCGAAGCCGCGGCGGGGCCCCGGCGCCCGGCGGGGAAGGAAGGGGCGCCCGGCTCGGCGGGACGGGGGGCCGCGGGTTCGCGTCCCGCCGCCGGGAGGAGCGGGGCGGGGGCGGCTGGGGGGGGGGGGGACGGGGACAAGACCAAAATAAAGTTTAAAAAACTAAAATAAAGACCCGTGACGAAAGCCAGAAGTAAAGAGCGAAGCCGAGGAAGAAGAGGGCTGTACTCACTGACAGCAAGCAAGGCATATCAGCACAGTCCATGATTCTGGAGAGCCAGCCCGGACCCAGCGCGCCGAAAGCCTCGGGGCAGCGGCTGCCGAGCGCCTCCCGCGATCGCCGCCCGGGCGCAGTGCGGCCGCCGCCGCCGCCGGCCCCGGTTTTCTCCCGGCCCCGCAGTCACGTGGAGCCGCGCACCCCGCCAGCCCGGCCCGGCCCGGCCCGCCGCCCCCGGCCCGCCCCCGCCCGGCCCGGCCCCGCGGGGGACGGCCCGGCCCGCCCCGCCGCCCGCGCCAGGCTCCCGGCCCGCGGCGCCCGCCGCCCCGGGGGGGGGGGGGGGGTGGGGGGGCGGCCGGCGGAGGGGCTGCGCCCGCGGGTCGGGACCCCGCCGGGGCTGGGGCTGGGCTGCGGCGGGGCGGCGGGCGCGGGCCGGGCCTGGCGCGGTCCCCCGGGGGGTTCCCCCGCTGCGCTCAGGTGCATCCCCGGGGGACTGGCACGACCCGAGGCGCGGGGCCCCGCGGCCCCCTCCTGCCCCTCTCCCTCCGCGCACGGCCGGCGGGACCGGCGGCGTGGGTGCCCCCGGGGCGTCCGTGTCAGCGCACGGCCCCCGCCGAGCACGCCGGGCCAGGGCGGCGGGCGCGGGGCGGCTGCCGGGCGGGCACCGCGGGGCCGGCGGACCCGCCGGGAGGCCGGTTTGGGAAGGGAAGCTCGGGAAGCGCCCGAGGGAGGAGGGAGGGAGCGCTTGGGACCGAGGAGCAGCTGCAGGGAGAAAGGGACGGCGCCGGAGACCCGGTTCCTGCCGTGCTCACAGCACCCGCCGCCCGCCGGGCCCCGAGGGGCCGCGCCGCTGGAGACCCCTTACACCTCCCGGGGGCCGGGAGCCCGCTGCCAGGCCCGTGGATTATCCCTGCTCCCTGCCCTGGGTTCCCACCCGCCCTCCGGGTTTTCTCATCCTTCGCCTCCCCCTTCCCTCCCTGGCTGCCAGAAGAACTCTGTCCCCCCTTCCCGGCAGGCCAGGTTCCCAGACCCCCACCTGGATGTGAAGCAGGCGCCTTCCCAAGCCAGCACGGGCTGTGTACGGCCACAACGGGCTGCTCCAGCACAGGGGTCTCCTGGAGGAAGGATGCTCCCTGCCCCGCAGTTCAACCCCAGCATTGCCCTGGGCCATCTTTGGGGTTGAGACTAAAAGCCAGGCTTCCCAAGGCTTGAGGCTGTTCCCAGGTGGGGTTTGGGGACAGACTGGTCTGCCACTAGCACACGTCAACTGGACACACTGGGGGTGATGTACGAACAAGGTGTGGAGAAGGCAGCGCCTGGGAAAGACCCCCTAATGAAGAGCGATGGATGCCACATACTTTGGAGAGACAGAGTAGACTGAATGACCCCATGATAAATAAAGAGAACTCCACCAGGGTGTTAAAATATTGTCCTTTTGCCCTGCTGGGGTGTCTCTGTGTTGGGCAAACTGTCATCCACGGAGAGAAAAGTCAGTTAATTTAGGAGACCAAAAGATGTGGTCATGGAGTGGCCATGGGAACTCCTAAGTTCATCAATTAACCACAACCAAAAGCCAGCTCAGAAACGATGACTGTAAACCAGCACGTTCCCACAAACCACCAGGCCGCTGTGCCCAAGCGTACAGCAAGCCCGCGGCAGCGTGTGTCGGCTTCCCTACAGCACTGCCCCAAAACTCACACACGATCAGATAGGACTTCTTTTCATATTTCACTTTTTCTTAGCTCAGACCTGACCCATGCATTAGAAAAGCCCAGGGATGTCACTGAAAGGACACGCACAGATAAAAGGCAGTGCTGACACTGTAATACCTCTGAGTTATTCCTATACCACTCCGAGTTTAAAAGAAACATCTGTTAGCAAGGTATTTGGACTATGAATCCATCAAAATTTGTGAAATATTGCTATCGCCATTTCAAATGTATCATACTGTGTGTTATTCTTAACAAGGAAAAACAATTTTTGGACTAGCTGCTGTGCAACTTTTTAAAGTTAAATAACATTTTCATTGAAAATACTCCAGTCTATAAACAAAGTTTACGCAAGGGCCTGCATAGCACTGCTCTTAAAACAGACCTCTGGATTTGGAAAAGCAACTCGTTCCCTCTTTGTGGGAGCAGCAGCGATACGTCACGCTCTTTGTCTAAAGACCTCACTCGGATTTTGTTAGGATCAGAGAGTGGCCGTGTTTGAAATGTTTGTCACTGAGGAATTCAGTCCCACGGCATCCAGCGCCTGCTCTCGTAAGCCGTCCCGTTAAACCGAGATCCAAAAAGTTGCTTATGTAATGCTGGTTAACCATGCCTCTGTGCAAGGAGGTGGCCAGCTGGGGACAGAAAGCCAGTGGAGAGCAGTGTGGTTTAGGCTCTTGTAGGAGGCAATAGTGTATTTGAGTAGCTTATTGGTTACTAAGAAGTGTTAGTCACGGGGAAAGCTGTAGTATTTATTCCGTAAAATGTAAATACATAACCCAAACCACAAAGGAATAACCATGGATGGAAATAGTGTAGCATTTACTGAGGGAGCTGAAATGCATGTCTACAGAAGCTGTATTTCCTTAGCCCCATAGAGAGTAATTCACCTTGAACGTAGCTTCTGCTCAAGCCCGTGGAGTTACACATAGGCTGAATTCGGTCCAGGCATGCTAAACAACCGAGTGTGTTATATATTCCAACCAAAAAAGTGAATGCCAAAATGGAGCTAAAAATACAAACGTGGAAGGTTTGAAAAGCAAACACTGCTTAATTCAGCGGTAGATACAACATTGTGCGTTTTAAAGGTCCAGCACATCAAAAATAGAGAACATTATGTCTATGCTCAACGCAAGACACACCTCCCCCTGCATCACATCTCGCGTGGGTGAGAGGGGGGATTGGTGTGGTTCTTGCCTGTGATCCAGTCCCAGCCGTATTCGGGGTTCTGCTGCCACGTTTCTTCCTCTCTCACTTCTGTGAAAAACCTTCTGGGGATCTCTGCACCTGGACAGCAAGACCATTGGCCTCCTCTGGAAGCTAAGCACCAGGTCACTGGGGACATCACCCTGCAAAGAATGGCCAGACAAAGAGGTGATTCATGCATGTGCAGACCTTGACTGTGACAGAAGACTTGTTTTGTCGGTGGCAGCGAGAAGCCCAGGAGCTGGCAGGCCTCCTAGAGTCCGGGTGCCCAGCTCTGCTTGCAGAGGTCACTAGCTGAGGGGCAATTATTTGCTTGCTTTCGTTTCAACCCGGTAATCGTGGGTTTGCCCAGATGTGTTCCTGATAAAATCCCAGCTACTAACACTTGACCCGTTTCCAGGTTTCATGTGCTCAGGACCCACCAGCAAGCACTGCAGGTCGATGTTCAGCACCTCTAGAAATTAGGCCAGCTCTGTTTACAAGGCAAACTTTTCCCCTAATGGCAGTGTTTCAGGAGATGCCTCTGGACTCGGGCAGAGAGAGACCTTCCCAAACCAGTTCTTGCATCCCATGTTATTTTTAGAGCAGCTGCACCTTTTGGGCTCCAAAGTTTGCAAACAACCTGCCTTGGGAAAAAAACTCATCTCACCAGATTTGTGCTTGAGCAGAAACAAGCCTAAAACCATAAATAAATAAATAAAGTCATATGTCTGAGACGTTTTAATTCCATGAATTACAGGAGGAGATGCCCATAAGTGTGCTAAGATCAATTCCCTCCTACCCTTTCCTTTCAACCGCCTAAGCTTGTCAATTAAAACAAAGAGAACTGAGCAAACAACTCCGAGGGATTACATTTTCCAAAGTAGCTCTTCACTAAAGAGCTGGACTACACCCGGTGAAAACAAGTGCAGCTGCTTGAATGGCAAAAGGAACATTCTTTACAACCACTCTGAGATTTTCATGATTTCTCTGAATGCTTCAGAGCTGGCCTGTTCTACCAGAATTTTCTACCTTCTCTTGAATAAAGAAATTCATATTTCTCCTGAAACACAGGACTAGGCCCAGCTTGGACTTTATTTCTGCTTCACATTAAAGTGTCTCTGCTGAGGTGTCAGGACCACGTCTAGAACCACTCCTGAGCTAAGAAGAGAATCAGGTTCAGGATTGCTGTTTTATTCCAAACAGTTTTTTTTACAAATACATACAAAAACACTGTGTGGGAACATTTAAAAAATGGCAGTTATAAAAAGGCAGTCTTTGGTAAGCAGATACACAGCAGTTGAAACAGTAGGATTGCCTGCTCTTTTCTGTTTTTAAGGATGATTTTTATTGTTTTGCAAATGCTATTAAAAGGTTGACTGTCCCACACAGGGAGAATCTTTAGTTGCTTTTACTTGATTTGTTCACTTTGTTACTTTTCAAAGATCCCCAAGACTGAGCAAGCCTAGAAATGTCACCCCTTGCTTTTCATACATACCTTGTCCGTCTTCTGCTGCGAGAGTGTAAGGTCTCTGCTGCTAAATATTGTTCCTTTAAGAGACGCTGGTGCAGTGCATCAAAACTAGGAGGCCTGGGTCTTAGGGAAGTGCTTCAGCAACACAACTCATAAAATAAAGGTAGAGCCATTTTAATGGCCTGTTATTAAAATTCTCCTGAACTGTGTTAGAAACACTTTAAGCCATCTGTTGTAAAATCATCTACACATCGATTGGTTTCCTTGATCAACGTTACAAGAAGAACATGCACTGATCTCATGTAGCTTTTGGAAAGAAATGTTGCCTTTAGCACACGTCTGCTTCCGCACTGTATTACTCCCCATTCAACCAAAGCCTTATCCCTGAGAAGCAAGAAGGACCTCCAGAAGATGAAGAACGCATTCCTCCTGCTCTGAAATTGTAGCTGGTACTAATAAAGATCATCATTCTGCTAATGAACGCCATACGGCCATATGGCTATCTAAGATAAGCAGATTCATTTTGGATCTGTTGAGTCATGAATACTTTTTGAGAATACCACAAGCGTTGGCAGCTCCCTTAGCGTACATACCACTTCAGTGTGTCTCTAGCACTGATATGCGGCTTTGTCTGAGTTCGGCTGCGACTCTGATATTTCAAATGCTTTGCTCTTCCTCACTGTCTAGCAACGCTGCCAAATCTACCATTCCACACAACCACGTGGCACCTCTGGGGTGCCAACATTTGTCTTTGTCCTTTAATTGTATCTTGAGATCTGCTATCATCAGAAGCTTTAATGATTTCCAACACTAGTACAAGGCGTAAATAAGCAGAGCAGGACAACTGCTGCAAAAATAGTTCACACCAGCTCTATTTGATTTTCAGCAATAGCAAAGGACTTTACTGGTAGGCGTTATCACAAGTGCTGGGAAATGTCGGCACATGGCTGAATTTCAAGTTCGTTAATGTGAACATCCTCACCTGAAAGCAGAGAGGAAGGATCCTGCTAGGGATTCCCAGTTGGGAAACACGGACATGCCCTGTGGCCTCCATCTCCAGCAATAATAAACTGGTGGGGCTCGTTTGTACCAGTTGTCTGGTGATAAATAATCATCAGACCAAGAATCGTTCTTAGAAAGTGCTCACTGAATAACCTTAACACAATGAACGTGTATGAACAGAGCATGAGCTTCCCACAGACACGTGACGAGAAAGAGATCGCTTCTGAGGGAAAGGCTCCTTCTCCACACATATATATGAGGCTGCAGGTTGTGTGGGCTTTGTAGGTGTTCCTTGTCAAGCTACTGTCCTACTTCTCACTCAGTGTCATATATACTTTTATAAACATGTATGTGTATATAAATGTGTGTACACACAAACACACACAGACACGCATGTATCCATCACATTCGGCTAAAACATATTAAGAGCAGCAGGATCCTAACCAAGGCGGGACCTTGATGGCTTCTTCTAGTACAAAACAATCCATATTAATGCAGCAGCTTTGTCAGGGCAACCCAGTTCACTGCAAATGTCCTAGAGGTGTAATCCTTATGAAAGGGGTAATGCCCTGCAGAGCAGAAGGAAGGAGCTAAAAGAACCTGCAGTCCTTCCTGACAAACCTTTTAGCAGGACCTACTTCACTACAGTGCAGCAGGGCGCTCTGTTTTATTATTGATAAAGCAAGCTAACGAGTGAGGTGTTAGCTGGGTTTATTTTCAAGGTAGAGACATTCTTACTTACTGTTACCTGCTGTGCTCTGTTCCGGGGCAACAAAAAATGCTTGTAAGCAGAATCAAAGCCCACCTCCTCTCCCAAACGACTACTACCCAAAAGCACCTGAGCAGGGGCACTGCTTGTGTCAACAGCAGTGAAACCGGATTTCAGTTTTGGCTCTTTTCTACATAAGCAATTATCTATTTTCCCCTTCACTGCTTCCATCATACACAGACACTGACTCAGCAGCCTGAAGGAGGCCTTTAGCTACCTGGGAAGTTCAAAGGCGATAGGTTTGGTGCAGTGCTGCAAGTACTGGGATGCCTAAAGGAAGGCTGGCCTAATGATGAAGGAGTTGATTTGGACTTCAGAAGGTCTAGGTTCAGTTTTGTGCTTCTGTGACACTGGCTGAATCACCAGGAACCTGCTTTATCCAAGTGGCTAAGCATATGCCTAACAGTGAAGAGTAATTTAAAAGAATGGGGAAAGGAGGCAATTAGAATTAAAGGCATGTCAGAGCCTTCATTCTGGAAGAACAAGAGCGTTTTGCACCATTCTCAGAAATAAAGCAAAAATAAATATTAGTTCCAAACAGGTCCTCAAATTCCAACCCAGCAAACAAAAGGCTTTCAAACCATTTCAGTGGGGCTCCAGCCCCTGGGAACGTATTGGAAGAGTAACGTGACACAGAGACTCTGTATGATCTCTCATTTACAGCACATGAAGCGAAAGCTGTACTGCCCCATACATCGTGGAGAGACACCCAGTGATTCACATCTCATCTACAGCAGAAAGACCTGGGCTGACTCTCTCTCCTGTCGCACCCGCTTGAGAAAAAGAGCGGAAGGGAGTCATTGCTGTGGGACATTTCAAAAACTACAGAAGCAAAATCTCCTCCATAAGGAAGAAGCAAAACTGAATACGCCTGGAAACTAGGAATTAAATGCATTGTAGTCAGAGGTGGGTTTCCAGCATTTTCCAGAAATAGTCATCAGGGCTTTAGATTACTGGCTGGCAGCCACACGGCCCGTGAACTGAAGGGAGGCCAATTTCTTGACCCGCAGGCTTCAATGCAAAGACAGTCTGTGCTCTCTGATACCTTATCCAAACGATGTGGGCAAACCAGCGTTGTACGTGTGTACCGTGCGTGTCTAATCCCACAGGCAAACTAGGCTTTTTATTAAAGGCCGTTTGCAGGATCTACTTATTTTATTTTTTAAAATACCAGTCACCAAACAGCTTACAGAGGAATAAAACTGAGGAACTGGCTCATAAAAAAGGGAGAAGAGGGACTTTTAGGAGAGGAATATCTAAAAATCGGTTTGAAGAAGAAAAAAAAATGAAATGGCAAAAAGGGAGCGAGTCTGAAGAGGTCCCATATCTCACTCGCTCTTACATATGAAGGGCCCTTGGAAGTGAGGGGTTGCTCACCCACACACAGGTCCACCTGGGCAGAAGGGTTTACAGAGCCAGGCCCCAGAGGATAAGCAGGAAGACAGAACAAGAGAGAAAACCGATATGGGAAAGAAGTGAAAACCAAGAAGGCAAATTCAGTCTGGGCAAAGGGCCAAGGCAAGGCCAAGTGCAACTCTAGAAAACGGCACCGAAGCCAAAGGCACCAAGGCGTCACGACAGGCTAGCACTGGTCTGCAAAGACAACCCAGAATGATGCAACTGGCAGGTGCACAGCATCACCCAGACATGAAGAGAAATAGGCTTAAAACTAGATTTTTGAACAAAAGGCTCAGGATGAAGGGTCTGAACCAGCAGTTTCTACTCATGCATGATCTGGGGTTAGCATAGCACCGGTATGTCCTGGTACCAGCCCCCTGGGCACACTGGTGTTACACTTTGAGTCACAGAAAGCAGAACTAAGTTGCAGCAATTTCCCCGAGGACCTCTTTGTTCCCCTGGTCACACCCTGCATTCCTGCTTCTTCCATCTCCGTCCTGCTGACTCTGCTGCCTTTTTCCACCCTCCGTAGACATCCCTGACAAGGCAACAAGACTCAAAACCAGGTATTGTATGCAAATGACACCACACCCCAATTCAAAGAAATATTGCAAAGAGCAAATGTGCAATGTAATTTATAAAAGTGGCATCAGCTTATAAACATTTCCCACAAAGACCCAACATTGACCTAACTCCATGGCTGCCAAACACCCAGAGTCATCTGTCCTGCCTCCAGAGGCCCTCAGCACGTCACTTCATCTCCCATCACTCTTTCCCCACATAACAGTTAGGTGCAGAGGCAGAGCGGGGCAGGCAATCCTGCTGCCTGTCCACTTCAGACCAGGCTGAGCATGGGAAGGACAGAGGAGAGGCTGAGTGGGGTTGGGTCTTGAGGGACTGCAAGAGGAAAATGAAGTGGATTAAGCAGATGTTTGAAGAGCGGAGGATAAAATGAGAAGGCCAAAGAGGACTTAGAATCAATGAGTATTGACTTGAGTCAAGGAGAGTGGAGACAAACCCCAGATCCAAAGCACAAATTAGCAGCCGTCCAAGGTGAGCCTGACAGAATCTCTCTCAGTGTGGTGCCATGAGGACAGCTTGGACTTGCAAAGCTGTTGTGTGGTTCATTTCCCTCTCTTGGGACCACTGGCAGCCACCAGCACAGTCACCATTCCTTTTTCAGAGGCTCCCCAGCTGGTAAGCCACCAAGAGCCCAAGGTGAGACCACCACAGAGGAGGTGCCTTGAAATGGATGACACAACTGGATCACTTCCATCACGTTTTCTGCTAGGTAGAGGTACGGGAAGCAGGTGCCTGAATGTATCTACAGGGTTGAGAATGGCTACGGCCTGGGGGCTAAGCAATAGTCACCAGAAAATTGGAGACCTAACTAGTCTGCCTATGCTTGCAGGAGGTGCACAGCTCTGCTGTCTCAGAGGTAGCTCCCAATCCACTCTCAACCCTTTTCAGGATACAGAGAATTTATCTCACCTAGCATCATCCATTCCCTGCCCACACAGAATCACCCTTGCCCTGCTGGGCAAAAACTCCTTCCACCCAAACCAGCAAAACTGAAAGTCCAGTCTGAAAAAAAAAAAAACCCAACCCCAAACAAAACCAAAAAACACAGCCAGTGGATGAAAGGCATTTTTAAAACAAAAAATAAATAAAGGCTGGGCTCTGTTCTGTTGCTTGAGGCATGTACATGCTGTGTTCACACATTTCAGAGTCTTCCCAGTAACAGAGCTCCCAAAGCACTTTGTCTCTCCAGGGTGAGCAGCTCCATGGCAGAGGGCACACACAGTGATCTGGCTCGCGTTACTGAGCAGGATCGGATGATAGGTGAAGATCCATGATGCTGAGCAGCAGGCGCAGCTGGTCAGCAGCTCACAGGTCAAAGTCTTTTCCTTCTGTCTGAAAATCCTCCTGCACCTTTCTTTTCCAAAGTAAGTAGAGGCCCTTCATTCTCCAAAGACTTCTCTTGCTACCAAGCTTTATGTACTTACACGTCTCTGCACGAGCAAGATTTTAGCACGAGGGCATTGGCACAGTATGTTTCAGCTCACATAATTTTTTTTACAATCATTTTGTAAAACTCTTCATTTTACTGCCTCATGAGAGATGAATAGTAAATCCAGCCAAAAAAACCTGCCCCACATCCCCCGGTCTTAGGAAATGTAGATTTGTCACCCTTCACTCTCTTTGTATGCTGTTAGAATTTCTCCTTGTAATTTTATGCTGCTCAGACACCTAATGACCTAAGTGGTCCCAGGAAAGGGGAATTGGCTTCCTCTGCAAAAAGCCTGGTGTTTATTTGCAATTTAGCTTACCTGACTTGTTTAAAGTGTTATCAGGATGCATCCACCTACTTTCTTTTCTTCATTTTCACTTGATATCCAAGATTTGCTTGAACTGAGAATGTCTAAAGCCTCAGGCATGATCCTGGGTGTTCTCAAGACTTAAATGCCACTGCTTAAAGAGTTAAAGATCTAGATGGCTGCACTAAGAGGATGATAAACTAATCACTCAGTCACTGCTGGTGAGCCTGGTGTCATTTACTGAAACATGGAATGCGTTTAACAATGTAAAAGAAACTCCATGCAGTGCAAAAGCCAAAGATGATTGTTAGATTGTCAAGGTTTACTTTGGAGAAAGTCCTCAGTCTAATTACCTACGTTTAAGCAACAGAAGTATTTTTCCACTCGTTGAAGAAGTTACATTTTCCTTTCAAGCCACTGGGGTTTTTTTAATGTGACTAAGGACGGCAGATTCTAATTTAGAGGACTACAAAAATTTAAGACAGGGACTAGGTAGAAGAAATAACTCTTCTACGGAACAAGTAAGAAATGTTTCCTATCATCATAATCATAAGAAAAGTAGAAATAATAATTACAGTACTAGTACTGCACATTTACCTATTGATTTGTGTCTTCCAGTTCTGTGAAATGGCTCAAAAGAAAAGGACAGCTCTTGGCACTTGACAGAAATACTTATTTAAAAGCCAGGCTCTGTTTTGGTGTTACAGGAAGAAAATGCTTCAAATAATTTTCCCTGCAATCTCTGAACCATGAAGGAAAAGGAAAACCAGGTCCAAGATTTTGGTTTTGCATTTTAGAATTTGGGGAATATTGGCATTTTTTCTCTAGCCTTAAAATGAGATCTCAGTTAAAGATCAAGATACCAAAAATGAATAAAACATCAAAGGGATTTTGTGGGGCTCACCCAGTGAGCATCCAAGCTGCAAATAATATCACTTTATTATCTTTCATTCTATCAGAAGGGTACAACTCCATTGTGCTAAGCAGTTGGTGCAGCACCCTTTCCCAGCATACCGAATCCCAGAGCTACTGTCAGTGGATACCACCAGAAGCTTTTCATTGATAGGGAAGTAAGGCCCGGAGTGACAGAGGATATTTCTCCAGAGCAAAATGAAGGTGTGACCATAGCTCATCTTTGTAGATCAGTGTCACTTTGACCTAGCAAACATAGGCAATAATAGACAATGCAGTGACATGGGTTTAGCACGTCCTAACAGCTTAACAATTCTCCAGAGACTCTGGATGGGTACTCTGATGTGGCCATAGCACACCCTTGCAGACCAATGTCAATTTGACCTAGTAAACACAAGTAATAATAGAAGAGGAAGCAATATCAGCTTAGCAAGCGTTAACTGCTTACCAGTTCTCCAGAGACTCTAGACGGGCACTCTGCTTGCTAGCTTGGCCAAAGCTTGTGCCATGGCTCTGGTACAGCGACCCAAATGACTTCCGAGGAGGAGGCAGAAACGCATACATTCTAGTGACACCTACCTTCATGACAAACCTGACAAGATGGTGCACAGTCATTTTCCCTGCTGGGTGACGGCTGGTGGCTCAGGTGGTTCTGCTGATGTTGGTTAGGGCAGTCTCTGCAGAAGGAAGGAAAGCTTCAGCCTGAACAATAGGATCAAAATACAGCTCTATGGGTGGAAATTCAGCTGATCAAATGGAGAAATCTCCAGCATCATCTCGTCCTGAAATGAACATCAAAAATAGATCAAATTGCTCTCAAACAGTGGCTGTTTCCCTGCACGCCTAGAAAAAGAATCTAAATGAGTAACTCGGGTGTTGCTTTATACACTGTAGAGATCTAAAGGCAGAAAAGATGAATGCTTTTCAAAGGAACCTGCTGTTCCTGTTGTGTGCACCTTTCCCTCTACAAAGAGGCAACATTTACCCTAGGAACTGTCTCACACTTGCCTTACTGCGCTTCATGAAAGAAAGCAAGCAAACACTTTAGGATCAGTGGGACCAAGAAATGGTTCTGCTGGTAAGAACCAGGAAACTTTTGAAATACACTCGCAGCTCCACAGACCATAGTTGCTACTGCAGAGCAAACTATTTCTACGTCATCTATATGTGCATGTATTTTAAGAGTTGAAAAACTGCCGCTCTCGTACTTCTCAGCAGCTAATAAAAATCCTTGTTAGCAACATCTGGATACAAGATAAGGGAACCTTGCAAAGAAACATGAGGTATTCAACAAGTTTCTGCACTGGGTTCATCATCAGTCCTCTGAGGACTTTGCTCCAAAGTCCACTGAGGTGTTGGGGTGTTTTTCCATTGACTTCATTGGGCTCTGAACCAAGATGTAAAGCCTCCCTGCTGTGCTTTGGACATTTATTTGTGTTTGATCTGTAATAAGATCTTTCATTTCTCTTATTCCTGTAAAAACAAATAAAGCCAGAGTACAAGAAAGCAACTAAACACATGCTTATCTTTAAGCATATCCCTAAACCCATTCACTTGAAGTCCTTAAGTCCTATGGGCTCCTGGGAGAGAAAAGCACATGCTTAAAATTAAACACGTGCTCAGAGTCTTTGCTAATTAGTGATGACCATGTGTCTTACAGGGCCCTAAACACATCTTAGAGCATCTGGGGCTTTAGGGTCCATATGGGAGAAATTACATTATGACCATCTCAGAAGTGTAACTTTTAGTATTGTATCTAATGTTGGAAGCCTGTCTTTAATGGCTGTAAGACTGATTCTGTTACAATACCATTTACAACTAGTTAAGGGAAGTCGAGTTTCTTAGATATTTGTAAATATAGGAATATCTAAAACCAGAGCCTTTTCTTGGCTATTACTACAACACAGTCGCATCATGACAACCAAACTCATCAAAGCAAAACTGCTTTTTGGAATGCATGTGTTTGCTGGCATCTCAAGAGCAAATGTGTCTCACTTCAGCCAAAATATTGTCCCTGGCCTCCTTCACTTTGCTTAGAGGAAGCACTCGTGCATCCTCTAGAGTCTGGCTCTTGGAAGATAAGCGAGCCTTTACCTTTGGGTCAGACAGCAAAAGGAAGACCATTCCCAGTAATCTGCACAGAGCAAAAAGCATATTTCTTCACCACACCTTGTTTATTTTGGACCTCTGCTAAAGAGTGTTAGAACTCTCAGCTATCTTGATCACAGACAAGGCCTGAAATTTAACGTGTCTGACAGGTCAAATCAGTGTTGTCTCTGGTGAGAGAACATTTGGGAAGTTTCTTTGCCAAACAGTCCTTTCAATAGGGTTTTGCCCATCTGAGAACTACTTGCACTTTCTACTGATTACTTCACATTCACATAGGTACCACACCAGCTAACATGAAACCTCTCACCTTTTCAGCATCTCCTGTGCAAGGACCGAAACTTGTCCTTCTGTAGCTTCTACGCTCCGTCTCTTTTTCTTTTAACGTATCTTCCTGAACGCCTTTTTCAAGGTGCATCAGTGCACTCTACTTCAAGATGCTCTCGGCCCTTCAGCTCTCTCTATAAAATTTTGTGCTGTCCCATGTTTATAGGTTCATTGTTCTGCAGGCTGAACAATGAGGCCATGTTTCCGTGTCCATTAATGAGGAATCTGGATCTGATGTTAGCACACAACATTTCTCTCAACTTAGCCAAAGCACGCAGTCTGGTGGTCCTGCTGGCTCTACTATTTATACAGGCTGTGGAAAGACAGGTGATATCTGAACCCAGCATAAAGCCTTCAGGAGAATATTTTTTAAAAGAAAAGCAATTGTTTGAATGATCTGCGTCATGTGGCTGCAGTGTCTTTGATCTGAAACTAGATTTACCACAGCTTCACTCTTACCTTTGAGTAACAGGGAAGTTGCGAGTCAATGCATCACCCATCTGAACCACCAAGAACAAAAGGATGCTGCAGACTTCGCTTGCCTAGAAGCATTAGCAGCATAGTCCTCCACAATCCAGGATCTAGAAAAATAGCTTCAGCCCAGCCCATGCTGTTTTGAGGATGGAAAGGATGATAAACACAGGAGACTTCTCTTGGACCCTTCTGCAGCCCCCAGTTTTTAAGTTGACAGTGGTAATCTCCTTAACTCCTTGATTCTTCAGTGTCAAAGACCCAGCTCATAGCGACTCTACAGAAGAGATGAAACTTTTGTAAGAAGCATTAGATCCACCTTCTCTGAATCCCAAAATAGTAGATCCAAAGCAAAAAAGCCCTGGATGTCCATCTAACAATAATCCCTTTTCGGCCATTGGCTCTAAACTATGAGGCACTCTCCTAAATCAGCTCTTGCACAAATATAATGTCCTGATTACAGAATCACATAATTACTGAGTTTGGAGGGGACCTCTGGAGGTCACCTAGTCCAACCCCTTCCTCAAAGCAGGGTCAGCTAGAGCAGGTTGCTCAGGACCTGCTGGATCAATATCTTGATCCAGCACTTCCATGCATGCTTAGTCTGGGATAGCTATTATCTCTTCTCTCAGGTTCATGATCCAATCAGTGGTCAAGACGATGTAGAGAACTAAGCTTTTAAGAGGAACCTGGTCTGAGCCATTTGGTAATGAGTGGGGTATTATACAGAGGCTAATACTCTGTGGAGCTGATGAAGCAGACCAAGGTTAGACTTCTGGGCTCTGGTAGATGGCTGTGCTGACAGATGGCTGAACACAGGAGCAGCAAGAGTTGTCTTCTCGTCCTTCTTGTCGAAGAAACCACCCTTACAGGGAGAAATGGTGGCAATCCTTAGAGCATTCCTTTCTACAACACAGATTTTCAGATGGACTACAGCCTTGGATGGTATATGTTCTTGTGGCTGAAACAGTTGTACTGGTATTTCCAATGCTCTGTGAGGAGCTCATGTAATAAAGGAGAAGATTACAACGAAACAGAAGGTAAATACTCATCAGTATCTTCTCTGTTGAGTCTCTGGTTGCATTAAATGTCCAAGAGTTATGATCCACTTTTAAACTATCTTTTGAGGAGGACCTACATCACTTGTTGGAGAACAAGGGTTGATATCAGTGCAGACGAGTGGATTTTAGAAAGTCTGCATGATGGACATGCAATAAGATTAAAAATTACCTCTCTCTGATACCTTTCCCAATGCTTTTCCAGACACCACTTTGCATACAACCTGTGGAAATTAAATACTGGGTAGCAGATATGTAAGAGCTTCCCAAGGAAATTTAGGGAAAGAAAATTTTCTTCAAGATACTTCCTAAACCCAAAGAAGAATGGAAGGCTGTACTCTCAATAGACCTCAGAAAATTCACTTCTTTCACCACCAGATTCCTGTTCCCAATGCTAACTCTAACCTCTCTGTTTCTCTTCCTTTCTACACAAGATTGATTCACAGAACTTGATTTAAAGGATGTTTATTTCCATAACAAAAATGATCAGGGGTCTAGAAAACATGACCTATGAGGAAAGATTGAAAGAATTGGGTTTGTTTAGTCTAGAGAAGAAAAGACTGAGGGGGAGACATGATAACAGCCTTCAACTATGTAAAAGGTTGTTGCAGATAGGAAGGTAATAAATTGTTCTCCATGTCCACTGGGTATAAGACAAGAAATAATGGGTTTAAATTGCAGCAAGGAGGATTTAGGTCAAACATTAGACACATCTCCTAAGAGGAAGGACAGGTGAGCACTGGAGTAAATTAGTCAAGGAGCTACAGACTCTCTGTCATTGTTGAGGCAAAGATTTGCCAGGAATGGTTCAGACCAGGCAAATTTTGCCTTGTGGTAGAGGGACAGATGATCTCTCAAGATCCTCTCTGCCCCTTTTCCTACTAGTATATATTTATACCAGTCAAAATTATCACAAGTATCTTTGTTCCATAGCAGGGAAATAGAAAATCTTTTTTGAACACTCTCAGAGATTTTTACTGCTGTTTTTTTTTATAGTGGCAGTGCATTTGAAGGCATACACATTTATTTCTACTTAGACAATTAATTAAAGGACGATTCTTACAGACCTATCCCCCTGCACGTTTTCTCATATGGGTCATGCTATAAAATGACATGTCTGCACCCCATTCAAAAGCTTTCCTCCAGATAAGAGATGCAGGACTCCCAGACAAGTAGATCCTGTCCTATCTGGAAGTGATGCCTGCAGACCCAGCCAGCGTGAACATCATCTGACAGAGGGGGCTTCCTCCACCTCAGATCCCGGGGTCTCATAGGCACAACTATGCACATCACGCCCCCATGCACTGCTCAAAATGAGAGTTTTGCAGGAAACATATGGAACTACAACGTTCACAGAGCATGCACTGATGGCTAACCCTGGCCGACAAGGTCCCTCTCCTGAGATGGACAACTTAATCCCACAGCATGTGTAGGGTTTGGATTTTGAACCCCATCTCTGCTAGTACCAGTTGTGTCAACCCATCCAGTTCACCTCCAGTGCAAAGGACAATGGAATTGCTTTTTAAAAAATGCATCACCACTTCCTGCCATTGCAAGCAATCCTTTGCCGTAAAAGCCATTTGCCCCCTCACCAGCACAAGCAATATTCAGTATACACAAACAAGGGGATGCTTCTCCACATATTCATTGGTTCAAGACAATCATCCTCTTAGACACGCAGCTAGAGGAGTAAAAAACCAACCTCTCTGACCAGTGAAGAAAATACAAATTCAACAGAATATTCAAGAAAATAATTGTTCAATGGTGAAAGAAATCTCCATCTTATGGCCTCAAGCAAAGCAAGATTGCTTTGCAACCTAACAGAACATGAAAAGGTTAAAAATTATACTACAAAGCAGAAGACACTCATTCATTTTCAGATCTTTCTTCCTGTCTTTCCTCCATTTCCACTCTTTCAGAGACAGGGGCTGAGGCTAGGCACAGCAAAGGAAACATTTTCTTTTGGCACTAAACTTTATGGAAGAAAAATGGTTCTGGATCCACTTGTGACTTTTTTGTGTCATCTGGAGAGCAAAATTAGCCACCCTGAGGCATTATCTTCTGCCATTTACACCCTAAGAAAGCTTTTGTGATTCAGTTTCTTCATTGTTTTAATTTCTTTTCAAATGGCATTAAAATTAACTTACCTGTGGAAGTCTGGGTTGCTTTCTTACTTGAGGACAACCATCACAATTTGGTCTGATTAAAATATTTCAAATAGCTATCCCATTCACCAGAAAACACCGTTTTAGAGTGGTCAAGCCTAAAGGTATACTTGAGACAAGTCCAGTAACAGTTTACCCTCCATAAAAAGGAAAAAAAAATCAGAAAAAGGCAAGAATATTTGGGTGAATCTTTTTAAAATGTTCTGATTTTTCATCTGAAATGAATTTTTGAAATTTTATTAGCATTACTGCATTTCTAATGTATTTTATGCATACACACATGCACATACATATGCAATCCACCAAAAATAAAGGCAACATTTTATTTCAGGCCAATGAAACATTTAGTATGGTGCCAAGAGATTTTTTTTTTTAAGAGCACTTCCTTTATCCCTAAGTTCATGCTATTAAACATGTGCAGACATTAACGGCACACAACATTTCACAAAAGGTGTCCTTCCTTCAGGTTTCCAGTTCAGGTTCCTATAAAAAAGCAGCGAATCCTACAGGTCTTGCTAGACTGGTCTGGTCTGGTAACAGGGTTTGTCTCCCTCTGCTGGTGTTGGTTTAGCTTTTAGTGTCTTGAATGGCTGGAAAATACTAATATTTTCTAAAAGATTTGAGAAATCCAGGAGATACTCCTCACTCGGTTCTCTAATTCCTTAATTATTATGACTGAGACCAAGTACTGGCTGTAGGGCTGGGTGCAATTAAATAAAATCATGTTGATACATTGATGCTGATTAGGAATTGATTTTTCTCTACTCACACGGGTTTAAGATTCTTTTTCTGTTAACCTCCTTGTTGACTCAAACCTACCAGGGGGGCTAACAGATTTATACCTAGAGTATAACCTCTACATCATGACCACCCAAGTCACATAATAACCAAACACCCTTGCCACAGTGTGCATGTGCACAGGTCTGTTTAAACCAGAGCCCACTGAATGAGGGCCCTAACTCAAGTTCATCTTCAAGTTTTCTCACTCTATAACTGGCAGAGCTGAACTCTGCTCTCCATTTATGCATGAATGGAGAATGCTCTGCCTGTGGAGCCTGCAGTCCCGGCTTGTAGCACAAATGGCAAAGACCAGAGAGGAAATGCTCATCAGTTTAGGAAAGGATATGCACAATCCTGAAGTTGGTCAGCTACTGTAGGTGATCCTAGTGAACGTGGAGGAACCAAGTCTCATAGCCATGAAGCACGGGCATTCAAGTTCAAGACTTGCTCCTTTGACTTTGGACTGATAACGTTGTCAGGAATAATCCCATTAGACAGGACTACTTCCCTCCACTGATGACAAAGTCTGACAAGTGCAGGGATGGATACCTCTCATTCTGCCATGTAAAGCTATGAAAGGCAAACCTCATCCCATATTCCTGAGATATTAATTGCACCCCATGGGCTTGTACCCTCAGATTACCATAAAATTCTTGTCTTCCAGCTGTATTTAGCTGGTGAGGGATGTATCCCAGAGTCTCTCACATCAAGGCACAAACATTTACAGTGATCTAGCAGCACATCTAGAAGTCGGGAAGCTGATACCCAATACCATGTATACATCACATGGTAGGATTCATCTTACCTAACTCTATCTACCTGAAAGACAAGCATCAGGTCTAAGCTAGTCATATTAGCTCCCTGAATAGCCAAGAGAGATAGGCGTTTCCAGAGGGCAACTTATTCCATGACTTTAAGACACCTGTCTTCGGCAAGATAAATCCGACCCGAAGAAAACATTATCACCTACATTTTTCACTACAAAATAAAAGATCACTGTCAGCCTTCCCACCTGGCAAACAGCAGACCAGATCTGTACTCATCATTCATCTGGTGGACAAGTGAGGCTCTGGAGAAGGCAATGGAAATGCCCTGAACTACTTCAGCTGGAAAACTATAGTCATTTGCCTATGTCAGAACAGCTACCAATGGTCCCCTGGCCTGATCCTACAAAAGTTTTGCATTAATTTAAATACCTTTGCCAAAGATATTTAGGGAAAACTAACCTGAACAAAACCTTGATGGATCAAATCTGTTGCTTTCAGTGTGAAAACAGAATCCTCCTTGGAGCAGCTCCAGCTAAATCTCCTTTCTGGGAAATGAAACATTACAGTTGCACATTAAAGAAAGTGATCGCTAGGATGTTCATTTCCTGGGTACAGGAAATAGGTTTTTATGTACAGTATTCTTGTTTAAAAGAAGTCCCCTTGTAACTTGTTTCACCAGTGATTCTAAAGATGATGACCATTTAAAGTCATGTGTCAGATCCTAACGTAGGCTGCATTTACTTTTACATTTAAATGCACACATGCACATAAAAGCAGCCATCAGAGTACCATTACATCAAGAATATACTATTACATCAAGATTTATTTAACTGAATCCCCCATAATTAGGTCATAACATATGATTAAGCAGTTGTTAAATGTGTCGTAAGGAAATCTACAAAGGGAATGAAATATTTAAAACAGTAATAACATACCTATCCTGCTTTGCTATTTATGCACAGTTAAACACATAAAAACAAAGGAGCAACTCTTAATTACAAGGACAATTTATTTTGCTGACCTTCTTATTGGGACACATGCCAAACCCACTGGGGGTTGGTTTGGTGGTTGATTTGGTTGATTTTGCAGCAAAAACGTTCTGGCCCATTGTTGGAGATGCTGCAGTTGTCTGCCCGGAGAAAGCAGAGCTTTTCGCAGTGCTAATTTACAGCCTTCTCGACTGGTCAAGGGCAGCAATGAAGTATACAAATTACAGTTAAAAATAGAGATGGCTTTATGGAATCTCATTCTGGTGGCTTCTAAAGGTGCGGGGCCAGGAACACATACATCTCATTCCACGCTGCCTCTAAGTCCATTTTTATCTTTTTACTTTTCCCCTTGGATCCCGAGCTCCACTTCAGTTTTGAACTTACATAGGAAGGCAGGAGGTTAAACCAAACTGCTAACTGTGTCTCTTCAAAACTGACATTTAATACAGGGTATAAATCACTGTGGGAGCCTGTTATTCCTTCAGGAATGCAATTACATAGGGTCAAATAAAACATGAAAGAACCCAACAAGTTTTAAAATGTAGTATGTTCTCAAAAGCAGGCAAGAAGGAATGCAAAGCAGTCCAAATATGCTAACATCCACATGTTGTCCTGTATGAGAGGGATTAGAAGGAAAGGTTTCTGTTCTTTAATGATTATGTTGTTAAGCATAGGTATGTATGCAGGTTCAGGGCTCTCACTGAATACCAGTCCATTCAGGGAGCTTTGGGCAGATTACTGTATTTATTTAAAGCAGGTGTCTTTTATGTATCTCATTATTTTAATTGCCACTGTAGCCCTATTTAAGATACCACGGCCATTTAGCACACAAATGGGATATGCAAAATGGACATTCACCTTTTCCTTCAAGGCTCTGGGCCCAGAACACAACCCCCATTCATCTGGGCCGTCGCGAGGGACGTGGTTGGGAGAGATAGCATAGTATTGCAAAACCATCTCTTTGATAAGCAAACATCTGCCTCACCCGATTTAGGCCACCTCAGTCTCTCTCAGTCTCATTGGTTTGCCTTTGAAACAATGATGGAGAACAACAGGCAAATACATAAATAAAACTTCACGAAGCCTGTTAAAATCGGAACAGAAGACAGATTAAGCAGGTTCAGCACCTCCTAGAAAATCACCCACTGTCACCATTCACATTTCACATTTCTCTGAGCACAGAAAAACCCTTCTGCTTTCATATTTTAGCTATGCGTTTAAATAGCCTAGAAGGAAAAGTCGTGTGGTTAGAGATTCTAGCAAAATTTTAAGGTCAACTTTTGCCACCCTCAATTTCACTACACTGTATTTTACTCCTTGAATAGTTAAACTAAGCAGACTTTGAAGTTTCTTCACTGAAAGTCTGGGATTTACTGAAGGCAACTATTTTATCTGAAAGTCATTTTTTTCAGCCAAATGGGATTTTTTAATTCAAAATGAAAGGCTTTCTGGAAAAATAAAATTTTGAGTACCTTAATTTGAGAATTGTTGGAAATATTTCCTTTTCTCTTTTTAAAAAAGTTACTCCTCCCCAAGAGCGAGTAATGTTTAAAAAATATGTGTAAGAGAGAGTACTTTGCTTTTTAAAAATCTTAAAAGTTTAAGATTAAACTTGAAGTTTAAGATTTAACTTGCTTTAAGCTTGCTTTTAAAAGTTTTGCTTTTCACATTTAGAAATAAAACTTTCACTTGTTAACCCTCTCCCTCTCTAAGAAAGTAACACAAATAAGACCTTATTTACTAAATTTTTTCAGAAAAAAAAGGAATTAAAAAAGAAATATATTAAAGAATTAATTTTTCTTTTTTCTCTTTTTTAATCAAGCAGAAAAAGTGGAAAAACCTTAACAAATTGGGGAAAAATGTAGAGGTTTCCTCCAGATCTTTTAAGAATTACTTTTCTACAGCAAATTTCCTAATGGGAAAATTACAAGTGGGGATTTTTTCCTACAAAAACCCCATAGCTCCAGCTAGCAGACTCACTGATTTCACTTCCACTAAGGCTGCCAGAATAAAACCTTAGATTTCTCTCATTTGTTTTATAGCAACCCACTGCATTACAGTTACATGGGTCACCGGTCCTGCCAACACTTACATATATTCTCAGAATGAAGCTGTGAATAAGCTTTAGCAGAACCAAAGCTTTGTTAAAGGTAGCGATAGCACTACTGTCTCTTACGAAGATGATTAAATACTTCCTATTTGAAGAATATGGCTTTAGTGGCTTAAAATGTTGCCCTACTCCGGCCATACGGGTGAAATAACTCATGCTGATCACGGGCCTCAGGGTTGGTTTGTGTGCAGGGAGGATTTTTTTTTTTATTTTTTAATATCACCCGGAATGACTCACCTGTTTCAGAGAAGGAGGCCTGGGGAACAAACACTGCTCAAGGGTTTTCTCAAACAATCCCTGAGCCCTTCGGTTTGAAATGTTCTAGTGTCCTAATTCTTTGCAACAAGGGCTTGAAAATTGCTAGCAAGGGAGCCTCTGGATAAAGAATAGACCTTTCACTTGTCACATGAAAATGTCCCCAAATGCAACCAAATTCTAAGAGTTTGTAAAACTGCTGTTTGCACCTGTGTAAAAATTGAATAGTGTGGCTGCGCAGAGCCAGGGGTCTACAGCAGCACTTCCCAGGCTGGGAGAGGATTTGCAAAGAGTAACTCTAGAAGAGAAAGAGAGAGCTAAAAAAGTGGATAGCAAAATTCGCATTTCACTTCCAACCTGAGGCTATCTTCCATGCTTAGATGACTCCCCTTTTTAGTATTGTTTGGAAAAAAATTTACAGTGAGGAAAACCACATCCTCACAGAAAGCACCCACAAAAGCTGCGGATACACTGGTTTTGTTAGTTCAGGGCCACTGCTGGCAGAGGTGCAGGGTTTGTGTGATGCTGATGACCTGAAAGCATCATGTGAGACTCCAGTCCTGGCGCCTGTGACACGCTCGGAGCCTGCCACTCTGCCACACTTCCATGTGAAATTAGCTTGGAAGATGCTAATAACCTGGCAAAAGTTCAGACATTTTTCATCCTTTCTAGAAAGTCATCTTTCCTTCAGCTGAGAAGGTTGTCTCCTTCAGATCTGGTTTCTTGAGCTTTCCTCTGCTGAACAAAACCAAACCAACATACAAAGCTACAACAATTAGGGATAACATCCCTGCGCTTCTGTGATAACTCCAGCATACTCATACTGGGTACAGACTCCTCTGCGTGCCTGCAGAAGGGCTGCCCTGGATCTCAGCCATTCTGTCTGCCAGTTCATGACAAAGAGTCCCTCCTTTCACAGCAAATCCCACCTTATCATCTAGAGAGGTCTGATGAGGATGTAGGCTTATTTCAGCCGCACTTTCAAATTAATATCAGGTTGTCTTCCTTATGCAGTGTATCCTGGAAAGGTAACAGACTCTTCATATACTTGACTTGAAATATATGAAAACCCCAAATCTTAAAACCCCTCTTTAGCAGGAAAGTGAAAGGCTTCCTTCTCTAAACATGGAGCAAACAGAACAAAGTTATGTCCATTTTCTGTAAATCTGAGCCTGTTCCAGCAAAAACTCCATGCACAAGCTTAGTGACAGTGGACACGCTGAGGAGATGTTACCTGACTGCAAAAAACCCCGTATCTAAGGCGTGCCTGCACAGTCAAGATGGAAATCAAATGCTGCGTGTGTACAAAGTTAAAATTCCATCTTTTTAGCTGCATTTGGTACATCCCAGAACACAAGAGTATGCAGTGGTCCCTCAAGGATAAATATAGAAGTCACTCACCCAAGTAAAACTTAAATGCTGAATGTGCTTGAGCTGGGAGGAAGCAACGTCAATCCAGCTCTGAAGACGGAAAGAAGTAGCATATGGAATTGCAAATCTGGTGGTAAGATTTATTGTATTGAAACTGATACCTTAGAGAAAAGAAAATGCAGTGCCTTTATTTAAGGAGAAAAAATCAACTTGATCACTCATCGGCTCATAACACCAGTATCAATATTAATACATGCTTCAGAAGAAACATTGGGTAAAGGATAAAGCAAGCTGTGGCAAAATGTGAGACAAAGGGGACAAACTTCAGTCTGGGTATAACAATGGCAGGCTTTTGTACCCAAATATTAGGTAAACCCTTGATACGTTGCCACACAAAATTACTAGTTAAATTGGAGAAGGTAGGGATAAGACAAGTGTTGTAAGGAGGATAATAAATTGGCTAAAATGGAGATGATAGCAAGTTGCACTGACAGAACAACTGAACTGGAGGGAGGTTACTGGAGGAATTCTCAATATCAGTTGTGGGATGATTGCATTTAACACTGCCTCTACCAGTGCTGCTGCAAAATATGGAAGTATTTCTAATGAAATTTGCTGAGGCACAGAGTTAAAAGACATCATCAATACCAGGAAGATCAGAATATCATACCTGAGGAAATGATATACAAACCACAAGATCACTCAGGGACTAATACAACATCCTACTACAGTCATTGACGTTGTATAGAGCACTGGTGATTCTTCCTCAAGACTTCTCTGCTCATTCGTATTTGAATGAGATTAATTCAAACTGGGGTAAGAGTGGAAAACAGGTGAATAGGCTGGTCAGGATACAGGAGGACTAACTAGGCAAAGATCAGCTACAGCAGCCTAGCTTGGTGAAATCAGGTGGATCAAAGATTTGGAGGAGTCACCTCAGGGGACAACATCATGATAGTAGAGGGATGGAGTAAATGAAATGTCAATGCTGGCAAGTGTGGCCAGGAAGGGGAAGATTTCTAAGGATCATAGTAGCAGGGTTCACAAACAGGACCCCAAGAGGAGCACCAAAAGCCTGAAGCTACACCCTGACTGGGTTACAAACAGTTATAAAATGAGGCTGCTTGCTCTCGTTTATGGGGAGCTCAGCTAGCAAAAGGGAGAGAGACTTAATCTCAAAAACCCGATAAAAACAACACTAAATATGGGTTATTCAGCAGGAGGAGGAGAGTGCTGAAAGAAGGAACACGACTTAGCAAGCACTTAGAGCTGAATATCTGCGCTCTCTGCTGATAAAGTTGTGGCTCAAACTCTATTGCCCATTTCTTAAACACCTTGAGTGAGCACACATTTCAGAGTAACAATCAGATGCAAAAGGCACTACATGTTAGACAGAAGCCAGCATTGAACTAGAATTGCCCCAGAGATCAGCAAATACATGAATTACTAGGTGCTGTTATCTTAAGATTTAAAACAAGGTTCTGATTTGGAAAATCCAGGTCAGATTCAGGGTTTCAGAGTAAATCATATACCATGTGCACTGGCAGTTACTGTGTATGCCATAAACACAATGTCTAAGCTGTAGGGGCAGACCCTGAGGATCATATTCAGTTGGTGCTTGATCTGTCTTATCCCACTGGTGAAACTGGATTTTGACTAAGTATTGTGCTAGAGATCCTCGTTCCACTACACACGTGCACGCACACACACACACACACACACATGCATTCAGGCAGGCAGCCTCATAAACTTTAACTACAGGCAGAAATTCCCACATTGCCTCTTGGACGTGATCCAACACATGAAGAGGTGCACTGGTGGATGATCAGTACCCGCCAGGTACAAAGCCTTCTCTTTTCTCCCTGGGTTGAGGGCTGTCATGAGCTGCCCTATTGTCTTTGCAATAAAACTCATCAAATTCCACCAGTATAAAGTAATGAGCTGCAGCCTTTCTACCAACCTACATCTGCTATTTAAAGCAGGCCAAGAAAACAACCAGCGATGTCAACTCTTCATTCTGTTCCTCAGATCATCAACTCTCTGAAAATAACAAAATCTGAAAGGCATATGGACCTTCTCATAAAAACAACAAACACACAAACAAACCCTCAGATGAGTTTCCTGAGTCAGGAGGATCTGTCTGCTAATTATTACCGTGCAGAGGGCCCAACTATCCTGTAGCCAGAAATTACCCAAGAAGAGGGCTGAGTTCTTGCCCCCAGGCTGGGCTGTTTGGGCAGGCTGAACTCCTTCAGCTCTGGGGAAAACATGGAGGATTTAGCTCCCCAAACCAGGACAGCCACAAGACCTAGAAGGATAGCAGGGGACTTTTGGTGGCCGGTGAGGGCTGCTTTTACCCTTACCTTCCTGCCTGTGCCTCTCACGTGTAGAGATCATGGGCTCTGCGGAGGCAGAGAACCCCTCTGTGGCTCAGGAGCCCCTGAGGAGAGGTTTTGACCTGCATGGAGAGAAATATGGATAGATGAATAGTACCAGGTCTGGAATAATGCACACTGGAAAAAAAAAGAGGGAGAAAAGTCTGTAGGCACAGATGGTTTTGGCCCTGAAGTGCTCTCTCCCTCACCAACCCCCTCTGCTAACCTCAGAGCCTCCAAGGAAATGTGTCCATGGGGCATGGGAGAAAGCAGACAGGAACAGCACAAGGCTACAGCATCCTACACAAACATGACCTTCCCCGCAGACCCGCCAGGAACTGGTCTCTCCTCTTTGCAAAGGGCAGAGGGGAATGATGTGAACCAACAGGGCAATTACCCTCAGCAGATGGGCCCCCCGTGCAGCCCCCACGTCTCAGCTCAAAACTGCTGCCAGCCCTCTCTTCCAGGGAGAGGATAGAGCTCACCTCCCCATCCAGAAAAAAAGTAGCATCTGTGGGAGAAAGACATATGTCTGGCCTCCACCGTGAACCCTGCGCCTGGCAGGAGAAAGCGATGCCGATTCCAGCCCCAGCTTTTCATTCCTGTTGTAACAGTCATAAACGCCTGCTGAAACCTAAGAAGAACAAGACTGTAATCCTAATAAAACAACATTCTGGAACCCTGAAAACTAGATGGAGGCTTCTCAGGCCAACTTTAAAATTATATTCGCTTTTCCAAAAGCTGCACTTTCTGTGTGCCGGCTGGATGGACGCTGTCAGGCTGACCCCAGGAAGCACTGTGATGTGGTGTTTCAGCAGGGAAAGCACAGAAGGCAGTCCCTGCAGCACAGCAGCCATCCCGTCCCCAAAATATAGAAAGAATCCCCCATGCCCAGGCTCTCAAGGTCAACTCCTAAAAGCAAGCCGGGATCTTTGTCTCCAAAGCCAGCCTTCTTTTCCAGGTGCCCTGAAAGCCTGACTCAATAGAGCAGGCACAGGCTGTGCTTGTTGGGATGCAAAAGCTGGTGCAAAGGCACAAGCTTTCCATGCTGAAATCTTTCCCTCCCTGTTTGGCCTGTTGTGTTGAACAGAAGCCCTAGGACTTCCCTTTGTGCACCAGCAGTGCAGTGAAGAGCAGGAAGAAAGGGGGTCCAGCTTTCCCTCCTCTCCATCATGCAGAGGGCAGCTCTCTGGGGAGACGATTAACGGCTGTGCTCACTAACTGGCACGTGTCTCTAGCAAGGCACCACATCAGCTAGTGCTTCTCTGTGGTCCTTAAAACGCAGAAGAGACCGACCAGCAATGAGCCTGAGGGTGGCAGATCCTCAGGTCCTTAAAACGCAGAAGAGACCGACCAGCAATGAGCCTGAGGGTGGCAGATCCTCAGCGACTGTAAATTTGCATCCTTCCCCTGGCATCGGCAGAGCTGGAGCTGCACCAGCGAAGGAGCTGCTCTCTGGAACGTCTGCGTGTCGAGTTGTGCCGGCCCTTTCAGAAAGAAAACCCCTCTGTTGCCAACTCTTGTGATTTTACTGCAAATCTTCCCTGATGTTAGGTGAAACCCAAGCTCCTGATGTGCCGCTCTATCCAGCACTTTCACTTTAAGCAAAAAATCTGTGGTCCTTATGGTCTTAAAGAAAACACTTTTCAGGAGATGGCCTGAACACATGCTAAAGGCTAAAAGTAGCGTTCACAGAATAAAACCATCTCATGGTTTTTAGAAGACTCTTGCAATTCTGGACTCCTGACTTGTGATCTAGGGGGCAACCACCTATGGAGAACCCAACAACTTATTGGGAAAGTGCATTGTCTGATGACAAGTATTGGTTTCTTTGTGGTGGAAAGCATTTGACAGCCATCTAATCAGCTCTACAGTAATGACACTGTAGCAATGACACGAGTCAGTCCCTGCAGGGAATAGCACATTTGAATTGCAAATGCCCACAGGGCGCTAGTAATATTTATCTGGTAAACAGCGTTTTCTATCATCACGTTGTCTTAGAAGCATCAAGTAATTAACTCTACTAACTCACCAGTGAACTAGGAGACACTTTTTCAGGCGGTGGCTGGGGAAGTTTTGAAGGTGCGTAGAGGCTCCACGTCCCAACCCCAGGCCAGTGAGGCTATCAGGGTCAGGGCTGGCTTCTTAAGAGCTCAGCACTTAGGCAGAGGGTGAGCTTCCCCGAGTAACCCCATTCCCACTGAGACACCACAAAAAGCAGCTCGGCATGCCCATGTGCACCATGCTCTGAAAATCGTATCACAACTGTCCCAGTGGAAAATGAGGGGCTGAAAAGCTGCTCCCAGGCCAGAGTGCTGAGCTCTTGAAACCATACTCTGAAAGATTAATCTGGGTGCTGACACTGAGGGCCTCTTTGGCCTTGGATGAATCATTTAACACCCACGTAAACATACACAGATACACAGCTCCTCCCCATGCCACAAGCCGTTACCTACTCATTACATTAAGATCACTCTTGACTTCCTTACTTGGCCCTGCCTGTGGGTGCTGAATTCTTAGAAATCTGGCCCTGAGCTATTTTGAATTGGCCCTGCAGAGCACAGCAGAGAAGACAAACCTCAGCTCATGTGTGCACTTAGCACTGCACAAAAGGGGGCAGATCCCGACCAATTCACAGGAGCCTCAAGCGTGGAAGAAGAGAGAAAAGACCTGCCTGCATTCATGCACTGTTTCTGGTTTATTTTGAGTCTTTGCTGAGTGGAGCCTTTAATCTCTGCTGAGTGGAGCTTTTGTGAAGGGGGTCTTAAAGATTTGGAAAGAAATCAACAGACATAGGCAACATCACAGATCAAAATAACAGCATGTATTATTGCTGGCCATAAAAGAGTGAGGATTTCTGAGTGCGATACTCAGATGGAGGAGATTCAGCTATCAGTGCCGTTCACACACTACATTTTTCCCACTTTAGCCAATGTAGGCATCTCCCCTGTGCTTCTTTCTCAGAATCTCTTCTCCAATGAAATATAAGCTGTATAAGTCACATTTCGCTTACTGATTCAAATCGGCTAAGTAGAACATTGCATGATACTTCAGTCCACAAGAGAAGGAGGAGAGAGCGAGCACTTTACACTTAAAGAACTAAAAGCTTCTAGTGTGACACAAAGGCAAACTTCACTAACCTTTAATTTTCTCCACTTCTTAACTGCACACAGATCCAATGAAATCAAATGAGATAATCCCAGCCTGGTGCAGCCTGGAAGCAGAGGTGAAAACCTCCCAGAGCTCACGCAATCAGAATAGAGCTCGGACATTGTCGACTTCCCCCTCAACTATTTCCAAATAAAACACTTTTGTTGCTTGGCTGCTCCTGCCAAATGAGCTAACAATAAAAGAAGGAACTTGCAAAGCTTCTATCCACAGGAAGAAAAAAAAAAAAAAAAAAAAAAGGAAAGAGAAGTTAAGGATCTTTAGGAAAAAACAAAAGGAAAAAAACCCCGAGAAACTATAGGCCAGATCCTCTGGCTGGAGTAAATCAGCCCAGGCCCAGCTCTGTTGCTTTACCCCAGGCAAATTGTGGGCCTGGTGCTATTCTGTGTTTCTCAGGGGTAGGGGGTGGTCTCCACTGGAAGATTGCAACACTGCAGGATACTTTTCCATATTAAAAAGGCGCTTTTTAGCGTTTTGTCTATTGCCAGGTTTTGGGTTTATTGAGGACTCATTTGGCAGAGCCATCCTGGAAGAACAATACAGATGTTTTATGGAGAAATAAACTGGGACTTGGGCTGGATTCTTTCAGTGCTGGATTCTACCTAATTTGGAGGGAGGAATGGCTCTTTTAATGAAGGATGCAATCAAAACCTGTACGAAAAGCCAATATGCCCTGGGCAAAGGGAGCAGTAGATACACTGCCCCTCTCTGCTTCAGCAGCCCAGTAAATTCTGGTCTCTTCAGCACAGCAAAAGTCCCCCTTCTCACATACCTCTTCAGCCAGGGAGTCAGAGTGCCATGGCTTCGTCACGGCTTCCCCTCCATACCCTCAGCCGAGACTCTTGGAGGGAGGTGGCGGCCTCTCAGCAATGAAGGGTCTTTACAGATTAGATCTGCCACATCTTTATAATTATGGAGACGATCCTGTGGAGACAACAGGTCTTTGTGAGCTCTCCCTCAGCAGGGACACACAGTCATCTTCTTAATTAGCAGCATTTTTCAAATGGCAGCTCCTGGAGCACCTAGAGATGATGTAGGACCTTCACTCATGGAAGACTGTAAGGGAAGGGTTGAAAAACATTGACTCTCCACTCACTGACAGCTGTGGCTAGGCAGGTTGGGCTCACTTCCCTGCAAGGAAGGCAATGCCAGATGACTGAAAAATCCAGGTTTATTGTTTATTGTCAGCTACTTCTTTTCACCCAGTCTTTCTGCCATGAATTGTGCCTCATGAAAACATCCAACGCGATTCACTACCTAATCCACTTTGTTTACTCTCCACTCCATAACCACTGAAAGAACATAGTGTGAGTAGCCACTGAACCATGGCAATTGTCATCTACAGAAGACAGCGTTTGCCCACCTCCACAGTAATTCTCAGTACTCACTGTACTTTAGGTCAGATGAAGCGAGAGGAAAGCTAAAAAGCCCCCTTTATCTTTTCTTTGGCTTCTTCCTTACTTCACATTATGCAAATTGTGCTCTTTGCATCAACCATCCTTTCAGATCTTTTTGTGGAGCTCAACACTTTGGTTAGCAAAGCAAAGGAAGAGAGACTTGAGTGTTAAACTGACATGCTTTCCCTAGGGTTACTAAAAGTGGCCAGATGTGCTGGGCTATGCTATAGAAATGTCCACAGTAGGAGGACTCCAAAAGTGAAATACTGGAACAGAATTTACACAAGTTCCTAATCACAACGTTGCAGGAAGGCAAGGTACCAGAAAATAAAATACAGCCTAAGCAGCTCCAAGTAGTTGATAGTTTGCAAGTCAAGGGGTTGGCTGATGGAAAGAAAAGAGTTTTCGGGAACTGCTTTGGGCCAGCATCTAGCGAGGTAGATTAGGCTGGCTCTGATCCAGCAATGCCCTTAAGCACACGCTTAACTTTACCCCTGAAAGAGCCACTGAAATCAATGGAACAATCAGCACCCTCATGTCCCACAGACATTCAAGTGCCTGCTGATTCAAGACAAGCTGGTGTGGCACTTTGTAAGACTGAGTCACAGCAGTGAAATGAGCCCACCTTTCCTCTTGGAGGTTTCTGTTTCCAGCACGGGCTCAGGATTCATGAGGTCAGTGCCTCAGGCTACATGCAGGGACAGAAATCTCCTATTCTGAAACCATTCCTAACTTCTTCTAATTTATTTTCCTCTCTTTTGAAGTCAACAGCCAACTTTTCAAAAGCACCTGCGAAATTTACCTCCGTAGGAGTGGCTGGAGACATTCCTGCTAGCTCTTCCAGAGCCTGGATTTCACTGACATCTCTCTCAGTTTCTCTTTCAGTTTGTTTTTTTAACAGTCCACGGGTTTCTTTGACCTGTCTTGGGAAATTCCGTTTAGAGGCTAGATAGGTTTGTTTAAGCTGGAGTTTCTCAGCTCTGGACTAGAAATGGCTACATTTAAGGCAAGGATGGAAGGTCCCTTTGAGACCCATGGAAAGCTTGTTCAGGGGGTACAACAAGGGATACAACAAAGACAAGGAGTTGTTTTTGCTTAGCAGTTGAAAATAACAATACTGATATTTATCTGTTACTGCTACTCCAGACCTAAACACTTAATTTTTAGTCACCAATGACAAGACTAACAACTGTACTCCCTGATCATTGCTGGGTTAATATATTTAATTTCCTATTTATGTGACGAGCGCAGTGATAGCCAGTTATATGCTGTGCAATATGCAATTTTTGGCCAGGCCTTCCTTTGTGGTCTCTGTTTGCATTTGCATTAACCTGGGAGTATTAATCAGGTCATGTAGACACCCAGGAACATAAACCAACTCAAACACCCAAAAGATACACACCACACTCAGAATCAACACACAGAAACCACAGGACCGAGTGCAGTGTCCATTAACTGAACCAGATTAATCACATACACACTAAGGGAGTCCAAACATAAAACATCTGATTCCCACCGACCTCTAACTATACAAACCTGAGTAAATACTAAAGCACCCCGAGACATGACCGGCTTACTGCCCCTACCAAACGTGATGTTAGTCCCTTGAAAACAAGGTCCTGTCCAGGTAAGGAAATTACTAGCCACAAAAGGACTTCTGATATGACCAGTGGTCTAAATCACACTGAACGTTAAGTCATTCAAGGCTCAGCACTCCCCAGGAAACAACCTCCAAAGTCCATATCCTCTAAGCCCAGGTGTTATAATCCTTTCCACAAACATGCCAAGCTCGCTCTTATAACAAGGTGTTATTTGTCCCCAGCTCCTACTGGGAGGCTGTTTCAGAGCCTCCCTGCTCTGCATAGTCACAAACCTTCCTCTGATTTGAGCCTAGTGTACTCAGGCCAATTTGTACCCATTTAGCCTTGTGTTCTTTAACTTACACAGCTTATTTTCCTCTCTGATGTTTACCAACCCAATGTATAGAAGTATAGCCATCGCCCTTCTTCTCAGCTTTCATTTGTCTAGGTTAAAAACTTAGCTCTTTCATTCTTTTCTCAAAGGACAAGCTCTCCATCCTCCCAGCATCTTCACCATCCTTTTCTGTATGCAGCCCAGGTCAAACTTCACACTTCAAGAAGACGGGGACCAGAATTGTCCATAGGATGCCACATGAGGCTTCGCCAGTTCCTGGGAAATGGCATACCTACCTTCTCCAGGAAGAAACACCTCCTGGGATATATTTGAGGTTGTGCATACCTTTTTCAGAGCCCATCCTGTGACTGAGCTATCCACACGTGTTTCTTCTTCTTTGTCATCTACAGCTGACGAGTCTCCAGTTTATAGTGGAAATTCTTATTACTCCCTAAACTCATGACTTTGCATTTTGCACTACTGGATTTCATCTCATTTCTATTACTCCAGTCTTCAAGGTCATCCAGTTCTTTCTGTATGGCACGCCTCCCAAGTTTGTGTCATCAGCAGACTTCAGCCACATGCTATGTTTTGTGCCAAGGTCATTCATGAAAATATTAAATGAGATCCATCCTCAAGACGAATCCTTGAAGAACTCCGCTCATACACCCAGCCAGATACTTTCCCTTTTAACGCTACTTCTTGTTGTCACTCAGTCAGTTCTTCAAGCGTCTTAACAGTACTCGTTCTAATCTCCAGTTTATGTGATAAACATGCAAACGGCACAACATCAAATGATTTACCGATGTCCAGATAGGTAAGACCCATTGCATTCCTCTTGCCTAGAAAGCCCAGCTATCTAATCCAAGAAATCTGCCAGGTTTGGCATAACTTCTCCCTGGACTCACACAAATCATTCAGGATGCCACCTCACTCTGACTGTGACTTCTCTTGACATCTGCTTCCCTCGGGAACCACAGGTCTGCTGGCCTCAGTGGAGACCTCCCCACGTAAGTGCCCTCTTGCCAGCTGGCCCATGGCTGTGGAGCTTGTTTCCCATAGGAGCAGAATAACCATGAACCTCAGTGCTACCAGCATGAAAGGAAAATAAGACCCGAATAAAGCCTCGCCCTTACAGAGAAAGACTGAACTCTCCCAGACCAACGCTCCCAAGTAAACCAGTTCTTACTGAGCCAGTTTTCATATGGCAACTAAGTTATGATGAGGACGGTTCAGCTTGCTGGTAGGCAAGATCTTACATCTGCCCGACCTATTGTGTAGTACCGGGTTCCTAGGAATCATTATCCCATTCTGCATTAAAATTAACACTGTTAAATTAATGTTGTTAAAGCATGAAGCAAGTACCACTAATGAAAGAGGTGTTGGCTGAGTTACTGTAATTTTGCCTAATGTAATAACACTGTTACAAAGAGGCATGTGGTTTGATGCTTACACACATAGACGGCTTTATGCGCTAGCACTTTATTATTGATAAAATCCACCGACTGCAGTACAAACTTGCACCTATTTTTGTCTCGTCTTAAGCAGGGAGGAAAAGAAAATGACATCAATCCAAAGGGAATAAAGGTTATGTTACTTTCCTTTGATAACACTGGGAAATAAGCAGCTTGCCAGTCAGGATTCATTGGTATTCACTGTAATAAACACACTTCCTGATGTATGTATGTGATTATAACAAGCACTGTACAAAAATGACACTGTAATTTAGGAATAAGACAAACACAAGTGATGTAGTTCAAAGCTCCGCTGCACTCACTGGATTTTTGTTTGGTTTTCTGTTTTGTTTTTAACCGACTCTCCATGCCCACAAAAGCTAGGATAGCCTCAAGGGTTGCCCTAGCTGAAAAGCATCTGCAGTGATCCCCGCTGACCTTTCTTTCTGATAGCACCCCGCCTGCCTTTTAATGGAGGCCTGAACCGAGTCAGAGGTGAAACAGATAAATGACTGAAGATCCAAATGTTTTCTCAACAGGCAAGTTCCCACATGCTCAATTTTCTTTTCCTCCATGAAGGACAAGAGGGGAAAAAATTGCAAGTGATTAGCTAATGAACATCTGTTTTGCTTTATTTGTGCTTCCTTGCAGCCAGGGGTTGCATTTACTAATTTTTATTTCCTACTAAAAACAAAAAAGGAGCATTTTTTTTCCAAAGCCTGTAGTGGAGTAGGCTCTCACAAGTGTGGCCGTTCTTTCCACCACTGTGATTACCTGGCCCACATGCCACGTCCTGAACTTTTCATGTGGTTTGACATGTCTTTAATTTAGACAATCAGACCACGTCTAACCTGAAACAAAAACACTCTTTGGAGATCCTGAGCCCTTTTTGAATTCTACAGATGTCAACCCAGCAGGATGCAATGTCAAACTGTTAATTAGATGTGTAAATAGGGTCGATGGTAATTACATACTAAACACAAATATTATCTGATGTAAATATAGACTGATTGTGCTCTTGCACTACTGACTGCTAAAAATAGCTGATTTAAGGCCCAGCTCTGCACTGACTTCAGATTTGGGCAACGCCATTGATTCACGTTGACTTGTGCGTGCACACTTCAGCTCCTGAATTCAACTCTCTACTTCTTTATTTTCAGGGGTTTTCACAGAACTGAGCATTTGACCTTGCATGGGAATAATCAGAGATGGTATTTATGAACAAGCACCTCAGAAGAAAACAATGATTTGGAAATCTGCTCTCCCTCCATCTCAGAGAAATCCAGTTTTCCAAGAGGGCTTAAGCACTCACCTGAACGTCCCCAGGCCTTTCAGAGCGTTTCAAGCAGGTTCCCAAAATCTTTTGCCGCTTTGGGGAATTACAACCTTTCTTTGCATGGTCAGTTCATTTCAGGGGTAACTATGGCTCCTTCATCATTTACTGTTGCCCAGCATTGAAGCAGGGCTTAAGGAAATAAATTGCTAGCCATAAACCCTCTAAAAACGTGTTTTAGTTTCTTCCTGCCACTCCCACAGATTTACCTTCCACTTACTTTGCCAACGAGTTGCTCACTCCAGTCTGTCTTCACTGCAGTCACAAAGGCCCCCAACCCTTGACGGTACATTTTTATTCAACAGACTAAACTCCAAAATTATTGAAATGGCCATTTATGGCAAATCTTGGAGCCAGATCCAGAGCAAAGTTGCAGCAGCGTAAATCTGGAGGGACACTCATGTGACGCTCGTAACTGATATCATACTCTGTCCCATTTTATCACCCCCATTTTTCTTTATCGTCAGACTGTCCAACCAACTTGTTCTCTAGAGAAGGATCATAAACCCACAGGTAATTGCAGGATGGCCACACAGACAGTAAAAAGAAAAAGCCTGCAGATGGGTAGTTCAAAGAGACATTTCTCAAAAAACACCAAACCACTGAAAGAGCCAAGCTGTGTCTCATTTGCGGATGTACTGAGCATCTATAAGTTTATTTAAAATCAGCAATAGCTGCAATATGCAACGCCTATCAAAATCAGACATTTACCCACAACTGTGGCTTTTGAAAGACGTGATTTACTTCAGAACTGAAGAAGAAATAACAGGGCTTTTAGACAGACTAATAAACGTATGGTCCAGATACTTTTCCAGTAGCATATTTATTGTCCAAGGCCTCCAGTCAGCAGCACACTTAATTTTAAGCACATGCTTAAGTGCTTTACTGAACAAAGCCGAAACGTGGACCTACCAGGCAGCTCAAGAAAAGTACTTTCACATTAGTCATCCTTCATGAGCAATGATAGCAATGGAGCTTTTTACCGTTATATGCACAATCCAAGCTTAGAAGCAGCTTTTCTCTTTGCAGCTGTAATCTAGCAGAGAAGACAGCAACCTTGGAGAGTAAGAAGGGCTTTCCTCGCTTCTTAGGCTGCCCCATATGACCACTAGATGATCCAGCATGGAGCCCCAGAAAGGCTTCATCCAGTGCTGCAGGGGACAAGCGGCTGGTGCACAGCTTTCAGAGCAGATGGTGGTACTGACTTACAGAAAGGTAAAGGAAGCAGGATTAGGCAAAGCTACAACAACCACACCGTTACGCCAAATAATTTTATGTTCCTGACAGTGTTAATACACATCTGACAAGGTTAGAGGCTCACCAAAGTCTGAATATTGCTTAGCATCCCACCTAGCCCAGCTATTTATTTTGGGAGACAAGGAAAAGACCCAGGGTGACCACATACATTACAGATGTGTAAAATCCTCCTTGCTTAGTGAATGCACTGAGTTAATATTCTGCTCCAAGGATTGTGTCCAGAAAAGGGACTGTTGGTACCTCTGTCATCTTTAAAAGAGAATGGAAAGGTAATAACCATATACTGTTCTATAAGGTGTGTGGTATCAAATGAAACCTGTGTCAGCCAGAAGACTGCGGGGCTTATTTTGAGGTAAGAGACAATTTCAGAGAACTAAATGTTGACAGCAGATATCAATTTCCTGCAAGATTCAGCAATTGTGATTAGTCACAGATAGGACGAGGCAGGTAGGAGCATTCATTTGCTGAGGACAAGAGTTTGCACAATGGTGAGCAACTACGGGCACGAGCAGTCTCACGGACTTGTCATTAGCCTGACCTTGCCGAGGTCACTTATGCAAGAAATTGCTTGACCTGATGTGTCCGGAGATCCCCGGAGTGACCCTCAGAGTCTGTAAGCTGCCTCTCTTCCCTGAGGTGCGCACATAAGAGAAAGAGCAGCTTTGTGAGCTCTCAGTCTCATGAAGCCTCGGTCCCTTTAAATTTATGCTTGGTGGACGACTAACGGAATTGTGCTTCCAGTGTGAGCTTCCCCTGTGTAAGATGCCAGAGAGAGGCATCATCTCATGGGAGAGAGAGGGGTGCTCCAGCTGAAAGAAAATCATCATCCACTGTGCATCATACTAAACACTAGAGAATCCACATAAAATTAACTCTTTAATTGAAGGGTGGATTCTCTGGTACTCACTTACATTGCACCGTGTTCTAACCTTTTCCTGCTTTCCTGCCCTCTTCCATCTTCTGATGTCTAGTAAGGGTTGAGCTGAGCTTTCCCTGTGCTAGGAGGAGTAATTAGGTCTCTCCCCAACGCCTGGCCATATATTTGCATAAAGCTTGTTAAAAGTGAATATTCTTGAGACTCTCTCAGATTTGGGTGAAATTGGTAGAGAGTGATGGGGGCAAAAAGCAGGGACAGGGACCCACACACCCAAGCAGTAACACAGAGCATGACTGCATAAATCTTTCTGTCCTCTTAGGAAATCAGGCTAAAAACAATGACCAAAAATGCAGGTGTAACACTTGCCACATTGCAGACTCTTGCTCATTTAACACAAGACTCTGTGACATATCTGACGTGGTAGTGCTTGGAGGACTTGGCTGCAACAAAGTTCATGCCAGGCTCCATTCATATGCACCAAGAAAACAGTTCTTACGTCCACAAATTTTTAGTCTAAATAAATTAGACAGGCAGAAAGTTGATGAAATTTTTATTTCAGAATAGGTAAGGGTTCCGATCCACAAAGATGTTCCTACACTTCATTCCTATTTATTTCAACAGGAATCAAGCTACAAAGTATTCTTTGCAGATTTGGGCTTAAGTAACTTGTCCAGTGTTGTTACGGAAATCTGAGAGAACCCAGCTCTTGCACGTGTCGGTTCAGAGCCTTAACTGCAAGAGCAGATCTTTTTCCTGAGCAAGTCATGTCCAGCATACCAGAACTGCAGAAATCCTGTGAACACTCGAGTGCTAGCGTGGACTCCTGCAGAGCAAATCTGAGCCTTCTGACAATTTTCTCTGTTAACTTTTAGAGACCCCACAGGAGCAGTCTGCGAGTCCCAAAAGAGCCACCAGTTATAAAGCACTGTCCTCTGTGCTCCAGAGCCCATTTACAGCTGCCTCTGGTCTGCCCCAGTGTTGAAAGCTGCACAAGACATGCAGGCTGCTCGACGTGCCTGGCAGGCACCAGGCCCAGACACTTCTGCCTGAACTGATTTTTGAGCCTTCCTCCCACAGGTGAGCAGCAATCACAGGAAATAAATTCCCCAGGACCAGCGATGTGTGTAACTATGGGATGGGGAAGTCAGGCCTTTCCAGTCTAACTGGGAGCTCCAAAGCAAGAGGCTTGCATGCTGTCCTGGTCCTCCCTTTCTCTGCAGTGCTAAGCCAAAGGGATTGTAGTCCCCTATAGCTGCCATAAGGGGCAAGGAGAAAGTTGATAGTTTTAGTAGCCATTTAAGATGTCATCCACCAATACCTGCATCCAGTTTAAATCCATGCAGAACAAGGACAGCCCAAGCAGAGGTATATGCACAGGTTTAATAAGGTGATTGACTATGTAAATGCAGGGGAGGAGGAATTATTATGAAAGGCAACAGGAGACCTGGATTTTCATTTGTTGTATAGTTGAAGCTCCTCTTCCTCCTCCCCAGTGTGCATAGACCAGGACTCCACTACACTGGTGCTGTAAAACATGGGACTAAGTAACAGTTATTCCCCTCAAAAATTCAGAGCCTAAGTAGTTTTTCCCTAGCAAAGAACATCACAGTCCATAGAAGCCTCTGTTTTCCTCAGCTGCACTGAGGAAACCCTGAGCCTGTCTGGTTTTCCAGGTCACTTTTCTGCGTTGCCCTGAAGCAGATGGAGAAGGGGCTGAGACTCACAGAGCTTTACAGACATCACTTCACAGCACCAAGGAGACAGGTACTGTCCTTGGGGAGTCAATGGAACCCCAGAGGCCCAGAAGTTTTCAAGACAAAGTATGTAAAAATCTTCCTGCTGGTTCAGATGGCCTGTGGATCAGAGCCTTACGGCCCTACCCCACGCCTCAGCTCCCAGACGGCAGGGCCGAGGAGCAATCCCAGAACTCCCAGCCCCCATTAATGCCTGTGAAACTTAAAGATTTGCAGAGTTTACTTGCAAAGCCTTTTAGAAGCAGAGACGAGTAAACAAGAGTGAAAAGTTAAACAAAGGAAATACATTTATGCTTGTACTGTTTTCAAGTTTATGCAAACAATCCATTTCTAAAGCTGTCACTGACACTCCTGGCACGTTCTCATTCCTCAGCTCAGAGTCATGTTGGAAACTGAAATCACAAGCATTTCTGAGATGCTTTGGGCAAAATACCTCCCTCAGCTCCACCAGGCGAAAATCAGTGAAGTCCACTGCAGCCACGGAGCCACAGCAACATCCTTGTGCACTGATTGATTCTGGAAGAAGAGGGAGAAAAGTTTGAACTTCTCTGGCCACAGTGGCTATGGAAGAAGTTGGTATAGAGTTAGCCAAATGAATTATGAAGATCAGTTGAAGAAATAACAGCAGGAAACCATCAAGCAGAGCGGGAATTAGAAAATATTACTTTCTAGCTGGTCAGGCAGTAAGTGGATCTGCCATAAATGTAACCTTTTGCTCATGACTTGACTCAGGAGAAGGAGACATGGACAGCCTGCTCTCCACCAGCACAGCTCACCCAGCTCCACGTAGGGAGGGAGGGCACTCTGCTAGACCCAAGCGCTACCGTGAGAGTCAGTGCAGTGTGTTGATTTCTCTGGTAGCTGCTCAGGGACATTTTCCTGCCCAAGTTAATTCACCTCTGGAAGTTGGATTCTGCAAACTGCACAGCATCCAGTACAGGGGGGTATGGAGGGATGGGGTTCCCATTTGGAGAGATAGGGTCGTCCTCCCAGCAACCCTGAGTGCCGCAGAAGAGCTTTGCTTCTGCCTTTTAACGGTAGGATTGGCGGGGAGTGGGGCCAGGGAAGCATCCAGGGCCTGACTCCTCCCCAGCCTCCCCATGCAGCCTTACACAGTAAAGGGGAAGCAGTCCCTCTGCCAGTTTTCACAGCAAAAATAAAGGGCCACTTTCTGCACTGGCTTCCAGGGTTAGAGTCCGCTGAGGTCAGCAAAGCCACAGTTTCCCAAACTATGTCTCAAAAAGTGGCATGGGTTTATTTCAAAGTGAAAGCATGCACATTCATGACAGGCAGCACAAGCTGTCTTCAGCTAGAAGATGGCACAGTTGCTATTCAGACGCCTCCTCACCCTTTTTCCTCCCCTCCATTCAGCTGCACGAGACAGCACGTTTAACAGCTGATCCATCTGGAGGAGAGCCTACAAAGTTAATTTCTAGCTTTGAGATGGTTACTGGTAATTGTAGGTAATTTCAAATATAATTGCAATTGAGTTGAAAAAGCTCTGTTTGCAATGTTTATGCTCATCACTCTAATTTAAGACCTAGAATGCTGGATACGCTGCTCTTCACTACACACCCATTTTTCATCTTCCTGATTTTACCACTAGTGATCATAAAAACAGCCCCAGCAAACCACAGTCTGCAATGCAAGACAAATGTTTGAAAAGTTGCATATAAAGTTTCAAGCAAAGCTGCTTGAAGGTTAACGACGGAACATGTTAATGATTATCAAATAGACAAGGAAAGCCGCAAAACGCTTCGAACACAGAAATGCAAGAGCCCCTCAAAATAAATGGTGGCTAACCTTGTTTAGAATAATACTTCTCTTCAAAGAAATGGAACTGTTGCATGTCGCAAATATGTCCACATGTCGTTTTAATACAGGAATAATTACCCATGGCATGTTTGTTAGTGGAAAAAGCAAAGGTCTCCTATTACTTACACATAATAAAACCTGCATTGTTTACCATGAATGAGTTATATGAGAATGGTAATAAATAAGTGTTGTAACAAACTTTGGTGCCCAGGCCTACAAACTGTTCTTAATATCTGCAGTTTGGTAGCACCTAGAGGCCCCTGGTAAGATCTGCGATGCTGAGCCTGCTGCAGAGTAAGAAACTGTCCCTCTTCTGAAACACGTAAAAGACGGAATAGGTAGAGTAAAAAGATTCAAACCACTGAGCAGGGTGACTCAAAACACGCAAGTATTTCCAGAAAGCACATCAGAGAGGGACACACTGCAGGTGGCCCTTCTGCGCCCTCCATGATGTGCCTTGTGTGCAGCCATGTGGGTGGAAAGCAGGGAGGGGACAGAGCAAAACCAAAGGTTGCGCTTTTGGCACTGGATAGATATTAGCAAAGAGACTGCAGTATGCAGAGCTACTCGTATGTGCAACTGCTCACAGACTGGGGACTCTTACGTGACCGTTTTAAAAGCTAGGCTACACCCTTGAAGTTAAAACCAACAGCTGTGTGCTGGCTTATATACACTTAAAATATCTGATTTTTAAAAAATACATTTGGCTTTCTATCGTTGACAAAACTGCTTTGTAGTTTTAAGATCTTTAGTGGCTAAAGTCATATCTGCCAAATCTGTGCATGTATCAGAGTATCTCTAGCCATATCTCTATCCATAGCTAATCTCTGTGAACATGTGCCTGCTTGAAAAAAAAAATCAAACCAAAAACCTTAGCTTGCTATATTCTCTACTCAACAAACCAAGACAGTTAAAGGAACTATTTAAAGTTGGAACTACTCAGGAAATGATTTGTTTTCCTATGAAAAATTTAGAGGAAAATGAAAAAAAAAAATCCTTTTCCTCAACATTTTCCTACTTTTTGTTTTAAAATGAAAAAGTGTCTTTTCTTAAACTGTTTTTGTTGGGTTTTGGCAGCCATTGAACCATTTGAAAACTGTTGCAACAGAAAATTATCCAGCCAGCTCTACTGAGAGCATCAATCCTGTGAAGATTTGAGTACTTGCTTATTTTAATGCAACCCACAAAGGTAAGCCTCTTTGCAGAACTAGGTTTGAAATGCTGTACTTAAAAAAACTATATGTAACATATCTGAAGCAAACTTAAAAACCTTGCTTTAGTAATGAAATGGACTTATTTTAACTTCACAGTAAGTTGCTTTATATAGAGAAGGATGCAGCTGTGGGATTACTGGTAGACGCTACACACAGTTTGTAGCTGTGCACCACTTGACCCAAGACAGATGTCGCTCCAGGCAGTGTTAGCTGCTCCTTCATTCACCCCAAGAAATGCAGGCCCATTTTCCTACTTATTTCTGTTTCTTCACTTGAAGAATAAGGAGTTTAGGACAATTTAAGACCATCACCTTAGGCTCTAGTAAAGTCCCAGTTACTCCTTGTTGGGTGGAAGGGTTTACTAAAGATAAGGGGCTTTAAGGAAAAACAAATGAACAAACCAAAAGAGAACAATTCAAGCAAATGAGTTTCATGGCAACCTTGCAAATCAGCAAGGCTCCTCCAGACTTATGCAGGAGAAAGCCCAAATGCTTGCTCCAAAGTAACGCCCCGCTCATCACAGGCACCAGCGAGCTCAGCCCTTCCCCAGCCACTTGGCTTGACATGTTAGACCCACAACCCCACCCAACAACCTGGTAAATGTGGAAAAAGGAAAAGCTGAATGATTTACACTCAGGAGTAATGTTGGTGGCCACCAGGACTCCAGATTCATCAGCAGAAAGTCCCTCACCACTTCACTGTCACTGAACTCCAGTTCCTGCTCTGCAGGAGTCAGGGGCCAGCAGACAGCAACCATGCAACGGGACTGAAGCCTCCAGCTCCTGACGACTATTTCCACTCTGTTCTTTCAGACTTGCAAAGTTTTTGCTGTGCTATCTGTGACTATAACATCATATAAGGCTTTACTGAGGAGGCAAAATAATAGGGGGGCCTCAGAAACATGATAATCAAAGGCAGCTGCATGCAAGACATTACACTCTAGCTCTAAGAATAAGCATTAATTGTTTGCATGGGTCAAAAAAATTAGCTCCCATGAAAAATGAATATCAATTGAAGCCTAATGAGAGGCTGGTTAAACATAGCAGAGAAATAACAGTAAGGGAGAAAAATTCAAGACCCTGATTCTGAGTGCCTGGAGTAACCAAAATGGATGGTGAAACTGAGACAATGAAGTCTGATCCTAAGGAGCTCAACTGGTGATGTTTATTAGTTCAGTTCATGGGTCACCTTCATGTTATTTAAGGGTGTCTAGAAATGCCTGCAGTGTTATTCAAGTTGAAAGGGCACAAGGACCACTGAGGTAAATCGGAGTCTTTCCCTGGGAGGACTCTGGAACAGGTTAGCAAGAAAAAATATGGAAAAGGGATTTTTCTTGCCAATATTGTGCATACTGAATGCCCCAGAAATATCCCTCTGAGAACACAGAAAGCAGTGCTTTGAGTGGACTGTCTTCAGCGCACCAATTTGTTTTCCCCCTTTATAGTACATGCTGTCTTCCCATGCAGGCTGAAGGCACTTCTGCATAACCTGTGATCCAAAGAATAATCTCAATCCATCCACAGGGGTCTAAGTAAAACAGAGAAAAAACAGCTAGAGCTAACCCACCACCTCAGTTCACATCTTTGCCCAGGCTGGCATTGTGTTTAGCCCACAGTGATAAACTTGGTTGCAAAATTGTCAAAACAAATTTGAAGCTCCCAACCCGCCAAGCACTCATAAGTACAAAAGAAAGGCAGAAGGGATCAAAGTCAGAAGGATAAAATGAACCCACTGTAAGGGGTACACCTCTTGCCCTTCTAAGCTACAACAGCACACTAAAACGCAGGGCAAAAGTATCCCACCCCAGAAACTGCTGCTACTTCTGCCAAAGGCTGGTACACCAGCAAATATAAGACTGCACTCCTTGATCTCTGGGTAGCAATTAGACCTGAAAGATGGTCTCATGTTATGCCCTTTAGCATCCCAGCATGGTTGAGAGAGCAGCAGCTCAGGAGTCCCAATGTGCCTTGCTAAGCAGCATCTTGCTTTGGTGAGAGGGGGCTGACGGCACCACAATACCACGAGATGAAAAACAGTCTCCTCTTCATGTGTGCGTAAGTTAGGATCTGTCAGCCATATGCCTGGGAGGCAGCTGGCAGAGGACAATCTGATATCATGCACCATTTCAGTGAGATGTTACTCTTCCTTGATGGAGAAGGATGAAACCAGCCAGGGAACTCGTTCTTCTCATGAAACCTTCCCATTTCAGTTCTGCCATTTGGTCTGTAAAAGAGGGAATGGGTAATGGATGGGTAATCCCCAAGGAGCACCAGCCAAGTTCCCAGACTTATTTTTCAAATGCTTTGCATTTCACTGTGCAAGTTGGAATACCAGAAAAAAGACCTTTCTTGGTAGCTGTTCTTCTATTCCTGGAACTTGGCAAAGAGACACTCAGTGATGCTAGAGATGCTCTAGTGTTCCACAGGCTAACAAGCAACGCAAAATACTTGGAAAAAATGCAGCAAATGCAGGGCCAAGGAAAAATATTTCTGGCGACGAAAATCAACCCTAACCTTTTTAAAATGCATGTCAACAACAGTTTTGTTTATTATTACCAACTATAGTCCTGCTGATACTTTTGAGCTAAGAACTGTTTCTGATTCATATTTCATCTGTGTTGTTCTGCATCACAAACCTCCATCCTTTTGCCTACTGCTCCAGTGAGGAAACTTAACTCTAGCATTTAACAATTCATCCATTGTATTTAGGATCCTCTATTCATCTTGAATCACTTGGAAAAAAATATAACCTTAATCTCAATAACTTGCACTCAGATTTTGCTGTTTATTGAAATTTTCCAGTGTATTGCATAAATACACTTGAATTATAGATTTGATTTTAGCTGATCCCTGTACCTATTAATCCAGATATTTGTATTTGCTGTGTACTTTGAGTCACCTGATGTAGTTACTGTTTCTGATTCAGTGACTGAAGCTATATAAATAGAAGGCTCTTTCCAAAACTCCTACAATTTGATTCTTTCTCTGAAGTCGCATTAGTACCTGTATTGGCAAGTATTTCATTTCTGGGCACTGTCTTCTAAAAATTCATTCATTTGAAAGACTGAAAAGCAAAAAGTGATGCAATTCCTGGCTAATCAAATTAAAGACCTGTGTTTGAACATAAGCTTTCTGTCCTGAGGAACCCTATTTAAAATGACATTTTAAAAAAATCTGCATTTAGGCTTCAAAATCGAGCACTGCCAATTAAGAAAAGCAGGTATCATCTCACTACAGCTCTCTTGTGCTTAGGTCTCACAATGGGGTCTTTAATTACGGCATCATTTCAGACCATTTTTACATATCTTATTCACACACAGCGAACAGTGCTGAATGAATGAGCGGCTATTCAATATTTCGCTCCCCCCTCACTATGCACTATGTCTCTCTATGCCTTCTTTTGCAACCCAAACTCTGCTCCAAAGGCAGGACTAATAATTTCTCTCTAGGTTTTCCTAAAGAGAATTTCAATGTAATATATGAGTCCTTGCCCAATATTAATCAATTACTGTTCACCCTGCAAAATGGGAAAGTGGTACACTTCCCCTTTTATAGGCAAGGAGCTGAGGCACAGAAAGGAGGTCAAAAGTGCCCATTAATTTTCAGAGCCCAATTCGATATGCCTTGGACATGATTATTCACGGTACTTAGCATTATATACTACTTTATGCATTCAACATACTGCTCTTGTTGAATAAAGTGGCTGCTGGTGGTCCTTTGCACTTCTGCATATCAAATTTGTAGGATCGTAAGTCAGGGACGCAGGAGGTGAGCAGCATACAAACAGTGACCCCCAGGAAACATCCCATTAGGGGACGGCCCCACCTAGGAACACAGAAGCCCCATTTTCCCAGGCAGCATTACAACACCTTAATTTTGGGACCATCCAGTTCGTCATTCATCACACAATTCCCAGTTGCTGCACCAGCAGAGAAAGGAATCTCGCAGACAATAATCACATTACTCGGAGAACGGGAATTGTTCATACAGACAGTTCTCCTATTTACAAAACAAGGCAGTGGTCCAACGGTAAAATAGCTTGTGGAGATACAATTAAAGGTCTCCATCCCATTGCAGATGTACAGGGGGGTTGCATCAAGGGCAGCTTTATGCTGCTATTTTCTTCACAGTCTGGAGAGTTGATACAAGGAAAGTTTTGGGTTGGCCCTTCAGACTTGCAGTAAAACGTGCTCAATTTTCCTGAGGGGATGGGTTTGTGTGTAGGATATGAGGCTGTTAAGAGACACAGTGCTGAGGCCGTTGAGCAACTGTGTACCTGGGCTTGTGCCAGTGCCTATTGAGGAAAAGTCATGTGAGACGATGTATTTCTAGCTGAGTCTTAAAAACTTCCGGGGATGAAGATTCCCTCCTTTCCCCCTCCACTAGCAGCCTGTTCCAGTGCTGCACTCCATCCCAGGAAAAATGTCTTCCCTGATGTCCAACGTGAACCTCCTGTACAGCAATCTGTGGCCATCGCCCCTTATTGTATCACCTGTCACTGCCAAGAAAGTTTGATCCCATCATCTTCGTAGCTGCCCTTCAAACAGTTGTATTAAATCTCCTCCTACTGTCCTCTTTGCTTGGCCTCAACCCTGAAAGAAGCCAGGACTTTCTGTACCTTCTCTAGGGTCCAGATATACTCTTGGCCCAGAACAGAAGGCCCTGCTTCTTTCAGGGTTAAGGCCAAGCACCTGTACAACCATCCCAGAGCTCCCATCTGAGCTGCAAGCTGAAGTTTCCCTTCCATGTAGGCAGCTGGGGAGGGTTCTTGACCTCTTTGATATGGACTGGGGACACAGCCAGAGTCGGCATCAACAGAGGAAAATTCACATCAATGTTTTCTTTGAGAGCAGAAAAGGCAAACATAGTCTCTGATGTGTAACTTAAGTGCACTTCTGTGCTGTAAGATCTTTCAGGCTCTAGCATACAGGCAGAGCGATGAAGGAACACAGAGCGCGTTCCCAAGACCACGAGCAGGCAGAGACACCATCCTCACCATCCTGTTAACCACTGAAAAACTAAAAAGGACCAAAAAAGCTGCTTTCTCCAGGTACAGTTACATTCTGGGAAACAAAACGAGAGGCATCCAGGCAGGGAGGGAGTTTAGCCCAGGTACAATAAGAGAAAAGGCTGAGCTGGCTGTGGCAGTTAACCTCTGACAGACAGTCTGTAATATACCTGACACAGAAAACAAACCAGGTGGTGCCACTGCTCGGAAAATACAGACGCGCAGTGGGGGGGACTGGGAGTAGAGGAGGGGGAGAGAGGGAAAACATGAGCAGGGGAAAACGGAGAGGGCAGGAGTCGTTAACCCCTGATAGCAAGTATAAAGTATTTTACTCCCCATCTCATTCATTAGACCGCGTCAACTCCAGAAGGACTACATCCATTCCCGCACATAAATCTAGCAAGTTTCTCTTTTAAAAAGGCCAGACACTGTCTTTGCCATGGCAATCCAGCTGTCTGGCCGGCTGCCTGCCCTGCAAACAGGACCACGAAAGCTCAGCTTTCTAAGATGGGGGCAGCTCTCTCCCAGGGGCTCCCTGAGCCCTCTGCTCAGCACTGCCACTTGCCCGCTGCCTCCCTGCAGCCCAGGGAAGCGGGACGTCCCCAGGGGACAGCGCGGTCCTGTCCCTCTGGTTGGGGATGCCAGCCCACAGGCAGGAGCAGCTCTCATCCCTACCCAGCAGAGACCTCAGGGAGGCAAAGGCGTTCAGCAAGCTCCGCAGCATAAGCAAAGCGCTAATTCGCAGGTCAGAAGAGCTCCAGAGCACCTCCAGAGCACCTCCAGAGCACCTTTTGGATGACTAACTTCATCGATCGTTCGGCATCAGGGCTCCAGCATGGTCCTCTCAGGCATCTGACCACAGGAGAGATATGATGCAGGACAAAATGGAGATCCTCTCTGCAGAGCCACATCCTTAACAACCCTAAGGACCAAATCTCATTTATTACCCATGCTTAAATCAGGGTACAATGTTGAGAGAAAGGAATGATGCTGAATAGCTTGCATCTGCTGCTGGTTTCAAGCATTGGAACAGGCTGCCCAGGGAAGTGGTTGAGTCACCATCCCTGGAAGTATTTAAAAGACATTTGGCTGAGGTGCTTAGGGACATGGTGTAGTGGTGGGCTTGGCAGTGTTAGGTTTATGGTTGGACTTGATGATCTTAAAGGTCTTTTCCAACCTATACGGTTCTGTGATTCTGTGATTCTGTGATTTGGAGCTTATCTCCGGGCTTCCAGCTCGAGGGGCTCATAATCTCGGACACAGAGGACCCCATCCTGTCCCATTTTTAAAAGTTGCTCAAATCAGTAACCGCCTGAGTAAAGCTTTAGGAAATGTAGGAAACAGTTCTGTCCTCGAAATCTAACCTGAATTTAGATTAAAAAGCTAACGATTCCAATAAAAGAACAAGGGCACAAACCTGACCTATTTTTAACACATCTGTCTATGGTTAAACAACATTGTTTTTCTTTGTGAGAACTTAGTAACATCAGGAAAGTTGGAGAGCCTTCCTTGAGCTGAGGTATTACAGGGCATCTTGTATACCTTGGCATTGTGTGGCTTTCCAGGACATCATTTTAACACCTCACAAATCAGACTTTACGGGCATTCTTCTACCATAAATCCATTGCAAAGCAAACACAAAAATTACTACATGTAGCCAGGTAAACTGCACAGAAGATCACCCGCGAGCAGAGCATGGTATGGACCATAAAACATTTGTGGTGTTTTATGATGGCAAAATTTCTTTTAGGGCCTGATCCAGTCCTCTTTGAAGTCAAACGGAGTCTTTCCATTGACATCAGAGGGTGTGGGATTTGTCTCACGGCAACTTATACCAATGAGAACAATATTTTGCTCTGAAGTCATTCCTTTCTGCCATGGATGTTTTGAAAACAGCCCGTCACCTGACAATACACCCTGAAGGTACTGACAGTCCATGTGTTTTCATTATTTAAAAATGAGACTTGGTAATGGGCTCAGCTGTTTAGGGAAGGTAATATTTTTCTTAAGTACGCCTACTATAAAGTAAATTAGCAAAATCTTCTTCGAGCTGTAACTGAAACATAAGGGCACAGCTGCCCTGGAGGAGTACAAGGGCTCCCAATGTAAACTCCACTGATATCATCACCATCAGAAGGTCATAAAATTGATTGATTATAAATACAGTCCTCATTTGTTTACAGCTTGCATTTTTGGATCCTGGGTAATTAGCACATTAGCAATCTCTCAAAGTGAGCGCTTACAGGTGCCGCTCCGGGATAGCCAAAGTGGAAAACTGCACAAGAGGAGCCTAATTTTCCTTAAACAATTGCAGGATGGATGCATTAGGATGGAGGGGAGAAATGTCAGTTATGTAAGTGTTTAGCTACTTGATCACACCTACCCAGGAGCCAAGGGCGTAAGAGGGCATTAAAATGACCTGTTAATTTCCTTCAAGTAAGGTAAGGTAGCACCCAAAAAATGAGAGACATGTCAGCAATGTGAGGGAGATATCCTCTTTGTGAAGCCTGCGGCCGCGCAAGTCTTTTAAGATTCTTTTCCCTCCACACAAGCCAACAAAGGAAGATAAAGATCACCCTATTTGTGGTAACTGGTACTTAGTTCCTTTTAGTTACACTTAAAATAAACTCTCTTTTAGTTCTCCAAAGGTTTCAGCCTTCAGACACACCACTACCGAGCCGTAAGCCAGCCACCTTCCTCTCAGCCCGTCTTGGCTCCAAGTTCATGACTACTCTGTGCACGCAGGACATTAAACTTTAAAGTCACGTTTTATTTGTACAGCTGGATGCATCAGGTTTATGCTTATTGTCTAATTAGCCAGCTAAACCACTTTTGAAAGGGTTTTAATGCTTTACCCCCAGTGAGATCTCTGTAGTGAGTGTGTGTTGAAATGCTAATGGAGACAAAGAATTCCTTTTTGTAGGAATTTGCAGTATTTTGGATACATCTCGTGGGCCAAGTCTTCAGCTGCTATGGCTTTGGGGGAGTGAGTCAGGCTATTCCCAATTACAGACGTTGAAGGACTCCTGAAATTTAATGGGATAGTAGAGAAGCTATTCACTAATGTTCTTGTTTTAAGATGGTTTAAAACTCTATAGCTGATTTCCAGATTTTTGCTGTCTTCCACAGAAGTTTGTTAGAAATGCCTCCTATAGTTGGAACAAGATAACAGCTACGGGATTCACCAACCCGTATGCAATATATGCCGTGGCATTTACACGATTTTACAGATTAATTCTTTCAAAACATTTCTGCTGGCATTACTTGCTGCAGAAGTAATTTAGAAATCTCATACCAACATTTTTTTCATCCATGAAACATGAGTGGCAAGTGAGCAAAAAGTTAAGTCGCTGGCATATCCTGAGTAGCTGCTAATACCTGTTCATTAGAAAAGAGATCTTGCTTTACATTTTGGGGGGTATTTCTGTTAATGCTAACAGTGTTCTTCAATGGAAATATTTTGGAGAAGAACTGCCTCTTCTTACGTATTTGTATAAGCTATAGCAAAAAGCAACCCGAGAAGTGCCTCTAAACATTACAACAACACTGGTAGTAAATAATGCTAATAACCCTTAATTATGTGCCTTACTTAATTCCTGTTTCCAGGTGCCATGAATATAACAATCTAAATGATAGCAAATTAGCTTTAAAAATGTTAATAGAAAGTTGCTTAGTGCTGAAGGATGTTTTTTGCCATTCTGACAGGCGGGGAACTTCTCCATTAAGATTCCTCTCCAGCCCAATTGAATCCACAGGTCACCCATTCACTTTTTAGACCCTCACACCTCCACACACCCAGAGACCCATTTTCAATGTAAGGCAATAACATTTCAGTTGCTTTACTCCTCAGGTTTGTTTCATTTGGGTGACTGAATCTTCCTTATACATTTGCTCGACTCAGCACTAACTCTATACCCATCGGTATACACAGCAGCCAACCCCTGAGCTTGGCTCATTTCAAATCTGCTTTGAGTTCAAGGACGCACAATTTCCCCGTAAGGTTTATCTGAAGACAAACATGACAACTTAAAAAGCAACAACAACAACTGTACAGGTGCAGAATACTACACAATACTCACTTGGTCTGAAGAATTTACTGTTTCACAGTGTTCCCATTTTGGGCGTGATGCCTCCTTATACAACTGTCTCATGACCAAACCAGAGAAGAAAAGATCAAGCAAATTATTCAGTTTCAAACATTTGAAATTGCTAGGATTTTTATACTCAAGGCAGTTGCACTGCTAAGCTCATAAACACAACTTCAGTGGAAAATCGGATGCATTTGATCAGATGGTGTTCCTGTAATGGTGATGACCCACCAACATGAGCACAGCAGTTTTTGTAGCTGGAAGTGATATTCTTTACTGAACCAACTGATACAAGGAAGGGCAAAAATTGCCAAGAGGAAGAGCTTTTGTTCCTAAAGTTGTCCATTCCCTCCAGCTGCATCACTTGTGCTAACATTATCCCTCCTTTAAAGTTTGCTTCACATATGATCTTTGCAAGCACTAAGTGAAATAGGAGATAAGAGATGAAAAAAACTTATCTTTGCAAAAAACCAGACCATATCTGCAATTTATCCCAGAAATACCTCTGGCTATTCCGAAATTTTTTGCTACCATTCCTCATCATTTGTTTTCTTCACACTGTTGTCTTGCTGCACTTTTGAGGCTGGATGATCACTTAATGTAAATTGTCACCTCCACACTGAAGTCAATGAGTTGAGTTGGTTTATAGCAGTTAAGGATCTAGTTCCTGACAGCTCGATTTTGGCAAAGAAAGGGCTGAACTGTGTTTTGCAAACAAGCAATCCAGTGAACTTCTTTCTTTTTCTCTGTTCATGAACCAACATTGGATTGGTAAGAGATATTTGTTATTCAAGTACTTGTTGGACAGCTTGGATCAACAACAGCTCATTCCAGAAACAGTTCATTTCAATTTCTTGCTGCTCATAGGGTGAGAACTGTCACCTAAATCAGATGGAGCTGATTCTAATCTTTGAGGGGATGAGTAAGCCTTTTAAAAATAGGAGAACAAAGGCTGATGAAGTACAAATATTCTTGTTCACATGTAAATACAAGTACACATACAAAGAACAACCAATTCCCAAACTAGCATGCAAGTAAAAATCTGTCCAGGCATACACAGACAGAGGGTTACCAAGGACCTCAACAGACTCAGTCTGGCAAGCCCAGCTGGACTAAAAAGTATCAAGGGTTGAAGGGATTGTTACAGCCACTCTAATTCAACTTCCGTCCCAATGGCAATGGGATTTCAACCTCCAATTCCTGCACTGACCCACTCAACTGTGGCTGAATTAGAGTATCCTCCCTGCAAGGCTGCTAAGGCTTTCAGTGACGAAGCATTCAAGGCATCCCTTAGTAAAACGCAGCAATGTTTAACTACTCAGTGTTGCTATTTGCTTACATTTTCCTCTTCAGAAATGTTCATCCTCAGGTTCCCACCTATCAGTTCATGTTATTTCTTTCACTGCTACGTTAAAAATCACTGCTGATATCTTTTTGTGATGGCAGACTGCAATCAAGCACACGCTTCACTTCCTCTTTCAACACTTACAGTGACTGTCTCACAATACTTGATTGGCATCTTTTTCTAAACTTTGGATAGTTGAGGTGAGCTTCAGAAAAAATAGCAAATAAAGGTTGAACTTCCTATGAATTTCTTAGGGAGCGTCAGGATGAAAACACTGTCCCTACACTGTACAGTGGTGTCTGCAGGGTTTTCTTACATCTTTTCAAGTATGTAGGCACAGGCAGAAAAACAAGGGATTTTACAAAGCTCTGCCACTTTAACTGCCTTATTAAAATGGCACTTCAGATCCTGCAGCCTCACTTACTACTCTGTATTGCTTCTCTGCTTACACCACTCTCAGGACAGTCTCTTTGGCTTGAGTATGTGAATGGCGAGCCAAACCAAACTGATTTCAGAACATTTTATGAAAATGTTAATATCGCTTTGTTACATTACCAGGCAGATGTGAAGTCTTTCCCACTTGAATTTCGACATCGTGGTGTTGGTGCGTCAGTGTATATGGCCGCATGGAGCCTTATGGTGCTCCTCATAAGACTGCATTGTTAGAGTGATTTTATTGCAAACAAGAGTTTCTACATGCCATCACTGCAACTCTCACCTCATCAAGAGCCAAATGAAGCAACAAGGAAAAATACTAAAAGGAGAAACTAGAAGTGAGCTGGAATTAATTTCACTGAAATAAATATTTTTGTAAAATCAGCTGTACAAGCTAAACTGTTACTACATCATCCAGGAATGAAGATATACTTCTCCAAGTTGCAGATCTTTTCTGTGGATTTTTCTGAACCGATCATGACGCTACATCTTCACCACACTTTCTCTTTGAAAGTAAGGTGTAACATAAAGAACTTATTCTATAGCTTGGGCCATATATAAAAGCTCCTGAGCGCTAGGTTAACTCAAAAGTGGAAACCAAAGTTTCATAAATGGATTATCAGGTACAAAGACTAAATTTTATCTCCAGATAACCACAGGATGCTCGAAGTCCCCTTTGAATTTCATCGCAGGTACCTCCCTTAAACTACCAGAAATGACCAAGATACAAGAAATGACCAAAATACCCGAAATAACCAAGTCAGCTTCTCGCTAGCAACTGAAACCAGGAACTACTCCTAAAGAGGACCTTTCAGCTGGTATAAATCAGGTTATCTGCACAGACACCAAAGGGCCACATAAATTTCTAGCACTGGAGAATCTGTCCTGCACAGATGCAGAGAGCTCCTGCAGAGCTCTCACGCAGAACAGCAGTGGTGTATAATATACAGATTTCAGAAAGCCATCTGGGAATTCCCCACTGTGCCCCTCAACCACGAGGGTTACCCTGTGTTGGCTTAATTTAGCCAATTGTGGTCTCCTCCGTGCAGGGAGAGGACATCCTTCTAAATACATTAGTGACTCACCCCCAGTTATAACCTACCATTGTTGAGAAAATTTGTTGTTTATGTCTGGGGAAGCTGAAAAAGTTTTGCCAAGTGCTTCCTTTGGTAACATCTTACACATTTTAATGTCACAGCTGCTGCCAAGCCACGGGCCCTAATGTCTCCGTAATGATGTATGGCTAGCTAAGCGCATCCAAATCACAAGTGTGCCCTTGAACTATCCGAAGGAGCTGCTGCCTCACTATCCCTCCTGCAGGCATACCAGTCCTCTGCATGTGCCCCCACAACCGATCCATATGCATCTAGCATTTGATAAACACAGGACCAAGCTCTTCTGAGGAGAAAACTCAGAAAAACCTAGGGGCTCTGGCAGTTGTAATTCTCAGACATGTTTTTCCTACACTTTGTTTTTTTAATACAACTGAAAATAATTAATGGCTTCAAGACAAAAAGGAAAGAAATTCTATTTTTCTGGACATACACTATCACAGCCTCGCAGGAGAATTAAGTAAACAAAATCTACTGCGCATTGCTGTAGAAGGGAGAGCACCCAGTCCTGCTTGTGGGAGAGGAAAATGTCACGGAGGTCTGCTCCCTTAGTGCTACTGTTCTGCTGTTCTGCACTTCACCGTGGCCACCATAAGCCATCTTAATCATCTCAAAGTGAACCATCCTGTGTAAGGTTCAAAACGCAAAGAAAACATCACTTTGTTTCTCAAATTGCCCACTAGATCTGCATCAGCACCGGGACCCTTTCACTGTGTCAGGGCCCTGAGGGCACTAATAGACCTTAATGGCCCTGACTAGGCTCCCCTCCACACCCCTGCCCATGGACCCAGGAGCTCAGCCCAAGGCCAGCAGTCCCAGCCTGAGCTAAGTCTGCAGGGTTCAAGCCATCCTAACCAGGAAATAGCCTACGTTGTTCCTGGGGGAAGAGTGGCTGGAAAGCTGCCTGGCAGAGAAGGACCTGGGGGTGTTGGCTGACAGCCGGCTGAATATGAGCCAGCAGTGTGCCCAGGTGGCCAAGAAAGCCAATGGCATCCTGGCTTGTATCAGCAATAGCGTGGCCAGCAGGACTGGGGCAGTGATCGTGCCCCTGTACTGGGCACTGGTGAGGCCGCACCTCGAATGCTGTGTTCAGTGTTGGGCCCCTCACGACAAGAGGGACATTGAGGGGCTGGAACGTGTCCAGAGAAGGGCAACGGAGCTGGGGAAGGGTCTGGAGCACAAGGCTGATGGGCAGCGGCTGAGGGACCTGGGGTTGTTCAGCCTGGAGAAAAGGAGGCTGAGGGGAGACCTCATCGCTCTCTACACCTGCCTGAAAGGAGGCTGTCGAGAGGTGGGGTCGGTCTCTTCTCCCAGGTAACAAGCGATAGGACGAGAGGAAACGGCCTCAAGTTGCGCCAGGGGAGGTTTAGACTGGATATTAGGAAATTTTCCTTCACTGAAAGGGTTGTCAAGCGTTGGAACAGGCTGCCCAGGGAAGTGGTTGAGTCCCCATCCCTGGAGGTATTTAAAAGCCGTTTGGCTGAGGTGCTTAGGGACATGGTGTAGTGGTGGGCTTGGCAGTGTCAGGTTTACGGTTGGACTCGATGATCTTAAAGGTCTTTTCCAACCTATACGATTCTGTGATTCTGTGATTCATGCCACTGACCTGAGCACCAGAGCAAGCGCGACACTTGTAGCAGGCAGCTGGAAGAAGGTGACCAGAAGATAGTGCTCAGATGGCAACTCAGTTCATCCCACCTTCGTAGAGCGCTAGATCTCAGGGAGGAGAAAATCACATATAGAGCTTTTAGACCGTGGCATTTTCCACACAGGTAGAAAAACAGTTCTAGAAAACTTACTCTAGGTTAAAACACTTAACTTAAAACACAGATTAGTTTGGGGGACATATCTCCCAGGAATGCCTTCTATCACTACTCCAACTTTCCTCAGAAAGCTCTCTGCTCATAGAAAATCATACATGCGAAACTGCTTCTTGCAACAATCTCACTTTGATAACTTTAGTAAGGCAATCAAAATTATAGAAAAATAAGCACAGACAGCGTTTCCCAGACTTGCACATGCACCATTCACAATTTGCTTTCACATTAGGCTCGAGTTTCTCAGAAGTAATCATCGATGTTTCAGGTTTCTATTTTTCATTGCCCAGTTTGGGGCCTGACTTTCAAAGAACAAAGAACTTCCTGAAAATCAGTTCCTGACATTATCGGCTAGTTGTTAATTAGGGATGCAGGTGCCTACATGAGGTATCTAATTTGAACATTTTTGCTTACACACTCTGAGCTATCGACTTCCTCCTTGCTAATCAGCTGCATAACGCAGAGAGCTACCATGTTAATCACCCAGCAGTTAAAGGTACTTTCCAAAATGAAAATAAAACCTAGGAAATTATTTTCTGGCAAGTGCAATGAAAGTATGCCTGCTACTGATGCAGACAAGATTTATTTTATCTTTTTGGTGGGCAAGATGAGTTCTGAAAGAGCAATTCCTATTAAGATTGCACTGGCATTTAAGTGACATTTTGGCAAAACACCATGGAAACATTTGGTCACATCCTCTCAACCCTTAATTTCTTCCTTAAATGTGCTTTTTAATATGTCACAGTTGTTAAATTTGTAACAATAATTCCCTTGAGACTAAACAACAGTGCTTGGTATGTGAAAAATGAACAATACATTTACATCAGTAAACCAAGAGGAAATTTTAAATAAATGTATAATTGAGTACAAATAGTCTGAATGTTACTTTTATGAAATTTGACCATTCTGTAGGCTGATTTTAGCAGCAGGATGTCCTAAATAAACTCAACTAAAACATATGCTGTCATACTCTTTTTCAGTTGTGACATAACTATCCAGATTCGCTTCTTCTGATGGCTTTATTGCTGTTAGTCAAACATCGCTGTATGGAAAGGCAACTAAGCACTTAAATTAATTTAAAAACTTTAATTTTTTAAAATGGCCAGCAAAATCCTAGAAACAAATCTTGTAACATATTGGCACTTGCAGGTTTTTTTGATGGGACGGAAGGGGAGTTGAGATTTGTATACAAAATATACTCATATAAAGTCCTGCTAAATCTAGTACGGAATTTGACTGCACAAACATTGGGTAAATCAATGCCCCGGGAGCAAGGGGCTGCTCTGGGTAGGGAGAACACAAAGCTGGTGTGTTCCCTGGTATAACTGCCTTCATGTGCTCTGCAATCAAAGCTTCTGTTCTTGCTGCCCTAACTTTGCGTGTGCAGGACTAACATGGCATTATATAAATCTTCAGGACAAGTAATTAACAACTTATTTTATTTGTTGTGCAAAGCGTTGAGGACATTTCTAGGTCCTGTGTAAATGCTAAAACTACTGTTAACCTGTGTAGTTCCCAGCCAATATAAACAGCTTTCAGTATGTCTGCATCTCCCACCAGGGCTCAGGGCTGTAGTCCTACTCATTTTAATGGGATTTCTCCTCTCGTAACAGAGCACTCACTGTGTGCTATAGTGGCAGCAGGACCGTTCAGAATAGGAACCGATCCATTTGCTTTTTCCTTTAAAAATAAAATCAACCCATTTTGGATTCTGGTTTCTAGGGCAGAAATCCCATAGTGCTTTCAGCCTTGAGCATTTACTCAGACCTCCTTTTGGCTTCAGTACGAGCACAAACAGCAGTACAATTTAACAGATGCATCAGTGCACTGGGATTCAGAAGTTCAGCAATCAGCTCTGCTGCTAACCATTGCCACCTGCTTTACCTCTCAGTGCTCTTGCTCCTCTCCCACTCTGTCTCTGCCTTGTCTATTTGAACTGTAGGCTCCTTAATGCAAATACCATCTTCCTGTAACAGTGTTGAGTGTCCAGCACTGGAGCCTTGACCTCTTTCGGGACTATCAAACATTTGTATTATAGAAAATAAGAACACAGAGACAGTCCTTCCCTCTTGGCTTTACTAATGAACATGGGTATTTCAGCCATGATGTATCAGCCCTGTGCTCTCCACCTTTCTTATCTCTAATTAGTTATCTGCTAAAGTTGTTCCCTTCTGAACAGTGCAAACCTTCCCTGTCTCCTTAACCCATTGCTCTGTATTATTCACCGAGACTACATTCAGAGGATGTTAGTACAGTTGCAAATTCAATCATTGCACACTTAGAAAATGCGCAGATCAAGACTGCCTGTGCCTGAAGTCCTTGGAGTGCAGGCAATGATGTACACACCTTTTTTCTATGCTGAACCCATTATTTTTCTTCACTGGCCTTGGGCATGCTCTCCTATGGATAGCAGCGGTGGAGAGGAATTCAGATATGGTGGGATGGTGTGCCCCTGGCTCCAGGTCTCATTCCAGCCTGGAAACAAATGGACACGGATCTGTTCACTGTTGTCCCAAAGTCTGACTCCTTTCAAACTGATCTTGTTTGCGATCCACCTGTAGCTTTCGTGCCAGCACTGGCCTCCTCTCAAGAGTCAACTCACTCGAGTTCCCAACTTCACACCCAGTCTCACTTCTCCTCCTTACAACACTTTGTCTCCTTTTGCCTGGTCAGCTAGTCCCCACTCTCTGTCCCATTGTTCCCATCTCCTCCACACATTGCTTCTCTGTCCCTGCTTTCTCCTCCCCTTCTCTATCACAGACCACTGTTTCTGTCCCACGCATTCCTGATTTTATTATCCCCACACAATTCCCTGTCTCCAGTTCTTTGTGTCCCTTCCCAGCCAACTGTCTCTATCCCGTTACTCATACCCACTCTCGGTTTCCCTTGGCTCATTAGCATCCATCTCTTTGCAAGTCCTGTTCAGTTTCCTCGCGCCGCTTCTTCAGACATAACCTTGGAAGACTCCTTGCTCCCTTCTTCCCCTTCTCCCATCTTTGCGGTAGTCCTGGTCCCCTCTGAATTTAAGTCATAGATTCCTCCTCTACGTTTTATGGCATTTGATGACCCAGGAAGAAAGAGCACAGGCGGAACAAGCTCTAAAGCCAACCTTCATCTCCCTCCCAGAGCAGCCACCTCCACAGTCATGTTCAGCCCCCTTCCAGCACCATGTGGGGAGGCTGTCTCAGCTGCCTGGGCGGCAGTAACATTTAGGGCAGGCAAACCCCTTAAGGATTTCAGCTACATCTCCACTGAGCACATACAAACTGAGATTTTTCAGTCTTGTGATTTACCAAGGTAGGCACAGGCAGATTTTTATTGGTATAGCAAAAATATAACGTCCCTGGAAGCAGCAGGACAAATACACTGTGAAGAAATGATGTAAGAAAAGCTTTTTCCATGCCATTCTTCTGAATGAAATTCTTGTACTCGGTCACCAAAAGAGTACCTGCTGCTTCTGGGCAGATATTTTTAAGGCACTTGATTCATTAATTGCACTTCACCTGATAAGTTTCTGGGCCAGTACCAAAAATAACTGTATTCTCCGCTCAGACATATTTTGAATGGTGTCATGTGATGATTGGGGGGAAGGGAGAACATGCAATCTTGTAACCTTCAAAGCTCACAGTGCTCATTAACCTACCCTAAATGTCAAAGTCTTTCTAGCTGAACCTGGCAAAGTTATCAAGAGAGTTTCATACTAGGACTCCTACAGGAGCAAACCCCCTTAATGTTTGCCCACATCACCTCTGCTGGCCACATATATCGTGAACGTGTCTTTGATCTATTTCTGTGAACGCGATAAAAGGCAATATGTCCTCAACCAAACCATCCAGTCATGAAAGACTGGATGGATTTCCGATATTGCAGAAACAAATGGCAGCTAATAGCCTAATCACATTGCACCTAGCTTCCCCTGACAGAAAGACAGCAGCACCTTTCCTCTCTACCTGTTCTCAAGACCGTGGATCACATCTCTAGAAAACAAAGCATCAAAAGAAATCCAGCTGCAACAGCCCAGCCCAACAGCTATGCAGGTAGCAAATTCCCCCAGGAGTCAGTCAGACAATGCTACTGCTCATTAGGGCTGGGTGGGACAGCAGAAATGGGAATAGACATTTCCCTTCATTCATCAAACTGGAACAAGACTGAGAGTTCAGAAAAAAACAAGCACTTGGCTGAGTCAATGACTGGGGACAAATCAGGAGAAAGAGAGACTTTGATCATTAAAACTGCAAAGAATGAAGGTTAAAAAGAAGTTGTTACATAAAGGGGATTCTTTAGTTACGGGAATGTTTGATCCGATTCGCAGCTAAGGATGTGCACCCATTTTAAACGGAAAATCCTTTAGCTTTGGTATGAATTTATCTAGCCTGCCAGACAAATTGCTCATATCAAACTGTCATTTGGATGTTCAGCCATTGAAAACACAGTTAAAGCATGTCCCTTAATTAGAAATCCCGTGGAAATGAAAACAATCCTCTCTGGCATCTAGTTACCCTGGATGGTAAATTGGACTTATCATCTGGCACGGCCCCTTTCCTGTTTGCGTGGGTGGACCGAGGCAGACAAGGAATTCTGCTCCCCTTCCAACAGCCCTCGGAGACAAGCAACCTCCCATGCCAAGGTTTCGTCTCCCGCAAGCGTCGTGCTGCAAATAGGTCTGGTAGACGCAATGAGCTTCTCAGATTAGAGCTGAATGCGATAGGCGTCTTCTGCTCAGTAGGGACCAAGAGAAGCTTAGCACTACATTTTAATGGATAAATATATTTAAAATCTGTTTCATTTCACTAGATAGGAGTCTCTTTGATCAGGCTGCATTTGTTTTCCAGAAAAATGTCTTCAGTCATCTGCTAGTAAAACCAATACGACTCAGTAATTACCTTCTGCTACTGGAAAGACTAGGTAATTTGGCAGTATCAGTCCTTCCAACTCTATCCATTTTATTGCTTGTATTATTAAATATTTTGTTCAAAGCCCCATGTCCCAGCAGCTTGTTATTAAATAAGAATTTCAGGCTCATTAAAAATTAAAACAGGTCTCAAATCTTCACCGTTGTGAAGAAAATCTTAAAAGATTAATCCCAAAGGTTAAAAAGCAAAAGGTGTATTTTAGCAGCAAGGACAGTTAACCATTGGAGCAATTAACTTTGGGATATAAGTGCATTCTCATTTGAAGTCTTTAAGTCAAGATGGCATAACACTTCCTCTTGTAGGCAGCAGACAGGCTGACACACGAGCTTTTGAACTCTACCCAGGAATCACACAGTGAAATTCTCTGGCTCGTATTTCGCTGATCAGATTAGAGAAGCACAACCACTCCCGGGGACCTCAGACTATTAACTGATGGGAAGAGAACCCAAAGCGCTCTGGTTTTGTGCTCGTGGTGACAAATTCACGAGCTTCGAATGTTATACACTGGCAATGTCGATACGCTGCATTCAATTTCTTTGAAAACTTGCTTTGTTTGTGGCCCCTTTTTATGGGACATTTCTCACTTTATAGGAAATAGATCCTCAGTTGTCAGCCAACGTAGCCAGTTGACTTGAGATGAACTACATCAGGATTTTACCACAAGTAGATCTAGCAATTTCTCCTCTCCTTCGGGAAGAGCTCCTGAAGTGGTTACCAGATCCAAGCAAGTTTGCAAGAAAGCCTCATCCCTCAGATTTCCCAGGTTTTACAGAGGTTACAGACCAGCTCCACAGAGGCTTAGTAGGAATTTCCTCTTATCCCACAAAAGGACCTGAGGAGGCTGAAGAAGTGGCATAAGCTTGTCCCACATGGACTCCACATAGGCGGGTTCAGAGATGGGAATACAGAAACAGGAGGAGGGGAATCTGCCTTGTGCCAATCTTTCTCTGGGAAAGCTACTCCTGCTGTGGGACTAGTATAACAAATTTGGTGTGGTTCTGTTCCTTTTCCATCGTTTTCCCCACCAAGAAGTTCCCCATTTCTCAGCTAAGCTTCCCAGGACAGAGGCTGAGGAGAGGAGATTGACTGCAAGAAGCAATAAAACTAAAAGTAGGGTATTAAATAAGGCATTGCTGTAGAGTAATAGGAAGGGTGGAAAGGAATGGGCTCATACATATAACGGTCCTATAAAAGAGAAAGAATTCTTAAATGAGTATTAAAGAGGGCTGAGTTACAGCATGAGAAAACTAGTTTAATCACCCATTGTGCAGCTGTAGTTAATTTTGTAGATTTTACAGACATCCCAGCTATCATGCAATGCTCCATACAACCACTGTGGGTGACACCCCACTTTTATCACAGGTGCTGTTAATGATGCCATTACTTGGGCAAATCTTCCATCAGCCTCAGTTAGATGTTTCCTTAAGAAGGACCTGAGACCAGATAACACCTGATGAGTATACATGGCAGGAGGACGAATCTGCTTCCTGACTACACAGAAGAGAAACACATGGTATGTGGGGATACATAAATACACACACACACGCTTTCCACCCAGCAACCTCAGTCGGATTAGCTCCAACCATCTTTGTAACAAACCTTTAAAGTCCCTCTGGTGAGGGGTGTCTCCTTGGGAAAGTCATATAATAGTCTAAAATCCAGTAGAGTCCTAGTCCTTGTTTGGGAACGTAAACTACTTTCTATGGATTTGGGTCTGAAAATATGCTACTAACAGGTGATTCATCTCACTGTACATCCAAGTCATGACTGAGTGATCAGAAGACTGATTGCTTCTGATGGCCACCTGAAAATCTAACAAAGAGGTAACTGGATGGTCAAATAAGCAATTAGCAGCCAAATAGATGATTAGTTTCCAACCAGCTCAGCTGCTGATGTTCATCAGACACCTAAAAGAGTAGCAGCAAGCTAACTGGAAAATTATCCTTAACCACTTAGCAGTTTGCTAAATCATGGATAGTCAAATGACCTCAACAAGTTGTTTCTTAAATCCTAAACAAGCCCAATCTCTTTTCACACGGCTTTAAACCTCCAGGAGCCATGTGAAGTGTGTATTAAAGCATTTCATCGTGTATCCTGAGAGGGACATCCCCAGCATATGCAGGAATGCAAAAAAAGGAGAAAACTCATATTTGGTTTAACTGAGTGAAAAGCCTGTTTTTCACATGCCAGACAGTTCACCCCCTTAGAAATAAAACTACAGATAACCCACATCCCCAGACCACCTGTAGTAGGCTCATCAGCATGGGAAGTTATACAGGAGTAGGAGGAATATGCAGAACTTCCAGCATGGCAAACACATGCAGATCCTCTTGGGACAACATGGATTCCCCCCATCTCCTGCCTCAAGGGAGAGCAGGGAGTGGATTAGACCTTCTCCTGGGGCTGCAGAGACCAAAGTCTAGGAGGGGGATAATCTAATGCTCTGGCTCAGGCAGCCTTAGCTTGCCCCCAGAACCTAAAGAGAAAGAAGCAGCAGCAAATGAGGGATGAGCTAATTTGCACCCTACCCAGTGAATCCACACTTGTCTGCTCTTCACATTACCCACGTCTGGAGTTAATCCACACAAATAAACCGCAGGCTGCATACTTAAAAATACCTTCGTTCCTACTTAGTTAGAAGATTCCTTCCCTTACAATGGCTACTGCAACACAGCTGCTGCTTTCTGTCACTGCTGGGCAACAACATGTTAATTGTCACTGCCCTCCATGAAATAAAGAGCAATCAGACCCCGATATAGCTACGCATTGTGGTAACTCCTGCAACTTTCACTGGCTTTAATGCCTGGTGAGAGCACGAGCACTTCGGTGTATTGCAGCACCTGCTGTCCTCAGATCTCAGCGCGGACTATCAAAGGAAGGCCAGCCCTGTCCCCGGGGTACTGATGGGAAATTGCAAGAGGAATCACTGATGTCACCACTTCTGATGTGGGAATCTATCGTAAACACACTCCCTTGCAAAATGCAAAGTTCTCCAGAAGAAGAAAGGAAATTCTGCTATTCGGGAAAAAATGTCAGATGACTTAGGATACAATAGTTAACTTTCCTCATGGCCATAGAAAAAACAGTTCCTGGCTTGACTGGAATTGTCCATATGTGTTGATGCATGTGTTAATCTTAAATCACTGGTTGGTTGAGCCTCCCCTGGTGACCTGGAGTAACAGTGGAAGCCATTTTGACTCTTCCTTTGATTTTCATTGGCGTTCTTCTATGGCATGCTCTAATTGCTTCAAACATAGAGCCAGGCTTTTGCTAACCTGCGGACACATCGTTGTAGCTACTACTTTTCACTGGTCTCTTACGTATTAGGAAGAAACCAGCTAAGATTTAGAAGTAGTTGCAGTTGAAATATTTTCGTATACTATAGGCCCAGGGCTCCTGGTTACTGATGCCTTCTGTTTATGTGACCTTTGATCTGCTGAGCAAGTATTTGTCAAATGAGTGGTATTTCAGCCCCTGTGTGTTTGAAGTGCCACAATCCTGACAGTTGTGCAGCAGATGGGTTCAGTGACACAGCAGTGTGCTGCAACCACTGAAGAAATGAAAATACCGATTTTATTTTACATCAAAATGAGAAAAATTCATGTTGTAAATAATGAAATGCAAGCTTGCACAGCTATTTTGATGCAATTCTGGAAGAGACGTGCTTTTCATGACTCAAGGCCTCGTCTGTGTCCCTGGGTAGAAAGCTCTCCTTACTAGACAAGTGCTTTTGATGTCAGATTTTGTGTTCTTCTTCCACCGTTCCAAGGTGATCCCCTTCACCCCTTGTGGTGAGGTTCCCAAACATGTATAAATGATGAAGGATCACAAGTCTGTCAACGTAGGACATATTTCTAATCTGATAGGAATTTTTGAAAATGCCAATCTGTGTAGCCAATGTTTACTCGCTCGTCCAATTGCTGCTTCCTCTCCCATTCTCTTCCCATGACTACAAGTGATATTTTTTATCGAAGAATTACAGTGATCACAGTTTCTGAGCTTAGTACCTACAGACTCCTTTGCTGTTCTTTCAAAAAGTCTTCTTCAGCCCGTTCACTGAGAGAGTAGAAAAGCAGTAAGGTAAGGTTTGCTTGGCTTTAGCAATCTTCTAGTCTTTGGGAGTTATCTAGGTGTTGACAGTACAGCCTATCGTAGAGCTGCAAACATGGAGAGGAAGCAGTTGCACAATTTTATAAGTACAATTTGGACAATGAAGCAAAAATACCTGGCGAGCACTTAAAAACAAGACTCATGAGATCAGCTTATTCCCCTGTGTCTTTGGGAAGCATGGAGGCATAAGCCTCCTAAATTTTATCATTGCCATTATACTGAGGCATTCACATAAACACAAATTAACGGTCAGTCATAACAATCATGGGATATCTCCTTAGTAATCAGAGCAACTTCCTTAAAAGGAAATTAATTTTATTATCTTAACAACAAAAGAGTCAGAAAATTTTAAATAAAGTCAACTTTCATGTATCCAGTGAGCACACTACAAAAAAATCACAGACCTTTTTAGTCCACTGGAAAAATTATCTGGATAAAATTTATTCACATTCCCTAAGTATGAAAACACCAATAGCATCATAACTAAACCTTCCTGCTCCCAGGTTCAGTGTCTTGAAATTCTCACCTACCTACTTGTGTTATTGCTTACTTATCTGTGTATTATTGCTTACTATCACTGCATGTAGATTTTCCCATCAAATTTCTCATTAAAAGTCACAATGCTCTAATCACAACACCAACACAGAACAAACCAAACAGCATCTAGGATCTAGTAACAGTATCTATTTATCTATCTGGCCAAAGGATCCATAGCAAGGGCTCTCAAATGTCAAAATAATATACATAAAGAAGATGAGAGCTCCTGCCCCCCACCGACCCTCTGAAAGCATATGACCTACAGGAATATTTCGGTGAGCAGCCCAGAAGCCATATAGATTTATTTGTTCAGTATTACACATGCAAAGTCATGAGTACCTCTCATCTTTCCTTCTCACTCCTGACTGCAGTTTCTAGGATGAATGCTCACAGGACTGTAATAGACATAAACACATGTTTAAATGCTTTGCTGAATCAGGATGGGCAGCACCATCAGACAAGCTCTGACACCTCTGTGACAATCTAACAGTGGGAGACGGAAGAAGCCTTAAAGTTTAATAAAAGGCTGTCATCTCAACTTTCCTTTTTCAAGTCAGAACCCAACAACAACAAAGGCAGTGAGAAGGAAAACACTGATACGCCTGGACAAGGCACTTGGCAAACAGACAGCCAGAGACAGAAGAGACGAGAAGTGAAGTGGTTTACCTGGGGACATGGACCACGTTACTCACAGCCCTGTGTATCCCTCTCCCATGCTACCACCATCTTATACAGAATCAACCTGAGTTAATGCAGCTCCCCAGGCAAGCAAGACCCTGCCTACCTGCATCACCCGATAGGGTCAGGCTGTAGCTAGCTGGGAAGCCCATTACATGTGTGTGGTCAGGCTTGCAAATATAACATTGCAGTAAGACTATAAAAGACATATTGAACTAAATTTTTCCAAGGATGATGTAACTGGGTGGGGGCACTACCAGGCTCACGATAAGCTAAGTACAACGATAGCTGAAATAAAACATTTGCATATAAATTTTCACTCCTAAAATTTATTAGCAGCAGAGAGATAATGGTGTAACATGTTGATGAAGAGTCGCTATGAGATCATATTTGACTTAATGTGAAGCTTGTAGGCATTGTTCCTTGGAGGAAGTACTCATTGTGTGTAGTACAGTAAAAACTGTGTTTTAAAACAAAGAGATAAAATAGTTGCCTTAACACAGCAGCAGCATTGTCATTGTAAATCTGCCGTGCCACATATTTTATTACATTTTCATAGCAGAAGAGGGAATTTACGATGTGATACTACAAGCTCCGCCAGCCTTCTTCTGTCAGTGGGGTACCTCTCTTAACTCATATCTAAAATATTTGCTGATACTGAAACGTGACTGTGAGATACAAAAACAGTCTTTTACAACTCAAGAGAACATTATATTCATCTAGCTTAGAGCAAGAAGAAGAAAAACAAATAGCTTGAGCATCTGTTTCTGCAAAGAGTGGACGCTGTTCTGCAAATACTTCTGTTCTATGGAAAGAACAAAGAGAGGGAACCACTGCTGGGCCTAAGTTGCTTTTGTGGATGAAGCAGTAAGACAAAGATGTTATTACTGTTATTACCACATACAAAATTGATGCCAAGGCTGTATGTGAGAGCCTCACCTTTATTGTTACCTTTTGGAGTAAGGTTTACCCAATGTAGACAGTCTTTGGGTTTGAATCTCCTGTAGCCAAATATCAACAGCAATGGGGTCAGGGCATTCTATTCATTCCTTCTGGCTTATACTAAGCCGCAATATGCTCCCCACAACCAAGGACTGATCATTTACTTTCTTTCTGGGGACCAGTTACAGTATATTTCAAATATGCTGGCCTAGATACAAGTGTTACTTAAGCATAACAGGACCAGGTCCATTCTAAACACAAGCAAAGTCTTTTGATACTAAAGATTCAGTATTGAGAACTCCTACTGATGAATTAGAAGAAGGTACAGGTGACACTGTAAATTTAATTTGGTCAAAGTATTAGGCAGGTTTCCGTTCACCTTAGTAGATAAAGAATTTGGTGTCAAGAAAATCTTCTTTGGGCAAAAGAACTAAGAAAAAGAGCGACTTGGTGCATAGCTTATGAATAAGACAACAGCAACAAAAATCTAGTAGGTTGGTTTAAATCAAGAGGGAAATAATAAGAAAAAGAACTTCAAAAGCATTCGCAGGGAGGAACATTCCACCAAGACAAAGTCATCTGTCCTTACTTTCCCAAAAGCAGCATGATCAAAGCTGATTATGGGATTTCAAGCCCTGAATGTTTCTTTGTATTGCCCAAGCAGAGAGTGAAAATGCTTTATGATACTGAAAGGACAAAAGGAAGATCCTCAGATATTACAAAGCAGGGACCAGGATTTAATGTCTTTAAAAAACATCAGTGCCTCCATCCCACCCGTATGATGACGTGAGACACAGTCCATCAGAGTTATGATTGGCTGTGTAGTTTTAGGTAATGCACTGATATAACACTAAACAACAACATATGCACGGCATTTGTAATGAGATTGGACTTTTAACCTTCTGAAGCAGTGGGAAACAATGGGGCTTTTAAAAATACCAGCTCAGAGGTAAGGAGAGGGTCAGCCCAATACAATTTATAAGTATAAAACCAGTTGCATAGCTGAGTTTCACTTTAAAACATAAATTATTTGAAAAAATAAGAGGAAGCCAGAGGAGGAGTGAGAAAAAGAAAGCTGGCATAGGGGAAAGAACTAGGAGACAACACAAGAGATGGGAGAGGAGGAGTGTATAGCCTCTCACAAACCACCCCACTACCTAGGAGCTCCCCACACTCCTCTGGGGCTCAAACTCACACGCTGACATGAGTGACTGCTTGTCCATTGGCCTGAGCAGCAAACTCTGAACACCAAAATCTGCGGGGTGACTTGTCCTCCATACACACTGAAACGCAACCAAATGTTCGTTCCTTTAAAAGGCCTGAGCTCCAAATACCAGGCAATGACCACTCTGTCTGGATTGATGAACCAGGTGAGACTGAAGCCAGACCCTCAGCTGCTATAAATGGAACTAGAGGGGATCCAACTGATTTACACTAACTTAATGAACTTGGTGAACTTGAAGGCTATCATGAAGTTAAAGTTCTGAGTGCTCATAGTGCCACTCAAAAAAAAAAAAAATTCACTGTTGTCTTTTGCCAATGCAGGCTGCCTGAGTGCCCTGTGGACACACTCCATAGCTGCATGGCCCCACCTCTCCAATGTTCATGGCCACCATGACATGCTCCTGCCATGTCACCAACAGAAAGATGTTTTCTATCAGGCAATGAATAAATTGCAGGATAGGATGAGCACGCAGCTGCCATCCTGTGACTCAGAGTGTGCACAATCCTCTTCTGCAATTGGTCATGCTCTCTTTAAATTTGTTACATGATGGTTTTGGTTACATGATGGGCCATATTTTGTGCCTGATACATGCAAAGGGAGAGACTTTGGGGACCACACGGAAAATACCAGCAAGCAATGAACCACTATAATGACAGATAAGAGTCTGAAACTCACTGTCTGCCCCAAACTAACCTTGGAAAAAGGAGAGGAGGGAGCGAGCCCCATACCAGAAGATTAGTGGATTGGGTCTGAGCTGTGGGCCGTGCTTCAGCACCAGCGTGTACCAAAACAAGAGCTCCCCTGGGGACAAGGGGACAGCAGTCAGTTCTTCCCTTCCAATTCTTCCCTTCCCTTGTGCTCTCACTCCTCCCGCCTCCCCTGAGCCCCTCTCTCCAATTCAATCCAGTACAATCCTGAGATCAGCGGGTTTAAGTGAAAGCCATTGCCTTTGACCATGTTTTCACTTCCCAGGCTAGAGGCCTTTTTACCATGCTTCTGTCACACCAAACAGGTTCAAACAGTGGCAAAGTCAAGGAGGGCTAAAGCAAAAAACTACTGCTGGACACGAGCATTCCAGATTGTCAAATTCTGGCACTGTTTTTGGTAGAAATATTGGACTAGACAGGATCACACTGAACTCACATCTCTGCAATCTCAGCCAACCACACAGCACCATCTACTTCAGGAGAGCATTTCCTTCACACACTATCAAACATTACAGGCTACTCAACATCATTACTCGGTACCCTACTGAACAAACTTCAGTCCTCTAGGAAAAGAGCAATAGCTACAACTCTGACCTGCCTCAGGAAGAGCAGAAGAGATCACCAGTGGCTCACCAATGCAGTCATGGGAATTTGTTACATCAAGGAACCTAGGAAATAGATAATCTCCCACAAAAAAAGAAACCCCAAGTCTCCTCTCTGGGAAATGGAAGGGGACTTAGGGGAGGCCAGCTTCCCCAGCCTGTATTCAAGAGCTCCCTTATATCCTCACTGCCATGACTCGTATGGCCCTACTGTTCTCCTACCATGCCGTGTTGCCCTGTCAGTTGCAGACTTGCAGATAGGTCTAGCACCTCTGCTACACAGCTATTAGACATGGGGGAAGGGACTGTTGGTTTGTAGTAACAACCTGGAATCCACCATGTCTCCTAGCTGTCAGCCTTGCCACGTCAAACATATCTCCACCTTGGTGCCATCTCAGATGGTGGTGGTTTTACCCAGGAAAACTCCAGTTCTCCATGACTTACACACTCATTTTGGGATATATGCCCAGAAACCTCTTCCGTTAGGCTCAGTTCAGGATTTCACTCCGTTCAGGCCCTCCACTTCCCTTTTCTGGGCCTGATTTTTAAGGGCACTTTTTTGCTTTCAAATCATGGCACCTGCAACAGCCCTATGAAAGGCAGTCTGCCTCCAGCTCTCCACCAAGAAATTACTCACGTCACTGCTACGGCACTCAGAAGATGGCACCTCCTGTTCACAAGGCTGAGCAGCACTGGAAGTAGCCCGGCACTGTAGTCCCTCATCAAGCAAAATGACTCAAGGAGTATTTGGCAGGAGAAAGAGCAGCAAAATCGGACCCGAGTCAAATGCAGCTCTCCAAGAAATTCCTTTTCACTTGCAAGCGACATGCAGACTGGAACTGCTTTCCTGTGACTTACCACCACCCTCCTGCAAGGCAGCATTAGAAAGGAGCCTGTCACCCAGGGATGTTTTTCAACAATACTTCATGTCCTCTTTTAAAGCCACTTCCAAACTCGGTTCCTTTTGCTCCCTACTCAGATCAGACTAATAAGAACATCACCTCAGGGAAAAGACTTGTACACAGACAGACTTCCTCTTCAGAGGATCAAACAGACCAGACTGTTCCTTTTCAAGTTTTATTAATCCTGGTTCATAATTTCCACCACATCATTAGTCATTTCCTATTATTGAATAGCTGGTAGCAGCATCATCGCACAGTAAATAGCAAGATAACCATGCCACCTGCAATTTCTTGGCTGATACCTACCCACAACCACATCTGGGTGAAAGACGAAGAGGTAAAATTAAAAGCCAAACCATGTAGACTTTTTTGATCTGTGGCTCATTTCTTTTATTCACATCATCTGCTCAGCTGGCTACATAAGCTGCTGCAGACCTTGTTTAAAAACAGCTCCAGAAGATTAACACTAAAACCAGCAGTTTGGAAATGTGGTGCTTTTCACTGGAATTCCCCTTCCTGAGGCATGCAGCGTCTTTGGGGAGCTTGCTAGTTATCAGGGTTTATTATTTGTTTGGTTTCCTAAGCTTTTCCTAGTTTGTCAACATCCTTTAGGTAATTTTGACACCAAAAATGGGCAGAGAATTCAAGTGCCTTGAAGCAAGCTGTTTTCTATTCAGTTTTTCTTGCCCCTCCAGTAAAGCGTATTTTTCTAATAATATCCTTCTTCTTTCTACCATCTGGGTCAGGCTACTAATTGGGAGAGAGTACCCTGGTCTTTTCAGTGTAATATCTATATACCTGAATTTCTGGAGTGTTCTCTTGGACACTCTTTTTCCAATGCCAAAAGGGTCTCCATGCACAAGTTCTGGGTCAGGGTTTCTATATGGTTCACTTTGTTCTGCGGAGCAGGACAGAGCCCTGCGTCAGAAGTGCGTAGCTGTGATGCCCCAGAGACAGCTGTTAGAAGAACAGAAAAGGCTGTTCTTGACCCAGGCAGTGGTGCTTCTCCTCTCACCTTCTTCCCATTATCTCAGGAAATTTTCCAGCCATGGGCCCTCCCTCTGGCCTGCAGTTTCGCCACGTGCTCTGCAGGAGAGCCTCATGACGGCTCCATGCCAAGTTCACAGAAGAGAATGAGTCTTTCCACCATCTCCAGGGGCAGGGCATGGAGTCCCCAGTTCCCAGGACTGTGAAAGGATTTCCTCCTTTTCACTTGTCCTCATGAACACAGCCTGGTACACGGAGCACAATCACTCGGGCTGAAGTGTGACTCCAGCAGCAAGGAATGGCTTTGGGTTTATGGCAGAGGAGGTTTCTGCCACAGACATCCTGCATGACCTTAGGCAAGAAGTCACTTGCCATTAGACTTTCTCAGTGCTTGTTTCAATTCATCCCTGCTCTTCTGAACACAAATATTGGTCATTAGTGGTCAGCTGAGTCCTAGGTGAAAAGAGGTAATTAAATGCCTAATGATTAATGCATTTAACAGCCTTTTGGGGAGTACAGCACTGTGCCTGCAGCATGGCTGCTTTTATCAGGGCTCTCTAAAAGGGTGATGTGCCAGCCTGTGCAGGACAGCACTCAGTCAGGCCTGCAGACTCCTTCCTCTCTGATCACTGTGGCACTTTCAGGAGGAGCCTGGTAAATCTAGGAGCAGGATTATGTGACTTGGCTGCACAAGGCTGTGGTAACACCCCAAGGGACACCCTCTCTGAGTATCTTCTGGCACTCTCTTGGCAGCTTACAGGTCCTTGACTGTGACCTGCCACCACTTGGTGCCTACAAGAGGTGGCAGGAGCTGGCAATGCCTGGGGACGTTTGCCCCTGTTTGCATTCCCTCCACCCGTGCCCAGGCAGCTGCCTCTGTGACCCAGACCTTGTAGTGACTGTCTGCCTACAGGATGAGAGAACTAGATCTCATAATCTAAGAGGCATTCACCACCAGGCATATGTTTCTTTATACATATATATGTTTTTACCTCTTTTCTTTTCCTAAATAAGCATAAATATATACTGTTAATATACACACATTTATATAATATACGTATTATATAAAATACACCTATGTTGTAAAAAAGACTAAAAACTAACTTCCCACAACCAGCTTTCAATTCCCCTGTCTGTGTGAACAGTCCAGAACTACCCGTTCTCTCTTCTGCTGTAATGCACAGAGCACAAGAATTGCTTAGGTTGTGTACTTCCTTATATGCCCCTCAAACACCCACCTGTCAAACTCTCATGGTCTTCTTTTTCTCTGACGCATCACCCTAATTCCACACGAGCTTTTTGTGGCTCTGTCTTCTCTGTGGCGTAAGCAGATAGAATTATTCCCCTTTTGAGCAGGGAAAGGAGAGGACAACATCACCACAGGTCAAAAACACTGCATGTCCAGAGCATGATATTTCAAAGTACTTTGTATTTTATAGCATTTTTCATGTACACAGTTTGGAGCACTAAGCTCACCTGCAATTCAGATGGAGCTCAGATGAGTACCCAGAAACAGAAAAACATGCCTTTAGGGCTTCCAGCCAAAAGGGCGATAAAAGCATCTCACCTCATACAAGTCCACTGTGGTGGCATGAGATGCATCTCCCTACCTAAATCCCAGGACCACCTTTTCCTTTCCCACTCCTCCATGTCTCACTCAAACTCCCATGCCCACCCTTGGTTTGGCTAGTGCATACCTTCCCCAGAGTTACTCCTCCTCTCAGCTCTCCTGGCTCCTCACAGCTAGGGAAACAGAATTAAGGTGAGGTGGCCTCAGCTCAGCTTCACCTCATCTAACTTTAGTAACTTGCCAGCAGCACCTCGGTTGAAGGGTGCTGGAAAACTGATTTTAGTGAGTGGAAGTGTAGGTTGAGTTACCACCTGGAGGTGCCTTTTGCTCTGCTCTTCCAAGGGAGCCTAGAGACTGGCTGCTTGATAAGCCAAGGGAGACGAATCAGGCAACAAAGCCAAGGGGTAGTCCCCTAACTCCTTAGCTGGCAGGACAGACTTCTCTCACTGTCATACAGGCAAGCGACTTAACTCCCTACTCCCCTCCTAGTGAATGTGAGCTGATCCTGCACAATAAAACCTTCCTCCCTTCCAGGAGTGCTGAAAAGCTATAATTAGTGTTCCTAAAGACCTCAGACTATAAAAGTGTTAATGGCTTGTCTTCTTAATAATAGTAATGAAATCCTGGAATCAGTAACTTGACAATAATTGCTATATGGGTATAATAAATTGCTTTTGCCACCTCAAAATGAATTTTCATTAATTGGGGCCTTTGTTCTCATGGTCACCAAGTTATTTTTTGCCCTCCTGATGAAATTCCTGCAATAATGATGGGGGAAGCATGTAATGGAGAATGTTGGGCATCTTTATAAACAAAGTTGGTCACACGAGCCATAGATCAGAGAAGTGGGATTTCTGGTACAGTAACATCTCAATATCTCAACTAAGACAGGCAAAAGCCTGTTGATCTTGATATTCTGTACAGATGAGAGAGTCTTTATCTTAAGATCCTATAATCCTAAGAGTTGGCCAAAAGGAGAAATCATTTCCATTCACATTTAACAAATGGGAAACAAGGGCAGTGAGCGACTGACCAAAATCAAGGACTCTGAGGGAAGACTGGAAACTGAGCCAGGTCTCCTGAGACCCAGATGAGGGCTGGAACTACAAGCCCCCCTTTTTTTTCAGTCCCCAAGGCAACATCTGCTTTTGTCAGAATCCCAGTCACAAAGCTGCTGCGTAACTCCTCTGTGATACTGAGCACCACTGAACCTGTGGTGCTCAGCACCTGGTGCACAGCACCAGGATCCAAGGGTTCGGCCCCTACTGGGGTCATTCAGCCCCTTGCAGGATCAAACCCTGACATCCCCATTCTGAACACTCAGCATTTCATGTTCCCTTGCAGATATGAACAACATGTCTGAATTCAAGGGAAGATCAGGCTCTGTAAAACGAACAGGGGGAAGGGAAAGGTTTATAATGGACCATAATTATTTAGCAGTGCATTGAAAAGTTGCCTGGCACAGTCTGCCCTTGCAGACAGCACTTCCTCCTCTAATAGCGATCCTGATAGCTGGAGCTGTGTTGACTTTTATCAGCGGGGCAGCCTTGCACTCTGCTCGGACCCAAATGATCAAGTGGCCTTCACAGCTGCCACCACTTCCTATTAAAAGACTACAAGAGGCCTGCGAGATTAAGAAAGGATAAAAACAAGTACTTATCATTTGGGAAGTAACGTTGCTGGTTATCTAAAGCAATGTAATTATATCACAAGCTTTATCTGTGAGGGGCTTTTTCCTTCCAGGGGGTAGGAATAGAAAAACTTTTCACTTCATAATGAGTCCTATTGAAACTCCATTTTGCCCTTGGCAAAAGGCCATTATCCAGCAGAAACATGTAATCATCCTAAAAATGCATAATGGCATGGAAAACGGACAAGTAGTTTCTTGAAATATTGTTTGTAAAAGGCCTAATTTATAATGGGGATTGTTTGTGTTAGGGCCTTTCGGCATGTATGGTTAACAAGAACTTGCTGTTCTGCTGCCAGTTCGTTTAATCAAGAGGGCCTTGTGTAGGCCTCCGTCGATATGGCCGTGGAAACAATGGGAGCTTTTTCCCCGTAACTGCCCCATCATGATAGGGCGAGCACCCTGCTATTTAATCTGTCGTTGTTGTTCTTCTTGATAGACACTGCTGCTGTCAATGCACCACATCAAAACATACATACTATCAGATTCATTGCACTGCTGTGCCTATCTAAAAAAAAAAAAAATCTAAAAAAAATTATCTGGCAGCACCACTAATTGAGGACAATCATGCAACTATAGCCTCTTTGTAACAATGCAATTGTATGAACAGCGCCTTCCCTCCAGAAATGTAGCGGTTCACACACACACACTAGGAATGAAACCTCTTGGTCTGGCACTCATCTATGCTAAGAGTTGGATCATGTGCAGGAGAAAACATTCCCCAAAAGGAAATGAGAAAGGCTGCAGTAAATACTCTTCACCTGCTTGGTTATCAGAGTCAGAGTACACTTTGATCACATTTTGTATCCATAAAATGGGGGTAGAAATGGCCCCATTATACCTGGCTATATTTTTGTCACATATATTAACAAATAGGTAGACACACCAGGCATCCTGGTCCATGGTGCACAGAAAGGTCTCTCTGGTTCGTAACCTCTGCAGATGCAGAATATACCTTTGTAATCCCTCCAAGCATCTTTCTTTTCCGTTAGGAGAAGCTTGTGTTCAAGTTCTACAAACTGTTTACGGCAGATCCAGCACTCGGCCCAGCTACTAGGTCATGGGAGCCTTATTCCAAAGCAGAACTAAAGCTATACAGAACAGGCCAAAATGTTCCTGCCCTGAGCCTCGTGTGTAGTCATTCACACTAAGCAAACTCCGCAAGTTAGAGGAATCACAACATGTTAGATTATCAGTGAGCCATGTGGTGGGGATGACTGGCTGCTCGCTAGCATGATGTACGTGATCCTGTGCTGAGGCCTCAGAGCAGGCTGCGTCCCAGCACTGCGTGATACAAGGCCACCCAGCCAAGGGAGAAACGCTGAAGAATCAGGCTGCTGCTGGTGGGGAACTCCCGTGGCGGCAGGGCAGCACCGCAGCCTTGGTCCAGCATTTGGTCCAAGCACCGCAGCCTTGGTCCAGCACCGCAGCCAGCACTTGGTCCAGCACTTGGTCCAGCACCGCAGCCTTGGTCCAGCATTTCTGGTCAGAGCAACACACAGATAGATCCAGGGGCTGCCTGGATGTGGAAAGCAGGGTGCTATGCAGGGCAAGCGGCATCACCACCGCGGGGGAAATATGTGCTGGGGAGCAAGCGGGGGAGGCTGCTTGACAGCAGAGTGCAATCTGATACAGCTTACACCCGTGTGCCAAGGAGCACGCTGTGGAGGGAAAGGAGGAATCATGGATTTCAAGATTCATAGTGCCAAGATCTAGACCTGAAAAGTTGCATCTTGTTACACAAACCAGCTATTTGCTGTATATAAGGCAGTTGTGCCTCAAGGTCTTGGGCACAGATGAGGCCTATTGTGCCTGGCACTGTACATACATTTATTTTAAGACAGTTCTTGCTACCGAGAGCTTAGAATTGACACAGAATGGTATTTTTAACAAAAGCACAATAATTGCCACAACTAAAATGAAAACAAAGCTATAATTTGGACAGCTTGACAGTGTGTGAAGGCCTTCTGTAGAGAAATGTAATTCAAAGAATTTTTGTCTTTTGGGGGGTTCTGCTGAATCCATGGGTATCTCCCTAACATATAGAAAAAAGAACGCTTCTTTATTTGCTCCAAAGCTGTGTTTGTACAGTAACTGCTGAAGAAAGACCTTCTTCCTTCCATAACCAAATAAAATGATCCCTTTGGTTATTTATAGTTCTCATGGCCCAAAGACATCACTTGGCGCTCTACCACAAGCCCAGCCATGTGTTACTATATTAAAAAATGCAAAAATGTAATTACGGGGTACTCAAGCCAGTGTCTGCAGACAAAACCTGCCAGGAGCAAAGAGACAGGAAACGTGTGCCCTTCAGAGCTGCACATGGCCTTCCCCGCCTCAGGACTCCACCAGGACTGAAAGAGGAGGGATGGGGGCTGGCTTCACAGGACAGCGAAGTCACATCCGCCTTTCAGCAGAAACCAGCTGGCTGTAAACTGCAAGTGCAATCCTGACCAAAAAAAAAAAAGAAAAAAATTCCCTCCCTGCCAATTCAGAGAGCCGCACCATTTACGCTTGGTCACACTGCGAGCCACCCTGTCTGCCCACAGAGGGGAAAAGGGAGTAGGGTAGGATGCAGCAGACCTTACCTCCCCTGCACAAGCCTCTTGCATCTGTCTGGGAGCTTTTCTCTCTGTGGTGAAGCAATTTCTTATGCATTCATATGAAGAGCAGAGCACAGAGACTGAGTTATTTCCCACTTGCAGCACAGCACTCTTCCAGGTAAAGGGCTGATGTTCCTGGGCCAAAACACTGATCTTCACGTCTTTTCTCAGCTTTTGTGTATCTTCCCTTCCCAGTTTGCAAGTCTCCTCTCCAACTGCTTCTTACTGTCCCTGAGCTGGCAGCTACTACCCACAGCAGGACAGCAGAAGGAAAACCTGCCACCCTTCATGATTTAATCCAGCTGGTCCCTATAGGCTGCAAGCTCCAAGCATCCCCATGTAGGCTCTGCTCTGCTCCTGAGCTGGGCACCATACCCAGGCACAAATCCTGGCCAGCCCTGAACCTGACCCAAGGTGCCTGTTCACAAGGGTTAGCGGGTTTAGGACACAGAGATCCTAATTCTCCTGTTACCTGTATGAGTGTCTCCACGTGGCAGTGGAGGGGGAGCAGCTGAGAGATGCTCTGGAGAAGGCTAAAGGCCCACCCGACTGATGTGCCCGGTAAGTGTGTCCATGAGTGGATCGCTGTAAACTTTAATGTGTGACTCCAGATTCACACTGGGGTGGATGGAAACAGAGTGGAGTTAAGCTGAGACAAATCCAGGCACTGCACCACTTTCTCTGAGACCCCAGGACACCCACACAAGTAGCTAGTGAAGAGTGAAGGAATGAAAAAAGAAAAAGCACTTTTCCTCAGGGCACATGAGCTCTGACAGGAAACTTTAGAGAAACTTTGGGGGAGGGATAAGTCATTTGGATGATGAATCGCCCACTGGCCTTCCAGAGTCATTTCCAATCAAACTGTCTTTAGGAGAGTTCCCTCGGAGCCGAGCAGAAAATCCTCTTCAAAATATACAGAGTCGCAGGGTGAAGAAGCTGGGCATGTAACCCCAGAGGTGGGCTCTGTATTAACAAAGAGCTCACAGCCAGTTCTTCACCTGCTCCTTCCTTCCGATATCAGTCTCCTGTTTTAGCAAAACCGAAGTCCATCAGTTTTGTCCCTCACTACTGAACATTCATAGACAAAAAGGTGATTATTTGCTGACAGAAAGAAATGCAAGAGGTAGGAGTGGTTCTCCCAACCCAGCACTGCCAAGTCAGCCACAGAAGGGCTGAAAGGCAAAGTTTTGCCCATTTTCAGCTCAAAACAACCAAGCCTTCCATACTGGCCAGCCAAAGCCAAGAACCCCTCTGCACCGCTCACTCCGTAAACCTCCCGTCAAGCTCATTCACTTTGGGAGTTTGCAATAAAACTGCAAGTTTCAACATTTTGCAGTCTGATTCAGCAATTAATAAGATCAAAATCTTACAAGTGGAAGATTAAGCACCAAGATGTTCCCTGTACCCTCACACCATTCACATCCAAACTGCTGTCTTGTCCATTCATGCTGCTTGCTTTAAGCTCTCTCTACCCCTGCTACCCTTCCACGTAACCCGGTTTACAGTGTCTAATTACTGCAGTATTTCCCCCACTTTCCTTCTCTGGCCGGGAGCAGAAGGGACCTCTCCAACGCAGTATCCGCAGTGCCACCTTCTGGCCTGCGACACGAATCCCAGCCACCCAGCAAGGCCCTGCTGCAGAAAGGCTTGCCAATCCGCCTGTCCCCTCTGTGGCTACCAGCTCGCATGGGCACAAGCAAAATCACATTTTAAGATGGTCCCCAAGGAACGCCAGCAGCACCGTTTTAGTTCACCAGACTGAAGAGCTCGGAGCACTTGGGTCCTTACGTTGTGCCCAACACAAGCAATACGACGTGAGCCGCTCCTGCTCTTAACGTGCTCCCCTCCTCCCTGCAGCATAACCTAGTGCCACCCTTTTCTCCAGCTCCGCACAGACCAGGTTGGGAATCCTCAAGCTGTTTTCCTCCGAAGGCAGATATATAAGTGAAGGAGTAACTGCCAATTCCCTGCACTATTTTCTTGGCCTGCTGTCCCAGGATCTAGAAATAGGCTGCTTCTGTTGCTGCAAGTAGCAGCGTGTGAGCTATGCTCTAGTACCAGTTCACTGTGTCCTGAAAGGAGCAGCCACTCTGCGAACAGCAGCTTCGCAGTCATGTGAAATGCTTAAGGCTATTACCTGGCTTGCAGAAGCTCCTCAGTTACTTCACACCCTCTGCGTATCAACCCGCACTTCTGTCGAGGAGAATCTCAGATCTGTACCCTGCAGTGCAGCACCATCAGCTACAAAGGAGGGTGAAAGCACATTGTCAGGAGCACGTCTATAAGTTGTTCGCTGGACTTCAGTATTGATTCTCTACAACATTATTTACAGCCATACTAAAAAATTAAGTGCTTCATGGAGCTTCTCTGTGGGTTTTGGCCTCATGGAACAAATGCGATTTCCTGATGCTTGTATCACATTGGCAGCATTTCAGCAATTTCAGTGCATCTCTCTAAATAAGAACTTAATTCTCATTTATTATAGGCCCCATTACACCACTGGCAGTGGCTAAAGGGGCCTTGATTTTTGGCAGAAATGTCATTTACACCCACCTTATGTACTTTTTATGGCATTCTGATCTGGTATAAAAGAAAGAGAGGTAGTGTACTGTACAGCTTCAGCTTGCATCCTGGAAGCCAGAAGTTTTCCACTGACCCTGGCTTTGGTGAACTGGGAAGACATTTCAATTGAAGAGCCTTACCTCCACTAACACACTTATTTTTCACTTCCTTGCATCTATCAAGCCCTTTATAAACCTGTATTAGAATAGAGCAGAAGCAGAACTTGCACTGGGAAGGATGGCATTCACTCTCTGCATGGGGGATATGTAGCTACAGCGCCCGGAAGAGGTCTTGGAGGATTGCAGCCTCTCGGCCCTGCACAGCCTGTGCAGTACAACTGGGGCATGGCGCTGGGAAACCCTGCCTGGAGAAGGCCTGTTCAAAGACAAGCACTTCTCTGTCTGTGGAACTATAGCACGAAGGTGAAGTGTGCAAACCCCCTGTTTGCAATTCAAACCCGAAGGTATAACGTTCCTCCTGGTGCTGTTGCAAGGAGGCCACAGATCCAACATGTGGCCTTGGGCATTTTATCCCTGCTCTATAGAACAGACACAGGAATGCTTCATTCCTCTCCATTTGCCTCTTAAGGCTGGAAGCTCTCCGAGGCAGGGGTTGCCTCCTACACGCATGGACCATGCCTGGCACAGTGGACTCTGCTCTTGGCTGGCCACTACTGTAACACACAATAATATTTGGATGAGGAGAGTTTACACATATGGGAAGTCCCACTGGCTTCTAGAATAAGTCTCCCGACTTGGCCTGGGAACTGCGATTGGGAGATGTAATCATAACAAAACACAGCCTTTTATCTCCCAGCAGGAAATCTTCCAACTTCCATTTTTCTTAAACCTTATCCATCCCTTTGTAAAATATATATATTTAAAAAATGAAGAACTTTCCAACTGAACTCACATTTCTAAATATGATTTTAAAATTCATGTACAATTTTGGGGGTAAATTGGCAAAATTCCAATCAAGCTATCACCACTGCAATTAAAGTGATTTTTCCATCTGAATATATCCCTGACATGGAAAGAAATTACATTATCACTGTATAAAGCTGTTTTGATAGATCAGTTCCCTCACTGAGCATATTTTATACTCATCAAAACTATTTATACATCCTCACATAACAGAGCTATTCTAGGAATTTCAAATCTGAATAATAATATTAGTCATTCCTGAAAGAACAAACACATGCAGTATCCTCATTAATGTAAAGTACAAATACCTAAGAAGAAACCGATTCCCTCTTTTTGCCTGCTCTTGTGTACACATGCACATACACGCATGCACGCATGGATCACACATCCCAGTGGAACCAAAGATTCCACTAAGCTTAACTGAAGAGCCACAAAAGGAAGCCGTTTCAGTCTATTTTTAAACATGCACGCTCTAAACATGCACCAAATCAAAACTGCTTAACGTACGCTCCTAAGAGCTTTTGTAAAATCCAGCTTAAGGGAATTAGGCACTCAGATCTAATTGAATTTCAGTGCGATATGGACACCTAAGTCCTTGAAGCTCCTTTGGAAAGCTCCTGTCTTATCCAATATAGGGTTCATTTTCCAGCTGAGAAATACCTTAGTAATGGTACACTTAACACTCAACAGTCATTTGACCTATTTTACTAATGTGTTTGGGAAGGAGGTTAATTAACAGTGGATAGCTATATCCTTAAGCTTAATTTTTCCAACAACCCTGCTCATAAAAGGAAAAATTGAGTACATATTAAAGGAAGCAAGCAATTAAGTTGCACAAATAGTGAGCTCATTGAACTGCAGCTGACTTCTATCATGTCAAAGAACAACTAAACACAGAAGCAATGAAAAGATTGTTGCCACGACCACCACTGAGAACTGCCTGGCAATAAAGATGAATAACTTCCTACTTGAAGATTACTGATTAAAGCTCTTAGAAACCAAAAGGTTAGACATAGGCATATCTGGAGCAAAATATTTTAATGCATGTTTGGCAGATTCTGTAACGTATTTACAGTGGATTTAAAGCAAAGATTTATACAACTCCAGTAAACTCTGCTTTAAGCAGCCTTTAAAATCACGGCAGTTCCAAACATCACAAGTACAGGGGTAACTGGTTCATTTGGATGCCTTAGAGAAGGAGCTATCCCTACCGTTTCCTAAAGACAGAGGTGGGGAAATGGAAGGCCGAGTACTCATAGGCCTAAGCACGCTGTGGGAGGGAACTGGGCTTAGCGGGATGAATGGTGTATAGAAAACGCCAGGCCAGCACTGGCTGGACCATTTCCATAGAGCTCCATGGCAGAATTTATTAAGCAAAGATGTATAGCCCTAGAGCCTCACTGTGACTAAAGAAATCATATCTTGGTCCTTGATCCAGCATGACCTAAGGATAAGGAATTAGTAATAGCCCTATGCCTGGCACAGTTTAGTGCACTAGCTGAGGCATTGCTGGGGGAGAGGAGAAACACTAGCTCTGGGTTCCCATGGGGCTGCACCCCTCCACGTGCACAGCCTCCCAGAGGGGAGGGCAGCCAGCCAGCCTGCCTTACACCCGAACATCCACGTCTGGGACCACAGGGCAGCTTCAGCTGGTTGATTTGGTTGTCTTGCAACAGATCTCACCAGTCTGTATGTCGAAAAATATTCATCACTGAATGGGGGACAATCTGGGCAGTGCAGAAGCATTACGAAGCTTTTGGGCTAATCCTCTGCTGATAGCAGCGAGTAGGAGTAGGGAAAGAACTGTAACTGTGGAACTATAACAGACACTGGAGTTTTCATTAGCCAGAAAGGCCCTTTTTGACAGCCAGTACAACATGACGTTTGTTACAATGACTGGGCATACAAATGAAAGCCAAATAATCAGGTGTAGTGGATGCAGCAAGCTAGTACTTTTGCATTGTGTATTTGCAAAGCAGCAGCGGAGCCCAAAGCCAAAAGATAAGGAGACTCCTGCAGAGATGTAGCTCTTAGAAAATGAAAATTCTGCTCCACAATACCTATAAATACAGTTAACCAAGAGCAGGAGGGGGTGTCCTCATTTCTCCATTATCTATACCAACAAGACCAGCAACTTGGGGAGCAAAATCCCCCTGAGCAGTGTTTCAGAGACTTTTTTTTCCCATTTTTTGCTATGCTTCCTTGGAGTGTTTCCCCAGAAAGAAATGCTGGTTGCTTGAAAATGAATTTTGGTTTTAATGCTGATGTTGCACAGTGTGTCCCTAAGGTAAATGCTTAGCTGTGTGTTTCTGCTTCACCTTCACGTTCTAGCCCACCAAGGCTATAATAGCCAAAATCCAGTGCCCCACAACAACCACTGTGATAGTTGCTCCGTTAGTACATCAGCAAACCTACCATCTTGATAACTTCTAAATGAAAAAGACACATAGCAGCCCTTTCAGGAGAGAGTCTGACACGGTACTGGTTGGGAAGAGTGTATCTCTGCCCCAGAGGAGCTCTTCTGGGACATGCCCACGAGGCAGGAGCTGTGCAGCACGGAGATATGTTCCTCCTCCTCCACAACACAACTTGCAGCAATGCTTTTTGGATTTCCAGCCCTTTTAAAGTGTTCACATGGGAGTGCAGGCCATGCACTAGTAAATATAAACTTAATGACAATAACTGTGCTTTTCCTAGTGACATCTCATAGAGCTCTACGGAGGCAAACTGTGCCGACCTCCTCTTCCCGCACACTGAGACTCCCTGCATCACAGTCTGAAAGCCACTGGCCTAAACAGATGTGTATAAGACAAGAGAGAGACATCAAACAAAACTGTCGGGCCCCAGTGGTGGAATGAGGGCAATGAACTATGCAGAAATGTAAGGAAAAGAACTGGAAAGGCAGTTTGGCTGGGAACAGACAGTGAGAACATTCAGGCAGAAGACTCAGGAAAATTTTATTCAGATAAGTTCTGATTATTTGCCGTCTGTGACTAACTATGAGGCACCTGCAAATGCAATAGAGCAAAAATCTACAAAGCAGAAAGCTACTTCATCCAGTGTCCGGGGAATGACTGGCTATGTCTAGCAAAGACACTTCATTTTAGGTAGACTAGGTAGAGAATCTATATGCAGTTCCATGACAAATGGCACTAAATACGATTATTACTCTCTTACTCTCACTGTAAAATACTTCTGCGCATTAATGGCATGAATTTTGAGCTCACATTTTTAAACATCAGATCCAAAAACCAGAAAGAAATCCATGGCCTCAAACAACAATTAGCCTGTTGGCTTTTAAGTGCTTGACCTTTATTTGTCTCACACACACATCCCCCTGTTTGCAGTCAACTGGCATCTTCTCCGGAGTTAGGGGGCTTTTGATAATGCCCCAAGAATACATATCTTATTGTTTCAAATCACTGCTTGCTGACTGAAGCAAGACTTGCTCTTACAGTTCTTTTTAATCTGACTTAGATATAAATAACTTGGAAAAAGACCTCCATTTCCACCTACTTGCTCCTCTGACTTGTGTCTTTTTGCCCTTGAAAATTTTCTGAATCCACTTTCCCTGCAGTGAATCACATGAGGAAGTAAAAATCTTAATTGTAACATGAAAGTTAAACAGCAAGACATTACTTCATTACAGTGGAGATAAAAGGGCAAGGGATTGCTGGCATTTTCACCTCATCTTAATTCACGGGGCTTCTTGGGATTGACACAATAAAAGCACATGTGAGTGCAGGGAAGAATTTTTTTTTTAATGTTTTTATCTTAGTGCCTTTCCCTGCCTAGCCCCCTCAGCTGCAACCCTGAGCTTTGGGAACACATGGCTACACTGACACCAAGTTACTAACACAAAGCACAGAAATAAAATGTCATCTTGATTCAGAACAGGTAAGACTTGCATATCCAATGTGCCCACTCACCTATACTAAGGTAACAACAAGTGTTTAACTAGCCAAGGAGTGCCTCATTAGCATGAAGGTGATAGCGAGACTTGGAAACGTGAAAGAGAGGCAAGATAAAAGGACAGTAGTGGGAAATATATGAACTCTAATTGCATTAGCAGCAGGAAAAAGAAACCCAAGTGGTTTGCAGTGGCTGTGTAACTCACTGATGAGCACGTGTTACATGTTCCATCTCTGTCCAATGCAGACAGTTGATTACAGTCGTGCCACTGCCTACCCTGGCTCAAGCTATAGGTTTTCCTGTATCTAATTTCAGAAATACCCAATATTGGCCAACATGCTACATGTTAGAAACAGCACGCCCCCTGATTGTTCCTTCTAGCCTTATGATCTATGAATCCTCCCTACGTTTAAGGGGAGGAAGCAGTTTTTCAATAGTTAAGACTTTTTCTGATAAGGCTAATTTACAGTCCCCCCTCACTAAACGCATGCAATTGTTTTAAAAAAATTCAGCTTTGCATTTAGCATCCGCATTCACTGGCCAGTGGGTATTCTGGACAAAATAAAGACTGACATAAGGCATCTATGGATATTTAAAAAAGTAAATAGCTGTGGTATTTTGCACAGCTTTTGCATTTTCTTTCTCATAAATAGTTTAGCCTAGAAACTTCAAATATACCTTATATTTGTGAGGTTTTTTTCTGTATATTTAAGCTCATGTCTTCATATGATGCATATCTGCAATTTTAAATTCTATTCCTATTTGCCAATACATTAAGCTGTATTTGTCTATGCAGCACTCAGCTTTATTGCAGCAATTCTCTCAGTATGTTCTTGCAAGAGTATTGGAGCAAACCAATTCCCTGGGATATACCTACTGTGACAAGAAGAGCTGGGAGGAAACAAAAGGCATTCATGCACATCGCATGCGCAAGCACATGCCCAGGTCTTCTAGGAAAATTCACGACATCTCAGACCTATGGATACTTTTCATTTCGAGTGTCGTAAGTGTATGAATAGCTGCTTTTGTGCAGAACCTTCTGATTAAAAAATGTCAGACTGATATAGGACTGAAGGCAGGAAAGCCAATAAGACTAAATGAAACATACTTCTAAAGGAGGTTTTCATGCTCCTTAAATCACATAGGCTTTCAAGTCTGCACCCGTAGCCTCAGCTTTTCATATCGTACTAGTTTGACAATGTTGTGAAATCTACTTGGAACAGATAAAAATTCAAGAGAGAACCATAAAAATTGACATTAAAATAAATGAAAGGAAAAACACGATGTACTACCTTGACCAATTGTATTGACATGAACAGCGTTTCTGGAGACCCTGCATGATGATGGAAGCTCTGCAAAGTCAGACAAGGACAGATCTCAGCCACTTTTAACTCAGTAACAGGTTATTATTTGTGCTGAAGTTTCAGCTAAAGCTTCCAGCCAAGGATCAGGGGTTTAGGGCTAAGGTGCAAACTATTTCATCCATCACAACACTACAACAATTTGATGAAAGAAAGAAAGATGAAGAGAGGTCTCTTAGGTGTTCAGTATCCAGCTGATGACAAAGCCTGTCCATAGGAGTGGCAGTGCTACTTTTGTGGTTATTCCTTAGGAGGTTTTAATCAATGGCATCTGCAGAAGTAACACAAGTAAATGAAAATTATTTTATCGCTGAAAAGACTAATTCCATGCTGAGATAACATGGCATGACTGGGTTCCCAGCAGACAAGACTTCTACAAGAACAGGAAGGTATTTTGCAGAACCAGAAGACCTTCTGCTGCTGTTTGTTTTGCCTAAAATAAAGCTTCAGTTTAAAGATTTGGATTTCTGCTGGAGACCTAAACTCGATCTTGTTGTTTTCCATGTAACAGCCCTCTTATCACAGAAAAGAGTGAACCAATACAGCTTAGCATACAGAAATAAAATCACAGCCTCCTGAGAACTGTGTCTGACTCTCTGGCACTGGAAAACTCAGTGGCAAAAGTTCTGCTTACTGAACAAGCCCGTTACCCAGCTAATTCAGGTAGAATCTGGAACAGCAGATGCAATTTTTTAAGACGGAATTTAAACCATTTTTATATAATCATCCACCACATCAACATTCCTGGCAAACAAAGGCCATCAATACCACCTTCCTCGCCAACTCACTCTTGGAGAGGCATGAGAGAAGAGAAGACTCTATGTGCTGGTCCTTCTCACCTCCATGAAAACAGAATGGAAAGAAATATTCAGTATCTGCTTGTCACACTGGAAATTGTGGGGGGTGGGTAAAAGTAAAATTCATGTGATTACTGAAAAGTAACTCTTTTTGGTATAGGCATTAGTCCTGGGCTCATTATGAAGAACTATGAACTTAGTTTGACCACTGTGTTGGCGGGAGTTGCTGCAGAAGTGGGGGGAACTGAAGGGGAAAAAGGATATTAAATATACAGGATTATGATAATAAACAATAAGGTTATTTTAATGCTCTTCTAGGATGTTTTTTCAAGCAATTTTAAAATTCATATGAAAAATACATGCATATAAGGAATTTAGGATTAGATTTCTTCTTTCTCCACCCTCCGTCTGCAGCTACTCAGTTTCTCCTGGCCTGAAGTGTTTGCCGAGCAATGTTAGTTGTGAGCAGTTTATCTTCATAGCTGTTTTGCTGGTTTGTTTGTGTTTAGCTGAAGTTTTGATCCTTTCTGGTTAGCGTCTTTCACTGGTAATTATAGGCAGTGTACCGTGAAAAGGTTAGTTTGGTCAGCGGAGCAGAGGGTTGGGCGGGGGGAGAGGGTTAGGAGAGTTTATCAAATGATCAGAGATGCCTTGTTGGCGCTCATCCTTTGTAAACAATAAGAAATGTCAGCATTGCTGGTTGCTGTCACTGCTGACAGTATAAAGAGCAGAGAGTGTAGCATTCTTTTGGAAAGCTGGTTTACTGGGAGAGGAAACAAGGCTATGGGATGAAGGCACTTCGTGGATATCCGAGTACCTTGGGAAAAGAGAGGAGTTTGGGCTTCTCACTCAGCAACCTAATGAAAACTAGACAAATAGTCTTGCATTTAATATATAGTTTCCACCAATTCATGCTTCTTTTGTTAGGAACAATTCTAGTCTGTATTGGAAAGAGACAGTTAAATATAAAGAAATCATTTCACATTGACAAGCAAGTTTCAGATTAAGAAGCCAAAGGAAGTTTATGAAAGAAAAGAGAGCTGCATTCGGATAGGTAAATTTCCATTGCCTGACCTTGCATTCCTTCAACTTTGCAACAAAAAGAGAAAAAAATCTGACGCCTGAACAAATAATCAAATGGTAATCGGGAAAACTAAATAAGCAGTCAGCATTATGAAATGCTGGGATACAAACAGCTACAAGTAAAACATAAACTTGTAAATGTCTGTGAAAGGGGAACTGCAGCAGAAATAGAACCAACATGAAACAATTTACAAACACAAAGCTATACCTGCAGGCAAACATTTATGTTCAGAACAGAATGTTCTGCTATTTAGGATCTCATAGGAGTATGTGTCCTGTAAAAACACAGATACATTTCCAGGATTCAACTGGATCAGTAACCCCAACCCACCGTATTATGCAGCATTTCTAATACGTGGCTGATGTTCTTAAACTAAAAAAAAAAAAAAGTAAAATAAAGGCAGATTTTCTCCAAGAAAACAAATTACACATGTTGAATTGTAATAAACAACACACTGTCAAAATAGCATTATTTAAAACAAAACAACTGACAACACTCCATATTCACTGTTGATTTGACACACAAAGTACTGAGTGGATTTTGAGAGTTATCAGTCTATCAGTCACCCTGGGAGATTTATTGCACTCGAGTCAAATAAAACTCACAGAACTGTTTAACTCTTGATCTTCTAGACTCCACAGAAGGAAAAGGAGAATGAAATTAGTCTGGGAAAACAGGTAGGCTCTCTGAAGCAGAACTTTAGCTGGTGTTAACTGTCAGAACTCCACTGCACTCCACTCATAGATCCATAGAGATAGTCCATATCCATCTATAGTCCATAGAGATGGCACTGCCACATACATGTGCACATAAAGCCACATAGTAAATACACCTATATACCCAAAACACAGACATTTAGAGACACAGAGGTGGTAACATTCTCAAAAGTTTAGTGATTCTTAACTCCAGACTTGGGAAACCTGGTGCCAGAGACACCTTCCTCTGAAAATCACAACCCTGTCAAGGTGCCCTAACCTGGGCATCAATGTTGCTGTGTTTCACATTTCACAGATTCCACTGTGAAAATGTGTTTCACATTTTTCACTGTGAAAATGATGTTTGATACCTGTAAGGGACACTGGAACAGAGCCCCAGTGACCCCGGCAGCCTGGAATTTTCCCCTTTATTCGGAAACGCTGCTCTGAGTCACAACAGTTAAGAGTGCACTTAAATACAGACACAGATGAGGCCTCTAAGCTTCCACTTACACTGGTTTAGACCACTGAAGTCAGCGAGTATGCCATGAACTTCACTGGGCACAGGATCAGGCCCATACCTCTCATACCTAAAAACTGCTTGCTTTCGTATGAAACCCTACAGCCACTGAAATCAACAGGAGTTTCACCTAAAAACTTAACTCATTTTAGATCTTTTATTGCTCAATGATAATCTCGAAACAAAGCGAGCATTATCAGTGACCTAGTACTGCATAGGGGTAAGTGGAACTCTAAAATATTTCTTTTCCCTTTTTTTTCTTGTTCTTTTTTAATTGCAAAGTAACAAAAGAGACTCGCTGTTTGGATCACTTTTCATGAAGTAAATCTACAGACCCAGTCTTAAGAAACAATTGTTCTCAAACTGTTTCTGAACTAACAAATAGTAAAAATAAAATAAAATAAAAAAGATTTGCCTGTCATGGGAGTTGGTCAATAAAACGCAACAGTGTTTATTACAACATTTAAAGTCTGTGATTAAGAACACCAAAAGGCCTAAACTAGAAAGGAGTTTAGCCTGTAATTTCCCTACAGTCCTGGCCTGTACTTCCTTATGAGCTAGCTCAGCAGGGCTTTTCTTCCATGTCCATCATCAGCTTGTAATTATTGCCATTCTCAAAGCTATGCCAGATGGGCTCTTTAGAAGCCGGCATGCAGCTTGTTTATGAGAGAGCGAGCTGTAATATTACTCTACACAGAGACCTATCTGGTCCTAGTCAAAGAGCCATCGTGTTCCCCCCTCCCCATCCCTCCTCACTCTCCCTGCTTCCCTAGACAAGCCTCTCAGTTTCAGCTTGCTTCCCCCACCGAATGGGGACGGTATGGGGGATACTGTAACCCAGAACAGGGAGGCTGATCTCCGTCTCTCACTCTATTCATTCCTTGAAAAAGGTATATCAAAATGGTGCAAACCAGACACCCAGGCAAGACACTGACTGTGGGGATAGTTCCTTCTTTCTCCCACTTCTTCCTCCTCTCTGAGCTTATGTTTCTTCCCTTGAGCAAGCACTGAAGTTTGGGGACTGAATGTCCCATTGCTGCGCCTAGCGGAGAGGATAAACATTTGTGGTGAGGTTGAGGTTAAGCAGTTGTGCACGGCAACACAGGGAACAGCAAGAGGGAATAACCCAGAGTTCATCTTGTTATAGGCAGTCAGTGTTAGATATCTTGGAAGGCCAAGACAGTGCTTCTATCAGTAGTTAATGAGGCAGGACTTGCAACAGATAGCCACTTTTAACTTACAAAAGCTTTTAGATGTCTCTGTTTACTTTGATCCATTTCAGTTCATTTGAGCCTTTTTTCTTTTCCTTTTTTTAAACCTTCCCCCTCCCCACAGCCACCCCAGATAAACTGCCTTCCCCCTTTCTCCCCCTACCCTTAACTCAAACAATAGTATCATTTACCAACTTTTATACTTAACAAGTTTGAAGATCTTTAGTCAAGTTCTGCTACAATGGCATAAAGAAAAAACATGGCTCTTGAGAACACCATCATAAAGAGAGAGGGAGGGGAATCTGGCTGCAGAAACGTAATTAAAAAATCCGACTGCCGAAAGATAAATGAAAGGAAGGGGGGGTGGGAATAACAGGAAAGGCTGCATTTTCAGGAGAGATTTAAAGTTATTTGTTCCTGATTGGGGGAACTGCTCATTCTTTTATCCCTTGTTATTTTATCCATGTGATGCCAAAAGAACTTTCTTTGTTAAAATGTTCTCAGAACGGATAAAACTAATTTGCTGGAATGTGAAATAATCCAGAAAGTAAGAGGACTGTGCCTAATGTTCACAGACTGAGAATGGCAAATTAACCGGCCCCGGTTTCCAGTCCCTGGGGCACAGGACTGGAATTTAAAGCTTCCGAAGAGAGCCCTGGTGCTAATGGATTTGCATGAAACTTGGCATGCTAATGGAGATTGTCTCTTGTAATGAGCTTTTAATTAGGTCTGCTTGGTGCTTGACCTTCTTGTAATATGGGGCCACTCCTCAGATGACAGCATTTCTAACCCACAGGTGTGGACAAACAGAGCTTGTAAACAGACAGGACTTCCCCAGCATTCTCCAAATCTAGCCACTTCTTTCCCTCAGATTGCTTGCCTCTTCATCAGTTATTATTCCTTCCCTCCTGCGAACATCCTTGCTTCCTTGATTGTTATTTTGAAAGAGATTTTAAGTCAGTTGTTTTCATTTTCTTGTCTGTTTAAAGATAATATTCCCACCCAACTGGAAAACAAAACAAAACCAGCAACAGGAATCTGATGTTGTAAGTACACATGGGCAGCCCCAGCATGGCACAAGGATGGGTCACAGGCTTTAAGAGTTCTTCTGATTCCCACTGTCCTTCCAGAAAATAGGTGTGGGGAAAAGCCTTACTTTGCTAAACAGGCGGCCAAAACAGCCATCTCGACGCACACACTGAGCCCAATTACTAAGGGCTGTACCTCCCTTGATATTCTGAATAGCCCTGAACACAAGAAGTATACGTATTTTCATGTTTTCATATTCTACCATAAAGGGTTTCTTACCACTCACTGTGGCTCTCTGAATCACCACTTCTGCCTTTCATGCTTGCAGGGTGCCCTTCAAACGCTGCCAAGATGTGGTAACATGCTGGAAGGCAGCGCCTTTTGGGAACTGTGTGAATCACTTCTCACAGCACCAAATTCTCACAGTGGAGGCTATCCCAAATGCTCCAGCTCTTCTCACAGACCGTGCTTTCCCAAATGCTCCAGCTCCTCTCACAGACCTTAAAAAAAAAAGAAAATTTAAGAAAGGAAAGAAGCTTGGTGTGAACCATCTGAATATGTAGGTAAAGAACAATGGATACCGGTAAATAAATTTAAATCCTGCTTTTGAAGCAGCCTCTGCCTATTTCCCTGTTTAGGAATATAATTAGCAGTCAACCTCAGAGGATACATATTCATAGATTCATAGAGTGTGAGGCCAGAAGAAACCATTAGATCATCTAGTGTGATTTCCTATATATCACAGGTCATTAACTTTCACTGGGTTACCCCTGTGCTGAACCCAATAATTTGTGTTTGACAGAGTGTCACTTGTAGCTGGCTGACACATACCTTTCACAAAGGCAGCCAGTCCTGATGTGACGACATCAAAAGATGGAGAATCTATCAGTCCTTTTGCTACAATCTTTGGGGTTGCTTTAATGACAAAGTATCCCTTTCATTAAAAACGGTCTCATTTCCAGTTCAAATATATCTAGCTTCTAGCTAGCAGGTTTCAGTATGCATTTCTCCAATAGATTAAAAAACACTACTTTACTAAGTATTTTATATCTGTGAAGGTATTTATACTTTGAGACAATTTACTATCAATCTTATTTTGACAAGCTAATCTAATTGAAATTAGGAAGTCCTTGCTTAATTTATACCTACTGGGAAAGACTGCAGAGCTACCTCCCAGCAATGAACGTGAAAAGGCTCTGAGGAACAAGATCTACTGAACTCCATAGTGGAGGAAGGTTACTAAAGTCACTTCAGATACCTACACTGGAGACATCTACCTCTGACCTTGTCAGGAAAACAAATGAAATAGACAATTTAGGGAACACATAGTCTGAGTTGGTTTAGGCAATTGTTATGGGAAGAGACTGATACACCTTAATTCTCTTCATTCATTATTTTGGAAGCTAGACAAGTAGCTGAGGTGTAGGCAACTTGCTGTTAACATCTGCATGTGGCCCCATTGTAACCATTAACATCCAAGTAAAAATTACATCTCTTCATGCAGAAGCTAATTCATATCAACCTGAAATTGAATAAAAACAGCTTTCCTCTTTAAACCTTATACACAAAGGTAGAAAAGCCTGAAATGCCTTCCTAAATACCCTGGCTCTATCCAAAATAACTCTTAAAACCTTATTACTGCCACAATATGAAGCTTCCCTTCTCTTTCTGGAGCAAAGGCTTCAGATGGAAAATCTGAAATTGAATATTATAATTTAAGCAAAATTCAGACACTCCTCTTGGCAAACGCTTTGGATGAAGATAAAGGACAAGTGTAAGACAAGTTTGTCTTTGTGGAATGAGTCATGGGAAGATCAGCTGTCAAGGCCTACAACTCATTCAGTTCTTCTTACAGATGTTTTTACAATTAAGAAAAGTGACTTGAGTGTCAAGTGGGAAAAAGAGTATTCCCCCAAGATTCATCCATAAACTCTGTCAGCAATACCCCAAGCCTCCACATCAGAGCAGGTTCCTTGACTGTTGACAATACAATAAAGAATGACTATTTACCATATGGTAATTATAGTTCAAGATGTGTTGTCCGCATGGATTCTACTTTTGCTTCTCATGTATCCATACAGGCAGTTGAGGTCTCTTGGATAGCCGTGCCTATAGAAACATCTTTACGGCTGAATCTGTATTTCTTGTCTCTTCACATGAGCTACCATGACCACAAAATACTTGGTGAATGCCCCAGGGCTGTGAAAAGGTCAAAGAGAAAAACCCATACTAGAATCCTAGTGAGATATCCTTACAGAGAACTTGAGGTACTTTCTGTAAAGTGAATGAATGAGCAGATGAAAGACAGTATCTTGCCACCAACTCTGTAATGAGGTATTAGGGAGGAGTGTTGAAAAGACATGGAAAGTTGTTGAGACATTCAAAAGCCAGATGGGGATGGTAAATCTTCTTTTGTGGGGGTGAAAAAACAGCAGGAATGAAAAAAAAGTGTCCTGATTGTAAATTCCAAGGGCATCTCCTCTGGATCTGTAAGTTATAGTAGAATCTACAGTGGAGAGAACCGAGAGCAAGCTATGGAGAGATTTTGTGTCTAGCACATTGCTAAGAGTAACAGTTACTGTCCAAGTAAGGAACTGTTTCTTCTTTTTCCAGTGATTATAAATCACAAATATATTCCTCCGCATACTCCCAAGTGTTACAACGGCTGTAAAACTTTCTTCTCAAGTCTGTAGCAGCTTGGATGCTTTGATGATATGACATATATGAATGCATTAAAATTGACAAATGATCAAAATTAGAATTTTCTTCCAGAATTTTTCTCCCCAGATAGCCTAAGCCCTCCTGGTGAAACAAGCAGCAATGTTCCCTGGATGTCTGGAAGTCCAACAGGTAACATCCACTCTAGATACATATGGAAGCCAAAATCAAGATTCTCAGTACTGAAAAGGCTTGCTGTCTCTTATTTTCCAATAGGCAACATGGACAGGATCTAAACTGCATAATCCAGTTAATTACAGTGATGATGTCTCATATATATCCAGTTTATTAAACTTGCTCCTGTCCCTGGTGTTTCATAGCTCCAGCAAAAATAAATGACGTACTTACTATTTGAATACTTAAGGTGGAAATCTGTTAATTCGTTGGACAGGAATTCAGGATGAGTCTTAATAAAATGTCTTCCTTGTAAAAAAAACAGTATGAAAGAGATCTGCCATTAGTGATTTTCCTTCCACCCTTCCTTGTTATTGCTTAGAAGAAATCAGAATTGCTGGACAATTGAAAAAGAGAACAGAAGGGTAACAAGTAAAAAAAGGTCTCATGAGTATTGTCAGAATTCAAGTAAAGCTCAGAAGAGAACAATTCCTTTGCAGGTAAGTCAGTCCTCTTTAAGCCTTTTATTGACCTTTTTAACAGAGGTGTGAAAATATTGAGCATTTCTCAAGGAGCTGCCAGCTGAAACTGTACTGAATTTACCAAAGGCTCATTACCATTTCAGCAAGTATTCTCAAATGTTTTGAATCTGCCTTCTAGATGGAAACGGCAGATGACAACAGGCCTGGATAGAAGATTTCTTTTATTTATCTTCAAGGTACACTGTTCTAATCTTTCCAGCTAAGGAGGATATTTTATGCACTTCAAGAACAGGCTCACTTTGCCTCAATGGAATTAGCACTGGCTAATTTCTGGCTAAACTGTGGAGTAGAAACAGTGCAAATGGGGATACAAAGGCCAGCTATGTTATGGTGATATCACATCCTCAATGAGAAGAACCAGCATTAGATGGGTCATTGCTTTTTGCAGATCAGAAAACCAATACTGTTTTGGCTAACAAAGACTCTCCAAATCTTCTTAGCATGTTCTTGAGCCAGCTTTATGAATTACGAGGAATTGGAGGGAACGTGGATAGCACTTCCAGTCTCCACAGGGAGAAGTCTCCAGTCTCCACTGGTGAAAGAGGCCAGGATACAATCAGCTAAAAGTTTAGTCCTGAAACAAAAGCAGTGATATTTTCTGTTACCTCCAATTGCAAATAAGGGTGCGTGAAGAAACCGTTATTTCAAGAATATTGACCATACTGTCTAGCTTCTCAGGGACAACATCCTTTGAACTTCTTTATGAGGTGATCTGTAGAAAGGCCTTCTAGAAAGGTGAAAAACTTAAGAGACTATGCTGTTTTGAATTTAGGATCCAGAGCTGAACTGCCTCCTCACCACAGAGATTAGACCTTGCTCTACTAAAGTACAACACTATATGTGAATCTGAATGTCCAGTGGATGTTTGCCCATAAAGCGCACATAGGTGAGAACATGAGAATTGTCATGCTCATGCGTCAGAGCAAAAATCAATATCCTTTTCCCAGTAGTGATACTAAGGAGACATCCAGGAAAGAGTAAGAACAGGGCAATCATCTATGATACTTGCCTATGAATACTGTTCCAGCTTCCAACTCTGCTCAGCCTAGTGGATTTCATGGTTCTTCTGTTTAGAAACACTTCACAGATCTCTCTTCCAACTATTTGTACAATCTCCCTTAAAACTATTTTTGCATCCATCTACGCATCCTCTGACAAGGAGCTCCAGAGATGAACTACCCATCTCTTTTGTCTGGTTTGAACAGGACTCCCATTAGCTGAATGAATCAGCTCCTATTGCTCTCTAGCTCTCGTACTGATACATGAACAGCTGATTCAGGCTTTTCCAGGCTAACAAATCCTGACTGCCATCCCAGACATTTATCAGCCCTGTTCTTCTCTGAAGGTTTTCTAGTTCTGGTATATTTGTTTCACGATGAGGGTCCAGAATTGTATACCACACCAAATTACTAGGCAATAAATTGATTTATATAAAAGTGTAAGGATCTTCTCTTTTCACCTCCACTCCCTTCCTAGTAATTCCTAACATATGATTTGGGTTTTTTTGAGTGCTATTGAGCATTGAGCTGACATTTTCACAGAAGTATCCAAGAAAAACAGTGATCATTGCATCTTTCTCCTGAGTGGTAGTGGTCAGCTTAAAGATCCTCACCTTAAATGTGAAGCCTAGATCACTTCTCCCAGTATGCATCTCTTCACAGTTATGTCTGTTGAATTTCACCTTCCATTTTGTTGACCAGTCAATCAGTCTTGCAAGCTCTTTTACATTCTTTCACTATCTGTCAACAACCTTATTCCCCTGACTAAATCCTGCCTCACCACCACATTTTCTCACTGTTTGTTCTCTCCTCCCCTGACCACTTACGAATATGTCGAACAGCGCAGACCCCAGCTCAGGACCCCACTGGTGAACTTCCCTCTCCACAAGAACTGACCATTTATTTCAACTCTCTGTATCCTGTTGTTTTAAGCTGGTTATTTATCCATCCAAAGAGCTTCTCTCCTATCCCATGGCTGCTAAGTTTCATTAAAAGTCTTTGGTGGGAGATTTTGTGTAAAGACTTTTGGAATTCCCAAGCAGATTATATCTATCAGATCACTCTTATTCACTTGTTCATTGATCCCACCAAAGAACTCGAAGACATTTGTAAGACAGGACTTCCCTTCACAGGAACCACGTTGACTCTTCCCAAGTAAGTCATATTTATGCACGTGTCCATTATTTTTTACTAATTTGTCCATACAAACGTCTGTATTACAGTTCTGTAGTTCCCTGGATCCTGGCTAGAGCCTTTTGAAAGACTGGTGTTACATTTGACCCTCCCTGTGTTGGAAAAGACTGGTAAAGCTGGAAGCTGTAAGGCTCACACAAGTGACCCATGGAGCAGTTGTTAAGAGACTGTCTTGTCTTTACAGCCCACAGAGATGGTCAAAGCACAGCCAAACTGCTCAGTTCAGGCACCAGAGGTCTTAATTGTCATGATTGCTATTGCTATCTGCACTGTAACTTTATTTACAAACACTGCACAACATCCAAAACTGTAAACCCACTGCTCTACCCAGACACTGCCAGTTTACACCCCAAAATATTTAGATTTTGTAAAAGCAGACAATGTGGACTTTGTTCAAGAAAAATGCAAGTAAACCAACAAATAAGTCAAAGATAGACCCTGGGGACAAACAGTTCAGCTTGGGACATTTACAGGTTCATTTCAGTTAACAAGCCCAAGTGATCCTGGTGAGCAGGGCAGGAAATCTTCCTGCAGCCACCTCAGCGTGCATATGGAGGGCAGCCACCAAGCCCACAACACCCTACTGTCCTTCATCAGTTTCTAGCCCAGGTCCTCAAAACAGTGTTCTAGCATGATGCAGTTTCTCTTAAAAAATTAGGGGTTTTTCTAGGGGGTTTTTACACCTCCTGCTCTCCCATTCATTCCCCTCCTTATGACTCTAGTTCCAACACCCTCATGTTCCTTCCACGTCTGCCAAATATTTTCCAGCAATCACATCTCCCTGCCCCACCTTGTCCATACCTCTACCCCTTTCATCCCCAAACCTAAACTACCTCATCCATTTACTTTAGTCCTTCCCAATTAGTTCATCTCCTCAGGGTAGATACTCCTTTCCCTTGGGCTCTCAACATAATGATGGCTGACTCTTCACATTTCTTTAATTCATTTTCTTTTATGTGCATTAGTGATGAAAGGTCAGGCTATTACCACTATTTTACACCCGACACTGAATCACAGAGAGTCTAAGTTACCTTCTGAGGTTCACAGAGAAAATCCGTAACAGAGCAGAAAACTGAATCCATGTCTCCCAGATGCAAAGGAAATGCTCTTATCATGGACCAGCTCTCCTCTCTTAGGTGGTGATCCCATTGTGGAAGTGGTGGTGGCATATGACAGAAAGCAATTAATTATTCTAAATTCACATAATTCACCCTGCTCCATGTACAGTCACATACAACACCCTGGTCCCCTGGTCCATCCTCAGAGCTCTGTAGTGGTCATATCCCAGACCTCTTCAAGCATGCACAAAGGTAGGAAAAACGGAGCGGTTGCAGCCCCATCCTGAGACAAACCGCTACCAGTACTCTGTAGCTCAGCTAAATGAAGGCATCCAAAAGAAATACATTTGCCAGCAGAGCAGGGCAGTGATTTTGGATAAAATGAGTCTCAGCAGCGGGTAGCCGAGCAGCTCTGGCAGCACCAGCCTGTTTGTGCTAATGATGACAGCTGCACAGAAGAACTGGGAAAGTTTTTCACTTTGCATGTTTCCAACTCATCTAGTTGCCCTTTTCAGGAGTGCTGTCCAAGTGGAATGGCCCGAGGCCTTGTCTCACCCCTCCCTGAAAATGGAAAGGCAGCTGGTATATTCCACACTGTGTACCAATGGCCTGTAAAAATTAATGTTATCCAGCTGGCCATGAACAGGATGACTTTCTAGAGCTAGAGTCGCACTCTGAGACTGGTGCATTTGCCCAGTGCCTATGCAATGAAAGGAAGATGGGTCTCAGCCTCAGAACTCCACTCCTGCTCATAGGTCCCATGCCTGGGGATGACTTGTCATGCAAGCATTCCCAGACAGATCAGGGAACAAAGTGTCAGACTTCCTTAGATTACTCACATGAGCCAAACAAGCAGGATTTGGCCTGAATACAGGAATCAGTCAGTTATCCACTGCTAAAATATAGTGGATAATTGAAGATGAAAGGCAGCTGTAAACAAACAGCAGACCAGAATATTACAGTATTCAACAACACTAGGACTGAGCAGCACATGGAAAAGTACATTCCTATCCATATGAAACGGCAGGATAAACTTTGATAAACAGAACATCATTATCAAATTATGAGTCAGATAAAGTGTCCTCTGCCACACAGATGAGAGTGAATGTTGTCACCCATAGAGGAGGCTATGCCAGGAACTGGCTCCTCTTGCCTGGAAACAGAGGTAGAGCTGAAAGCCAGGGAGGAAGGGAAAGGGAAAAGAGCTGAGCAAGGTTTGCTGCTCCTGCTGCTGGGGGAGAAGGAGAGGACAGCAAGATAGCTGCTGCTGCTGCTGCTGGGAAAGGCCACCTGCTCCACACACCCCAACCTCTCCACCGAAGTAGCAGCAGAAGCGCTGGCTCTCCAGAGATCTGGCATGCACCGAGCAGGCAGCAGGGCCAAGGAATCTGCCAGCTCCAAGGCAACTGCTTTGCCTAGAATCTGCCCTGGTCCAATTCAGTATTCAGACAAGATGCCTGGGTATGCTGAGGAAGATATCCTGCCCTTGGTTTTTCGTCTCACCAAAAGAGAGCCAGAGCCAGCATTAGATGCTGGGGAATCCCCACTGCTCCATTTGCCCGCTCACGCACTGGATGTCTCACCCCGTTTTCGAACACCGTGGGCCTCAGGCAATCATGGTGGCTGCTTGTCTTTCTGGCATGTCCAGGAGCAGAGAAATACCTCCTGACATCCTGCGATGACATCCCTGTGCTGACCCATGGCACAGAGCATCTGCTAAAAACCACCATCCTGCCACACGTGCATCTCCCAGCTGGGCAGCTCTAAAGACCAGCCCTGTCAGGTCCTCCACAGCCCTGGCTACAGACCAGCTGATCTGAACAGGAAAAGAGAAGTGTCGGTCTCATTTACTAGGAATGACACAGCCAGTGGGGTGAGACTGAGTTTTGGCTCAAAGCCTTGAGTGTGGTCATTCCTGCACCACCCCCAGGGAGCTGAGAGAATAAAGTATGACCCCTTCCCTGCTTACCACTTCTTGCAGAGTGGGGGGAAACACAGCAGTCCTGTGGCCTGAACAGCTTGCTTTTCTCTCATTCCAGCTGAGCTCCGCTGGCTGGTACACTGTAGGAGAAATGAAATAGCCTGAGGTTCTTCATGACCTTCTCCACCACTTGCCTGCTCATCTCTGTGCACCATCTCTCCTGTCCCCTCATCTCTGGGTAAAGTGGGAACCAGGGGCTCACATGCTGGGTGGGAACATTTCACATCCTCACGCAGCTGTGCTATGGCTCGTCCAGTTAGGCACATACTACAGAGATGATTCAGTCGCAATAGACTCACCACAATCTGTGTCTTTTCCATTTTTAAACATTATCATTCAGTTTCCAAGAACAGACCAATAGCTTTTATAAGCCCTACAAATATTCACCTTTAGAAATATGCTCCTTCTTTCTGGAGAAATTACTTTTATGTCTATTTTTAAAGTACAAAGGAGTTGTGGTTCTCTATGTGGTTTTACAGTTTATGGTCCCACACATTTTGCAAACTGCAAAATACGGATGTTTCCCTAGTGGAAAAATTTCACTATAAAAAATTCATGGAGTTTCCTGTTTTCACGTGGGGCTTCAGTATTTTCTCTTTAAAAAAGTTTCACCCCAATGGAAGAATCTGGTAGAGCTTAATAGTAAAGCAGCAGCATTCTACAAATGTGGTAAGTGTCCGACAAAATGCAATGGAAAATTATAACCTCTGTTAAGAAAGCCATAGAGTCATTCAGAAGTCCCTATTACTGTTTTCATTTACTGATCTGAACATTTCTATAGGGGGTTATTTTTCACTACAAATTGACTGGTTTCAACCTTGTTACGTCTCATTTTCCGCTGAGGTAGAACAGAGTAACAGTACAGAAAAGAGTATGCAGTCCGGGAGTGCTCTGGGAGGCCAGCACCCAGAGGCCACGGGGGCAGAGAGATCACCCCGAAGGCTGCTCTGCACCGGGACCCTGGTGTGTGCAGTACATATGACAGTGCCTTCACAGAGTGGGGTTGACAAGAGGGACCGGGACAGTCTCTAGGAAAGGAATCAGCAGGACACTAAGTGTACAGGGGCATTTGACCCACAGCACATGCTGCATAGGGTCATGTTAGCAGGGGGACTGAAACATGTTACCACTACCTCAGGAAATCTTCCCTTGTTAGTACTGGCTGGAGGAGCCTCTGAGGGGCAAAAGAAAAAAATGTGCCACAGGAGAGTAATCAAGGACCTGAGGTCTCCTAGGATGTCTGGGTGGCTGATGCGACGTAGATATCACTCCTTAGTCAGGGCTTAAAGGCAAACCCCTCTCTCTCCTCAACTGCTATTTTCTATCCTTCACGCTTCACTTGCATACGAGAGTGGTATTGGCACTTGTGGCAGCAGCAGGATGGCTCTCCAAAGCCACTCTATAAGACTGCATTTTGTGCAAGATGAGGACTGCCCCAATAGCCCAGAGAGAGACAGGAACAGTCTGCCTACAGTCTGGGATGAGAACTGGCTTCCTCTCTTCCTCCTGGAAAGCAAGATCCTCGATTACAGTAATGACAGCAACAACAGTAATACCTAGACTGTGCGTTCAAAGGCCTGCCCATTTTTGTTCTAGCTGTACAAATGGGCCTGTTGACAAATATTACTGCTTCGCACAGAGTTTCCTTCCCTTGTATCAGTAAATCACCATGGCTGCAGCAAAGCTACGAGTATTTGTCTCACAATCCTTTACATACGGTCATGATCTGAGCTCTCACAGCAGCCTTTTTCACTCTATTTATTTTGATTTCAGCAATGCAGGGATACCTGTACAAATGTACAAAGTTATGGCCTTGCTTATCACATACTTACCACATAATGCTTATCACATAACACTGTTGGCATTTTCAGTGTAACTCACAGGGGAAGACCACCAGCTGGGTAAGAAATCTTTTCTATAACTTTTTGCACCTGGAAGAATATCTTCAAACCTCTACAAAACCTTGTGAAAGGGATTCTTTTGTCACAGAAAGAATGACTTTTTGGCCTGTCATCTCTATCATCCCAGATGAATTTGCCAAATCAGAAAATCCAGTACTGTCAATGGAGATCTCAGTTCATTCCAAGACTTTCAATCTAGGATCAGCTGTTCAAATCTGCAAATAACATGAAGCTACCTGCAGTACCTCAAGGGACCCAGGAGCCACACTGGAATATCTTCCTTCACTATACAAAAGCCCTGGAAATTTAGGTAAGGGGAAACAGAAGTTCAGAGGCTTACTACAGCCACACAGCCAGGCAGTGCAGAGCCATCAACTGAGCAATCCTTTTTTCTTTCTCTTATTTTTTTTTTAAGTATCCTCTGCATTCCCTCTGCAATTCTCTGCTTTTCCATACTGGCTCAAAGGCTGACCAGAGCTGGGGACAGGCATTTCTTTGTAGGTTTTTCTGTATATACACAGGCTGCCATGACCAGGCTGAGCAGGACTGTGGCACGTGAGCTGGTAACAGGTTTCTCCATACCCAAGGCCTCTACAAGCTTTTCTCCTCAGGCTGTGAAACAGCACAGCTTCACATCCCAGAACTCAAACTCAATTCACTTCCTACTCCCCCTCTATATTCCTCCTTCTTTTTTTCTTTTAACTGAATGGCCATAAACTTCACCAACAGATTCCATAGGGGTTATGTTACACCACCACCTGACTCCAGATCAATTACAGTCCAAAGGGATAGAATTGCAGAGAGTCTGCAAAGCCCAGCCCTGGGGTTTCCATGAGGGACAGAGAAACTACAGTGCTAACAACACAGCCTGGAGATCCAGCTGAAAGAACTGAGTGATTTCACGATGAAAGCATGGGACTGGGAGGCAGAAGATGCAGGTTTGTGTGCTCGAAATAAAGAGATCGATCTCTTTATTTCACGTCTCAGTATATGGCTCCTTGCACATCGGAGTCCCCATCCTCAGGGCTTCTCAGTGCTATCATAACACTGATGTGTCATGATAAAGATGCAGAATGTTTTCTGGAAGACTAAGGCACTGTGAGGGTCTGAGATTCTGTTTCAACACAACACCAGAGATTTCCACTGTAGTTCTAAGAAATATGAGCATGCTGATCGGTAAGAACTACCAGAATAAACCATATTCTTCTCTGACATCCATCATTAGGAGGGAAATCATGGGAAGATGAGGCTGGAAGGGACTTTATTCACTAAGTTCTGTTTCCTGCTATTACAAGCAACATGTCATATAACCCTTTTCATAAGTCACACATGTTTGTTTGTCAGGTGTACCTTACTAGGCTGAACTTAAGGTGTAACATGAGAAAGCAAACAATACTTTCTCTGCAAGCAATGGCTGTGAAGGATACAGCCACAGAGATAAGAGATTAGGCAGGCTGCAGCTGCCATAGATCTCATGAACGAGGCCCTCCACCATCTACACAGGATGGCAAGCTGTGCTCCATACCAGTGAAAAGACACAGACAGAGCACAGAGGGCACACAGCTTTGTTGCTTATGTGCAGGAAAGGCTGAGCACAAGGACTGTTCATCTCTCCTTCCTCATGTCTTCTCAAGAGGGACCGGAAAAGGGATAGAAATGATTGTATTTCTTACAACCCTGGTACACATGATGTACAGTACAGCACCACGCAATACCACGTTGAGATATGAAAGACATCTCTGAAAGAGAAGCAGGATCTATTTAGCCAAGGCAGAGCCCTACTGCATTCAAGCCACCTCACTGGAAGTGCTCTGGGCACTGCACTCTGCAGCGAAGAGAAAATATTTTGAAGGCTGCTGCCCAACAGGGAGAAATAAATAGCTGTGTCTGAAGACATGTGCATGTCCTAGACCTGTTGTTTGGGCAAAGATATTTCTAGTACAGAAACTGCAGCTTTTAAAAAGAGCTCTAGAGAAGTCCCACTGTGCAGCAGCTGTGAACAACCTGAATCACTGCTGAAGACTGCTGCCTGTCAGCTCAGGTCTGAAACCTTTGGGGCTCACTTGTTTTCTGCCAATCTCAGCAGAAGCTGGAACATTTCTAACGGAATGAAGTTCAGCTCCTTACCATTGAAGTCCTCTTCAGCTGCTTTGGCTTAAGGTTGAACTCACCAAGTCCAGAAAAATCTCTGAGACTCACAGCTCTTTATCCTTCATTTATCTCACTGAATTGAGAAAAACAGCAATTACCAGGCACTGTTGTAAGAAAGAAATGGATACAGGGCCTGGTGAAATGTGCTGCGTACCTGTGTGTCCCAGTGGGGCACGGCCTGAAGTCTTGGCTGAGTTTTTAACTCAGCACAGCTTGGAAGGATATTAAAGAATGGATAATGAAAGAAAGAAGTGAAGATTTCTGGATAAACCAGTGGAAGATGCTGTTGCTAGGCACCTGTTCGATAAGTTAAATAAAGAAACATGACACATCACCCAAAAGCCTGAAGCCAAATTTCTCTCTGGCATAACTCTACTAAATCAATCAAATTACACAAAGAATGAACTTAGTTCAACACACCTCTGCCTAGCAGCCACTCAGGATTTGCCCTTCCCAGTTTTAGCACTGTTTCTCCAAAGGAATTGCGATGTAGAGCAGGGAGTTCACCGGGAAGTCAGCCTTTGTAGATTTGAAATTATGGGGAGGGGAGGGGGGTTACTGTTTCTCTCATGCCTAACCTGCCTTGAACTTCTCTGCTGCAGGAACTCAGAGATCAGCACATATGCTAGCGCCTTTCAGTGCATTCATACTAACATAAGCTCAGAAAGAAAAAAATCTTCACTCGCCAGCTTTTGATACAACCTGGAAAACAAACAGCTTGGAAGAGTTCCTTTTTCCTCAGCAGTGAAAATCGTGGTAAAGCACCATCTTGATAGTTCCCAAAGAGATTCATTTACAAAGATCAGTATAGGGGAGGCTTGTTTGGTCTCCCGAGATGTATCTCATCCTCTGACAATTCACTGAGACCTTTGCTGTATCTAGCTATATGTGTATAATTATCTGCTCTGATACCTGAGCTTCTATGCAACAGTCTTACTCCAAGTAATCCAAACTATCCCCAAGGCATGGCACACACAGAATGGTCAGGGGAGAGAGGGGAGGAGGGGCAGCGGACTTCCCTCATTTGCCGCTGGAAATCGGCATTTTAGGGCCTTGTAGTCATTTCCTCGCTAGTGTGAGGAAACTTTTTGTACATTTATATAAAATAGGAGGCCAGAAGTGCACACCCCCATCTTACTTCCTAATATATTATGTCCTCCCCTGCCGAGTCCTGGGACTTAGTCTGGATTTGGTAACTGAAGTAATATAAATGTTAGCTAAGAAGTATTCCAGCAATATGGTTCCAATTTAAGCTTGTTTTGAAGTCTAAAGGACTAATATGTCTCAGAGATTCTTCACTGGACGTTTAGCTCTAATGTAATTTGTGCAGGAGTGCACACTGCTCTCTAGAAGCTCTTCTGCGACACTCCAGAAAACAGGTTCCTTCCCAAGCAGGATGCAGAGCAACCACGAGCCCCAGCCCTTGCTGATAGCTTGCTTGCCTCTTCTGAGTTTTGGGGCTTTGCTTAGGAAACAGTGTCGTATTTGCCAGGCCTTGCAGATAAATGAAGGCGCACAGGCACTGCGTATCACTACCGGTTTCACTCCCCTTTTCCCCTTGCTTTTCAGAGGTGAAGCAAGCCACCTCTGAAGGAAGCCATGCTCTGCAAGCTGTTTGCACTTTACTTCAATAACATGCTTCTTGCAATGCTGGCTTTATTTGTGTAGACATGCATTCTCAAGGTTTGCCTGCCCCCTTTTCCTCCCTCACACCCTTACGGAGCCCCTGCCTGAATCCAAGTAATGAGCTAACCCATGGAACTCATTGCCCTTTATCTTGCTGGGGAACGTGCACCTTTTGAACTGCCATCTGCAGATTGTGTTGATGCACTGACTTGTTAACTGTGCCATACTGTGAAGGAAATGGCATGATTTAGATCAAGTGCTCTGGACGGCTGTTCATAAGAAACACTTGAGCCAAGCTGTTACTGCTCAGGATGTGCCCTGGGGAGAGGGGTTTCGTTTCGGGTCATGCTCTTGCCTTGTATGAGGGCAGGCGCAAAGTACTGAAATCACAGTCCTTCCCTGAAGCTGAGGGGAGGGGGGAGGAGAAACATTATGAAACCATAGAAGCGAAGCTGCCAAATTAACTTCTCACCCTTTCAATCACACTCCAGAGGATAAAAGCCTAACATTTCTGCCTCAGAAACAGGCTCAGTTTACACCAAACAAGTTATTTCTCTAATTTATCAGACTTGCCAGCTATCATTCTAATTATTGGAAACCTCAGACTTTTTATGAAGTCAGATGTACAGCGTTATTTGCATGGTTGCAACGTATCACTAGATAAATAGGTCTTGGGGAAAGAAAGGCTTTTTAGAAAGGAATCTGCAGGTTTCTTTACACAGTTAGGGGTTTAAGAACACTGTCACCGGAAAAAAAAAAAGGTTCTGGATTTAATTTTCTTTAAAAAAATGCAACTTCTAACATAATGTAACATGGCTCAAGTCAACATGAGAGGAGGAGACTATGATGGAAAGCTCATGAAAAGACTCCCATTGACTTTCAGTGGCTTTGGATCAGCCCTTAATTCTTTATCTTCACTTGCATAGTAGCATAATCACGGAAACAACCTAACACTCAGCAGTCAGGCCAGGCTGGAGGAGTAGTCGGAAAGAGCCATCTAGACTGCTCACCCAGCCTTTCAAAACGCAAACACTGATTTGTCCATTATATGTAAATGGATGATTAGAGTCATTCTCTAAGACAAATTTACTTTTCTGCACACTCTAAATCTGTTTAGTCACTTTAAAGGTGTCAATTATTGGAGCATGCTAAGACTATGAATTTCTTAGTAATAGCTTTAATAACATTTTGAAATGAAAAGCAGATACCTTGAAGTTGGCTTACTTTGAAAAGACATATGAGTAGATCTGGTTTTAATTTATGTCCTATTCTACATCTGGAATCCCTTATAATTAAAACTAAAAGCTGGACTACTACTTCCACCTGTCAAATGATGAAAAGATGAATGCACTAATAGCTTACTAAATAGCCCAACATGATAGAGTTTACTTTCCCGTTCTATACAGTAAAAAAGGATTTTGGACAGGAGGCTAAAGGTCTTTGGTCATTACTAATAACACACTTTCAGTATTAACCTACGTACCCCACTACCACCACCACCGGTGCCTTTTAGCACTGAGATCTCTAAACTGCACTTTGCATTGATTACATGTGTGTATTCATCTCTGCTGCTGCAGCCTTTCGAGCTTCCCCAATCAACAGGTTGTCTGCCAGGTGGATTCTCTCTCCTATAACTATTTTCAACCACCCCACATTTTTCTTCCTCTCATTTTATTCTCTCATCAACTACTTTAATCCATCAAGTTTTCCATCTATATTACTGAAGCACTCTTATCCCAAATGACAGCTTTCCCATTGATGTGAGCAGTCCAGGGCATGCGACAACTTGGACTCTGTTTTTGCATCTTTTTGTGCCATTCCTTTATGATCCCATCCCCTCCTGTTCCTGTTGATCAACCTGTCTCATCTTACTACACTGCCTGACTCAAGAGAATTTCAGTGCGTGCATTTGTACAGAATTGAACAAAACTAGACCCTCAAAAGATAAGTAGGGCCTTGAGGTACACAATATAAATAAAATGACAGCTGTTGGATTAACAGGTTAAAACACAATAAAAATATTCTCCTACAGAAATACCTTATAATTTGTACCTAATGTGTTGATACATCACCCATGAGTCTTTATAGATGCACAGTCAGATTATGAACCTTTTATGGGAATCCATGAGATTCCAGCTCTCCAGTGTGAGCCTACAGCCTCCTTTGGCCCTTCAGAGCCATTCTTTCCAACACAAGCTTGCCCATTTATCTTTAAAGCTGTTGGGGAAAAAAAAAAAAAAACAAAAAAAAAAACGAAAACCCACAAAAAATATCAGAGGGGTGAATCCATTTGCAACGCTATACATTCATTTGAAAAATAAATGAAGAGCAAAGGAGTTAGTTTCAAAGGGAAAACTTTGGTTCCGTCCTTGCACAGTCCTTGCAGCAGACAGCCAGCTGTGTGGGCAGCCTCTGAAGATTAATTGTCTCATCGCCTGCTCTTGTTTCCTCTGTTCATAGAAATACAAAAATATCCGATCTGGAAAACAGGATTTTACTCTGCTTGAAAAATAGTTTGGAATACTCCAAAATGTGAAGGTGTCTACTCTAGATAAAGCAGTCTTATTAACACTGCTGTTGGTATTATTGCTGTCCTCACAGCTATTGCTATTTCCAGTGAACAAAAATCTCCAGTCGTTCTTACAGTTCTGAACGTTGCTGAATAAAGTATTTTCGTATGACTCTGTTCCTCAAAGGAAAATAAAAGTCTTGTCTCCTGAGTTGCTAGACAGCTGCCCAAATGCCTCCTTGGCATATCAATGCCAAGAGACATGAATATTCCAGCAAAATGTTTTAGCTCAGACAGGGAGTTATGGAAAAAGCTGTCCCAAATATTACAAATGCGCAGCACTCAACTTCTTACGTCAAGGCAAAGAGTAATGTTTCGACTGCCCCAGCAAGTAGGAAATGATGCAGGTATTAAACATTATTACGAGAACAGAGACACATTAGTTACTGCTTATCCAGTAGGACTGTGAATGGAGCTTTTTGTTGTGAAGGATTTTCATGGGGAAAGTTAATACACTTTGTCCAGACCATGAGATGGTACAAATCAGTGTAGTTCCATCTAAATCAATGGATCAGTGTTGATTTACAGCAGCTGAGGATCAACCCCCTCTTTTTTGGCCTGCTGAGGATTGTATAACATATACTGCCTAGAAACACTGATGACAAATTTGAAACTGTGTAGGGATATGCTGAACCAAAAGCCTGATTCAAACCCAAACTGGCTGCTCTCCTTTTAAATCACTAAGAGCTGCTGTCTTAAACGTTACTGTCAAACGAGCATTTTTAAACATGTATCAAAATCTAGCGGCTGCACCCTCCGGTCTGTGCCACGCATGCTGCATTCCATACAAACTCAAACCCGCCTAGTGCCGATTCATAAATGATGTGTTGGTTTAATCTATTTTTCACAGGGGGTGTTTCAGAGCGGGAAAATTAGAAACAGGTAGAAGGGACTATTATTACTGTCTCATAGTGTGCTCTTGTACATGAGGATTGGATTAAGATAACATCTGGTCTATATTTCTTGAACTATTTCCCTTTTATCACAAGAAAATCGGCAACCCATCTCACAACTGCTCCTAATTTAGATCTAAATATCACTGATGAAACATTGTACAACATGCTGTTATCTATTAAAATGATTTCCCTGAAGGAACAGTGGATACTTTTATATTTTCCAGCAAAGCCAACCATATTCCCCCTCAGCACTAACTAGTTACCTTATAATCATATACTCAAATGGTAAAAGCAAAATCACTTTGGAAGAAACAAATGAGTCCCCACCAAATCTTCAGCTGGTGTAAATTAATGCATGTTCACTGACTTCAGTGAAGCGAGCTCCATTTATACCATCCTCCTTATGATAACAGCTTTGATTCACATACGGTCCAAACCTGCAAGGTGCTAAGGATCTTCTGCACTCATTGGTTTTAAGAGGAACTGTTTAAAGCTAAGTCCGGGCTCAAATGCATAATTTAGCAAAGTTTTTAAGCATGTGCTTCGGGGCCTGACTTTTCCGCACACAGCAGAGGAACAATGAACTGTCCTGAGGTTTTCTTTGGGAAGCAGAAAGGCAGAGCACAGCATACTGTCATCCCTCCCATTTGGTTCAAACAGAAAAATTGTCAGTGGAATGCAGTAATCTTTTTTTCAGCACTTTGCAGAGTTCAAGTCCCCAGAAAGCAGCCTATTGAGTTCAGCAAATAAAAACTTCTGTTTTCTTCACAAGTCTATAATTCATTTTCATGGACAGTAAATCAGAAAAGGGGGGAAAAAAGCATTTTACAATCTCAAACTATTTTGCATACCTTCACTGCACATCAGTTTTACCCATTTCCATCGTATCGTTACCACTTAAAACAGGGGAATTAGATAAGCATACGTTCCCTGTATTAACTGGTTTAATTTAAAAGTAATTTCTACCATCTGGAATTACTATTTACTGTTGTTTGGAGGAGGGGAAAAAAAATCTGAAACTGTAGAAAAGATCATCACAATTTCTTTCAAAGAATAACCAGTCTGAAGGAGGGAGAAGCATACAAGGAATGTAATTGATTGTCCACCAGTCAACTTGTATATTTTGGAGGGAATTCTGAGAATAAAAAGTCTGTAGCAGTTATCAGCGGTCAGACTGGAGCCATTCAGTTTTCACCTGCTTGTGTTTGTTGTCTGGCAACCAGTCAAGGGTGCTATTAGCAGAATTAAGCTCCAGAAGAAAAGATTACCCTGTAGGAGGTAAGATAAAGACTGGAAAGTGTGGCTTGTTATCAGTATCACAATAAGGATCAGGTCAGAAAGGATTCAGTGTGGGTTTCATTTCAAACAGGTAATCTCTGCTGAAATAATAGAGTAATTGTTGCTTTGAAACCTTTATGTGCTGCAGCATACTACAGCTCATTTGATACAGATTCTGGATTTAATGAAGAACTCCAACAAGCCTGAAACAGACACACAGAGAAAGCAAGAAAAGAACAGTGCACGAGTGGAAAATGTCTTTATCCTGTAATTCCAGGTCAATATAGTGAAACATAAAATATTATTCAGGGCAGTTTTATACCTTGATTTATGTCTCCCCTCCTTCTCAGGCTGCTTTCTATCTGTCTATAAAGTTTTGGTCTATAAACATGCAGTAACGTAATACAAAATATTGCAAGAGTAATAACATATGCAATTATAGTACATCTCACAAATCCTGAACACAAGCAATGAATCAAAGCTTTCCAGGGCTATTCCTTGAAATACAACTTTTTCTAGGTTTTATTCAAAGGCTTGAAAGCAGTCGCTGGGACAAGCCGCAAGATGCACATTGCAGATGATGGACAGCATTTTACATTTTTCTGGCAAATTGCCTAAATGTTTGTCTTGAAAAGTAATTGTTGAGTGGGCTTTTCCTTTTTTTCTTTATAAAGATAGTGCACCTTTCTCTCAGTTGTCTCCTCTAGAAATGTACATTAACTGTTTGGAGATTAAGCTGCAGTTTGGTTTCTCAACGTCTGCAGAAAGCACTAACCAGCAAAATAGTTGAACTTCTCTTCTAAGTTTCAAAATACAAAGGATGAGCTGGTAAACACTGCCGAAGTACAAAGAAAATATGGGAAAGAATTCTCTCATCTATGGCCTCCTACCTTACAGCAATCTTCAGTTTCCAAGCCTTGGAGGCATTTAAAGAAAGCTCCACTTTGGTGAGGATGTCGTCAGTCTTACGCATAGTGCTTTTCAAGCCATGACACAAGGAGGGAAGCCTGGTAGAAGCAGGTCAAGGCGATAATATCTTCTGCTGGAGCCATTCCGGGTTCTGGATGTGGAGCAGAAAACAGTAGATTACGCAGGGTTGTTAGACATGGAGGTAGTTCCCTGATCCTCCTTCAATGACCGCAGGGCTTGTCACAGCCCTCAAAACAACCCTAGAGAGGACTTAGCCAGGCTATGGTTTCAGCCCAGAATCTCAGTGCTGAATCCACAAACACGTTCTATGGGTATGATGCCCACTGTTATGTCACGTGTTTATGAATGTGCGTGTGCTTGCTCCCTCCCGGGATTCCTGATAGCACTTACTATCATACTGTCTTATGCCTGGATTCAGATATGAGATAATTTACACTTAGGAGTCTTGAAGAGTTGTCCAAGGAGCTCTGAGCTTGTACGTTTTTATTTAAGAAAGCTTGCAAAAGCAGGGGATTTGCAGAAAATAATTTATGTACCAACATTTCTATAAAACTAGGGAACTGTGGGTAAAGGGTCAACACAGCATCAAATCCAGATAAGACTATTATAAGGTTGTGATGAGATGCAATCAGTTGTAAAGCCAAAGGCTCACAACCCGGATAGTATCAATCCTCTTGATGAAATGGATACAAGTTTTAAATGCTTAAAATGTTTTCATGATTATAAATTTGCTTGGTTAAAAGTAGTGGAGCTGACAGAATAAATCAAAAAAATCCGCAAGGTACACTTCACAGAACGTCAATTTAAAAATAGTACTTTATAAAAACTGATTCAGCACCCAGTCTATGGCTTGAACATGGCCAAGAAACCACTCCATACGGAAAATCGAGTCCAAAGGTGCAGAGAACATAGTCTGGGAGCTCCAAGAGGCATAGCACAGGTAGTAGCACAGGGATCTCACTGTGGACAGTGCTGTTCAATAATATTCGAGTTCAGAGGAAGAGACAGTATTGCTGCTGATAAAGTTTGCAGATGACACAAAGCTGGGTGAAGGAAAAAATAACAACAAGGATATGTCAACTCTTCTGTTTCATCTGGACTATTTGGTAGAGCTCATTTGTCTATTTACACATCTTGTAATACAACCAGATGCAAGGTCATGGCTTGGCAAGGTCAATGCAAGACTGGCTTTGCATTAAGAGCTATTTGGTTCCTCCTTGGGATATATTAGCTACAATTTTGCCTCCTGAGCAAGGCCAGTCACTCCAGTCACTCCAAACCTGTCCCAGAGGAAATGTTTACACTGTCCTAACACTGTCTGTGCTGCCTACAGAGAACACTAACTGGTTCTAAATCCAGGGAGGAGAAAGGAACTAGTCTTGAAGGAATCTCAGTGTCCCAGCCTTTAAAGTTGATTACTGAAACAATTACTTGCTTGTGTCTTGCATTTTGCTAACCTATTCCAATGACTTTTTTTGCTTCTGTGATACTTTAGAGGCAAAGAAATCACCACACAGACCAAAGAAAAGATGGAAAGCTCCTCATTCATAATAAAACTTAGACTCAGATTCTAAAATGAGCTCCACAGCAGCAGCCTCCAGGCTCTCCTGACTCCACTGAAGTCACTGGGGAGCACATGGGCTTGCCTACAGAAGGATCATGGCAGATTTGAGCATATGAGCTGAGGGGGCTGATCCTGCTAACACTTCATACCAGGCATAGAGCCAGGTGCACCGCGATATTCAAACTAAATCCTAATTAAGTGTCTGAATTCCCAGTGAAATCCATGGATAGTTAGATGCCTAAATATCAATGTGGATATTGATCCAGCTGCTTATCACTGTGAGTACACCACTGATTTCTAGAGCAGATGATGGCACTTGCCATTTTATTCTAATTTATCTTCTTTTCTGGAATGTGAGAGAAGTAAACTCTGAGGATGATTGCACTATCATTAACTGTACATACACTAGCATTTTCTCAAAGGAAAAGAATGACTTTTCTACCTAAGTATGAACCTGAGCTTGGGCAACACAGGGAGAAAATTAGCACATCACTAGAAAGCAAAAGACTTGAAAGTTTTGGAGAATATATACTATAAAGCCTTATAAAAGAGCTAGAAGATCTTAAAGAGATGTATATAGTCTGAAACGTTACAATCTATATGCTTTTTGCCACATTACCATTGAAATTAGCTGATAAAAATATTTGGTGAATAAACCAAAATAAAAACATTCTGATTTCACACAAAAGGTATGCTCGGCTTCTAACAGGAAATAAGAATCCTGCACCTATTAGATCATATCTTTGCTTCCCACTCAGAGTAAATGATTGATATAACAGACATGTTGAATCAAGATGCTAGTTCATTCTTTTCTTTTTCTACAGTCACTTTCAGCCAACAGATTTTTTTCCCCCAGAATATCTGCGATTCCTTAGATTCTTTGAGGCTATTCCCTTAATAATTGGAGGAGCTGCCTGAGCAAAAAGCTGCAGCACAATGCTTTCTCTCTGCTGTAAGAGCTCCCTGGGTCAGAGGCATACACAGTCTGTCTGTGCTGCTGCAATCAAACCAGCCCAGCTTGAGAAAGTATAAACACTGTGGTGGGCAGAACAGCCAAAAGTAGGGGGCCAGGAGGGAAAACAGTCATGTCACTGTTATTTCTTTAACAGATTAGGGCCTGATCCAGGTCCCACTGAAATCAGTGACACAGTTCCTATCAAGTACAACAGAAGTGATCTTTAAGAGCATATTTTCTTGCCAGCTATCTGAGTAATATGGCTGGGCCCTACAGATTTCTGTGGCAAAGAAAGTAATCCTTCCCCACCTCCACAATTCTTCAGAGAAGCAGACCTTCTTTAAAAGAGCAGCATCTTCAGGAGGTGGGATTCCATTAGCATAAAAAAATTCCTCCTGTCCCCAGTCACCTTCCTCCTCTTTGCATATTAGGACTACAGCAGGGATTTTCAGTTTTTTTCAGAGGTGGAACACACCTTTAAACAAAGCAGCTACTCTTCTCCACTTTGTATTGACATGAGCTTTTGCTCTTCCTACTCATACCCAGAGACAGGGATAAGGAATATGCAGAATAATGACTAGAAAGTTATTTATCTCTGCAGTTTAGCACGTGAAAACAGCTACACCACACAGACTTCTGCAAACCATGAGTAGATGCTCACAAGCCACAGTTTTTTCAACCTTTGCTTAGTGCATCCTCTAACTTCTGGCATCCTGGCTCTCTCCCACACTGTGCCCAGACATGGGGAGGCAGTTCCAAGCTCTTTGCACTTGACTGTACTAGTGCACGTGTGTCAGCCGAAGACAGGTGAGAAGTGACTCAGAGCCATTGCTGACGTATAGCTCAGAGCACATGGATGTTTTGAGTTTTGAGCTCATGTTGGTAGCACAGCTGTTAAATGGACATTTTACATCAAGAAACTTGTCAAAAGTCAGAGGTAAAACCATACTTACTATTTTATTAAATTACTTGGGATACAACAAAATGGAGTTCCAAGTCTTTCAAAATACAGAACTGTTTCTTGTTGTTTGTGTTCCTTTGCATCTTAATGGGAGAAATGAGATTTTATTGAATAGTAAGTGTCATGGGAATGACACACTTGAGGAAAAAAATAACCACATCATTAGTATCAGGAAATGTGGTGCATTAAGAATGTAGGAAGAAATTTCTTAATAGTGTCAAAGAGAGGGTTTATTAGTTTGGATTATCCCAAGGGGTGATTGTTTCTCACAAGACTCCAGCAAATTCTTTTCCTCTTTCAACTCCCAAATCAGCATACCTTCGGGAAACACCTACTTTTCCCCCAGTTACTTTCTCCTACCTCTAATATGTTCTTACCCTAAGACTGAGGAGCTTGCTCTTCCCCTAAAAGGAAAGAACTCTGTAGGGATTTCTTCAGAATAAATCCTATATTTGTTAGGACTTAGTATGGATGAAAATGAATGAAATAAACAGAACAGCAGAAATAAAGGCAATGCTGTTTTCTATTGCATATATGCTGGCTGCATATTCAGCATTTATTATCAATAACATTTATTCTTGACAGATTCCTGAAATCAGTCCATGTACTGCCTTCCCATTGCACCTTACTGCACCAGGTGTTAAATAAATGTCACTCACCTGAGTGTATGCTTAAATTTACAATTTATGCTGGATTTGTGTGGATGAAGAGATGGATGGATACGTGAATTGTGGGCAAAGCTGTGAGAATTCACTGTAGTTTTGAAAAACTGGATGCTGAAGATACTCGTTTTTTTAAGTTAGAAAAATAATATTTGATTCACAGATTATTTTTGTACACAGACTCATGCTCTAACTAAAAATACTTTGCTCCAAGGATGCTGTTTGTTTTCTACCACTGTCAGTGTGAAAAGCCTAGATCTACAGAATCTGGACAGATCTTACAACCAAACTATTCTGAGAAAACAATTCTTAAAAACAATATATGCAATACAGCTGTTTAGTAGTTCCCCAGGGCTTACTGGTGCTTACTGCCAGCTCTCAGCTCTTTTTGCTTTAAGCAGGGAGGGCCAATTTCTTTAGATTACCTTATAGAGTATGTACGTCTCTCTCCCCTCCATGCTGTCACCCTAGATGGCTCTAACAAGTCTCCCGCTGCCACATTATTGTTCTCGGGAAGATCTGTTAACATTTTTGTCTCCTTTTGATCTCTGGACCCTTCTCCTGACACTTTTCACAGCCTCCTGAAAATGGGATTATTGAAGTCAATAATTTGCTTATTGTCTCTCTAGTGTAAACATAAATGTTTTTCATCTCAGAAGCTATTTCCTTGTTTGTTCTTTTCACATTTCCTATCGGATTCAAGTGATCTGGGATTTAATAATCATTCTACCACCTGAAATGAACACTAGCACCTGCCTACTGCTCAGTAACTAAGTTGCCTATCAGTATTCTGGGATTTATATCTGATAGCTCCTTTCCTTTATACTGTTTGGTCAGTTTAAGTATATGGAGGTGCTACAGCTGACAGTGGATTTTACATGTGAAGCCACACTTAAGGATGGATGAGACCTCTTCTATTCACAGGGAGTCCCACCGGGCCTGTAAGGGTCCATGCCTTCAGACCCTGTTGCAGGATGGAAGCCTAAACAAACCATCTAGCACAGTAAGAAAATACTTCTCAGCCTATTATATTCCCCCCAACACCACCACCCCTCCAATTGGCTAAAATAGCACAGTATTCTGTACCACAAAAGACTGTAATTTGTAAGGAATGCTAAGCACTTGGAAAGCACAAGGGGACACTGAGAGTGGGGAGGTCCTACCCCATAGACACTCTGTCCCTTTCAAACCATGGGAATACAGGCTGCCTCCCTCGACGTGAAATGCAGCCTTAAGAGATGAATGCTGTTCTTAGCCTGAACAAAAATAAAAAAAATGTTTCCAAAACTGCACAGCTGTCCCTTAGCCCAGAATCTTTCTTTTAAAACAATGAAGCCTTTTATAGGTTGCATACAAAGGAGGAACATGAAAGATAAGTTTACTCTTGCTCCACAAATGAAATCTGATTATATACCAGTGTTCAGCCATATGGAACAGAGAATGTCTCAACTCCAGGGACACTAGACCCCAAGTGGTACCTACCGCCACCTCCAACCTTATGTGGCATTGAAGGAAGACTAAAGAAATAAGATGGACTGAATCTCCAGTTGATAAGAACAGGAACAATCAACACGAGGATCTCTGGACATTCAGGCATTGTCCTCACCACTACCTGCAGGAGAACTAGCATGCACGTTAATTCACAGTTTTCTGATGGTTTCCACTTGTCTCACACTATTTTAATGGTTGAACTGGTTTTAAAACAAGCACAACCAGTTTTATTCAAGATAAAATTCGGGTTCAGAAGACAGGTACTGTGTTCGTTTTCTGTTCTTCTGACTGTGGTGACACTGGGAAAGAGAACTTTCCACGGTTCTGCGTGGATTTTCTGTGCCTTTTGCCGATTTTTTTTGTGGAAACCCTCCTACACCCTCACTGTTTCACATCAGTTGTTTCCCCCACTCATACTCTCTTCTTCCTATACTGGACTGCCGATGGCGATAGCCGATAAGCCACATCACCCATGCTACTGCTTCTGCTGTGGAGCCATGACTGCAGCTGAGTGGCTGGGTGGACAGTGGGGAATTGGCAGCCTTTTCAGTTGCTGAAGGCTAAATGCCATAAGGACCACAAGTCAGAAGCCAGAAGCCTAAGATAGCTACAAGCAATGACCAGGAGTTAAAACCTGGATGCAGCTTTTACATAGGTGGCACAACCATAGCAGAACTGTATCTTCCTGCTTCCACCATTCACTCTTCTTGCTGGCCTACAAGAAAGTCTACTGCTGAGATGTTTTTTCTTTGCAGAAAGACTGAAGAAGGAAAAAATCTCCGGCTCAAAAACTCTCAAAAATTGAACCATGATTAGAAAAGCAAAAGTACCAACAGAATCGGTATTACTGCTATTACTCCTTGTACCTCTCCCTCATAAGGAAAGAAAAGTGGTACAGTTACCATGGACACAGGTGAAATCAGTTAGTGATAATACCTTTGTGAAATTCCATCTGATTTCATGAGCTATGCCGGTCAGGTGGGATCAGGTCAGTGTTTCAGGAGAACACCTAAACTGCTGCCAGTGATGCTGCTGAGCTGGTAGCTGCATCCTACTCTCTAAATCACTGCAGAACAGATGACCCAAGATGGTATTAATGGCAGTTGCTGACAGAGATGCTATCTTTCACATGACATGTAAAATTCAGGTACTTAACACTTTTGGTCATTAAAATCAGAAGGTACCTTCTGCAGGAAAAAGAATACTAGTTGCAGTGTTTCAGCCAAATTCCAACACATTCAGGTTATGCTATCCTGGGAGCAGGGAGGCAGGTGGGACTTACACAGTTCTGGGAGCTTCACCTTCAGTTGTTTTGAGGTTCATGGAAAAACACCGCTGCCAGAAGAACTCCAAAGAAGCTGAATGTCCGCAATTCTTCCATTTCCAAATCCAAAGCCAGGAATAACATGAGGTGAGACTTGCAGGCGATGGAGTATTGTGCTGTGATCCTTGGCCTTTTGGGAAACAGGAAGTCAGACAACCTTCTGAGGCGAGCTCCGCTGGAAGGAAAGAACCCTTCATGTCACGGTATTCTTTATGTGTTCCCTGGCACTCCCCTGACCCCTGATGCAATTCACTCAGCCTGTAGGAAAGTTTTTGCTCCACCTGACCAAAGAAAAAAGGTAATTTTCTTCCAGACTGGTGAGTTGGTTCAGCTTTTACTATGCAGTCAGGCAAGCACGAGAGCTGCTGCAACAGAGGAAATCAATCCACATAGTTGGGAAGAAGGGCAAGGAAGAGGAGTGAGACTGCCCCTTCCACCTGAAGCGACCTGTTGGACCAGTTCAGTCTTATAATGCGAATTCCCTGTTGGTCTCTCTAAAGAAAGAGAAGATGGCTTAGTGCATAGACGACCTGAAGGACCATCTAGAGCAACCTCTCTTCCTCAGAGGAGAGAGTAAGCCTAGTACAATGTTCCTGACTTAAGACTGTGCTTAAATCTTTTGCCTAATAAGGACAGAATTAAAACATCTCCATTAGATGAGGTAAATATGGGCCATGGTATCTATGCCTTAATTCATTCTTGCCAAAAGGTCAGTTTAGATGGACCCAGAGGGAGGACTGCATTATACATCTCATTTGAAACAAAAATCCTGCTTTTCCCTTGAATGCATGCCTTTAGCTCTTCTGACCAGACACACCTGTTTTCTCTACTAACTCAAATACTTGCAGCCACGTGTGCCCAGGGGATGAGGGGAGTGTAATAAATAGCAGAAGCAAATAATTTACCCAGTAAAGAGCATTCCATGCTTTCCGTATGCAAATTCTGCATAAAAATTCTACATATATGGTGCAGAACTGCTCTGAACTGAACTCTAAAAATGTTTAATGCAAACACAGCTGTTATCAAGTGTTGTTCTTTCCAAGACTCCATTCAGTTTGATAGTTATCACTATGCCAACGGCATTCCCAGTACAAATCTCTCTTTCTGAGACTTTAACAACTGCTTTACACACAAGAGAAGTTCGCTTCACCCTGAAACTTGGTGCTCTGGATCTCTACCAAACGCATGTTTCTCCCTTCTAACGGTACCAACTGAACCCAAATCAATTCTAACAGATACTGACCAAAGACATTTAGCTAATTTAGGTTTTTAAGAATTACAAGTATTTTTAATTTAAGGACACATTTTATAACATCCCTGTTCAGCAAAATATTGTAGTGCCTTTGACTACATACTCAAATCTCACTGGTGTCAGAAGAGATATGATATATATGTTTAAACCACAGTATCTGGTAAAATTCGCTAAAGCGATTTGAATTGTAATAACACCTTATTCAAGTATCAGCTTTTGAGGGCTGAGGTAGATCAGAGAATTGCGACAAAATGTTAGTGTAGTATTTTAGTTGACTGGTTAGATTGTTATTTATATTAGCTTTTAGAAAGGGGTATTTTTCATCCAGCTACAGAGGAGTTTTTTTAACAATCAAAAGTCTTTTAAATTTATAATTCTAGAAAACTAAAGGGGACAGCACTTCACTTCCTTCAGGGGGCTGATCATAGGATCTAGCTGTGCATTGTGTTCTTGAGAAAACATCTAAAATAGCTGAGCAGCTGGCATTTTCAAATATCATAGGGACAGTAAGGTCAGCTCCCCAGCTGAGGTCTATTTAACTCAAATCAGAACCTGAACTGTTGATTACAGAATATGGTTTAATATTATATGCATGTATGTGATTTAAAAAATCTGAGCTGGAACATTCTTATTCATTTCACTGAATGCCTGCATGGGAGATGGGAGCTTATTGCTCCTTTGCATCCTGGCATGTTCCTCCACCCTCATCAAATCGATTCCCACGTAGGAAGCAGAGATGGCAGCCTTGTCAGGGCTGCTGCTCTGCATCCCTTTCAGATGGGTGGATCTTTCAGGATCATCCTTCCCAGCACACCAACCAGCACTGCAGAGCTAATGAGGTGGAGCAGGTCATCTGCACACAAAAAGAGAATGGGAACAGACCTCCTTCGGCTCTGAAGCAAAGACAAGCATGTGCTGCAACACGTATTAGTTAAATGTAGCAGGAGTAGCATATCTAATATCAAGTCACAAGAAAAGGTAATTCACGGAGTGTCCTAAGAGCACATGTCAGTATTACTGTTGTAAACCCCAACCTTATAGTTCAAACTCCATTTTTAGAGTGAAGTAAACGCTCCCCTACACAACTTCAAATCATTCAGGATAGCCTCTTACTACAGCTCGTCCTCTCTCCCTCATTAGCTCAGCAAGCAGCAGCATCAGAGGCAAGTGGGGGGTTACTGATGCATTGTAATTACCAACTGATAATCTGTCACTGGGAAAAGCCAAAGTCTCTAATTAACGTAGGCCAGTTACTTTCCTCTCTTAATGCTTCCTTTGCTGAAGCACAAGGCGGAGCTACAGCAAGGAAATCCAATAAAAAGCCTGATGGCTAATTGCATCTCTATGACTGTCAGTAATTTAAACAGGTTTGACTCCATCTGGGCATAAATATAGCTTTGAGAAAAGCAGAAAACAAAGGCATACGGGCCTGTCCACTAGAAACGAAGTTATCAACCCCTGGCTCCTAATGGTGAACATGCAAACAGTCACAATTAAGGAGTCCTGGTCTGACCTGGCAGCGGGCTGAGTTCCATGATGCCTCTGCCCTCAGTATCACATATGGAGACTGTGTAAAGCCCACCCTCAGGGTCTTTTGGGGTTTGTGTGATTGCTTTTAGGATTCTTGAGTAGTTTGCAGCAGGTACAAGGATGTGCTGTAGGTTCTGACTTTGATTTCCTAAGCTTATTTGTAACCCTTTGCAAGGGGATGGTACTGAGGGAATACAAACTGTGAAAAGCAAGTGGCTGGCAGTGGAATTTCTGAGAGTATTCCCAGAGTTGTGCTTGAGGCTTTGCTTTGTAATGCAGCTTCCCATCAGCAACACAGATGGACAGAGGGTCATCAGCTATATGCCACTACACTGGATGTACCAAATTTCAGTTCCTCCCTCAAAAGAGATGTATTTTTGCCTTTATGAAGTACAAGGTAATAGTTCAGGTGGAGGAGAAAGTTTGTAGCTGAGAGAAACATCCTTCCTCAATAGACAGGTCCAAATCACTCCACAGGGACTCCCACACACTCTCCCAGAGGAATCACATAAAAAGCATAGACAAGGAAACAAAAGATGACTGAAAACATGTCACAGCAAGGAGGAAGCCCAAAATCTTTACCCCTGTGTGTATTTAATTGTACCTGACATTGTAGACATATGAAGAGACTGCCTTGCAAGAATAAGCTGGAGGAACCAATTGAGAATTGCCACTGGCTCAAACCAGACAGACTTCAGAGGTCAAAGACACAACCCTCAACTTGCCAAAGTCGACAGATAGTCCTGTCTGAGAACTCCATGAAGGAAACTGATTAAGACGATCTGCAAGAGACAAAAGACAGACAATAGAAAAGCTAGTAGTTTTCCAGGGATGAAGGCAACATATTATGACAATGAACATGGAAGATTCCAAGTTCAGGAAGGACTTCTTTGGTTACAATCCACATTGACATCCATGACATTACACCAGGAACCGTCCCAGAGCTCTTGACAGACTGCAGAAAAGGGTTTTTAAATGATCTTCTCAGAAAACTTTCCAAGCAAGGAAAAGAAGAGTAAGTGAAAGTTTAGCTCATTAAGTAAGCAGTGAAGGAGGGGAAATCTGGTTTTGTTGAGCAGTGGAACGACTTTTACAGAGAACAGGGTTTTAGTCTCACACAGAGGGTTAACAGCCTCCTGGAAGACAGGCTGAGAATCTCTTATCAAACTGTGTAAACGGAGGTTGAAAATGGGATAATCATGACAGAAATGCCTCAATGTGTATGTAATTGGACAAGGGTTCAGCAAATAGCACTGCGATTCAAGGCATTATCTAGCCTAACAATATGTCACTGCTCCTTTGCTGCAGGTTACAAAACCACAGCTCAGCCAGCAAGAGATCAGCCATTTCCTAATGCAGACATCAGTCTGAACCAGTCAGATTAGCAGTTCAGACAAGCAATTTCAGGACATGGCCAAATGGTACCTCTAAGTCAATCTAACAGTAAACTGTCACTAAAAAGGCTGATTCACCCTTCTGCCTTCTCTCTCTTGTGCCACATCTGGTGCTCATCTACCTGTACGGTGAGCTGGTTTAGCTACCAAGACAGCTATTTAGCTGCTGAAAAAGGGTGGCAGGACTGTATAGCGGGAAGTAGGGAGGAGCAGAACTACCTCTTTCAACAGAAGGGCAAGATGATATACCAGCTCAACTGTATCATATAACTTTATCCTCAGATTTCCTAAAAGTAGAGGAGGAAAATCAGAATTTACGTGGTCTGAATTACTCTCTAGAGATTTCTCCCTAAATTATAACAGGAACCTAATGTGGTTGCATCTTAACCCTAAGAAAAAGTGAGTAATTATCAATGGTTTTGCCTTCTCCAAGCTGCCTCACTACAGTCTGATGACTACTAAAGTTTGTGGGAAGAAGGGAGTAAGAAAAGCAGAGCTGAGTGTGATGCTGAGGCAGTTCTGGTTTAGAGAGACTAAAACTGTTGTGGACACACACTCTGATTTAATCTGGCTCATTTCTGAAGAGCTGGGGAAGAAGGAATCTTTACATTCTAGTGGTGAAGAATAGCTAAGGATAATAATATCTTAAACTGGCACAGCTAGACCTGGAAGATGATGTCTAAAGGCACTTCAAGATGTTGCAGTTTGAGAGACACTAAGCTTAAAAACCTCTGTGTTATAATAGCAGGAGAAGTAGTAAAAAGGAGGTGTCAGAGACCTCCTTTTCTTTCCTTCTCTCCCTGAAGAAGAAATAATTATATAGTTGAAACTTGGGGATAAGTCACTTAACCTGAATGTTAAAATGAGTGGTTACATCTCCTTCTGTAAAGAAAGGAGAAAACCAAGCACTTGATTTTTTGCAAAGACACTTATCTGTTACGTTGTCAGAGATTGTACAGAAACACACAAGCCTGAATGCTTCCAAACCTCTAAGTGAGCAGTAACGCACATCTATTCAATTGTCATTAGTGTGTGAGATAACCTGCTTTTAAGCCTCTGTCTGTAATGCATAGAAAGAAAAACTGTATTATCATGGATGGATCACTTGGCCATTTTAATACATATTGAAACATAACATGTAGGTTTTGCCAGCAGGATTGGAGGTTGACTCGGAAAGAGTAAGGATTCAAGGGGCAATGGGCAGACACAAACCTCTGAGATGCTGTGGCAAAAAAATAGTTCATTTGATCATAAGCTGTCTATGAAGTGGAAGCAGAGATGCAACCCTGCCTCTGTACACAGATGAGACATCTGTTAGAGTAGCTGGTTAGTTCTGATGCCCATGCTTTGAAGAAGGTTGCAATATTCCTCAAGTATTCAAAGAAGGGCTACAAAAAATACTCAGATATGGAAAAGGAAAGCTTACAGCACGACACTTAAGGAGTTCAGTCTACTAAGCTTAATACATGGAGGAGAGACCTGACAACCAGGAACTTCTTGATTTGACAAAAGTATAGCAAAATCCTGTGACTGGATGGAATGGAGACTGATGAATTCAACTCTAAAATAAAAAGTAATTTCCTTATAATAAGTTTTATTAAATATTGGAGCATCTTAGTACAGGATTTGGCTGACACTGTTCTTCTTAGCCTTTAAACAAGACCAGATACAGTTCTAATTTAATGCTTTAATCCAGCTTCCAGAAAATACTGTATGGCCTACAGAAACAGGGGGTTGGAAATAGATGATCGGTGGGGTGGTCCCTTCTGCCCTGAGAGCCTATGTACAGGTAGCAGGTACTTCTTTAAGAAAATAAACAAAGACCCGCTTTAAAAGCCAGCACGTAAACTGATCTGACTGATGTGGTCTCATGCAACAGACTTAAGTTTATTGGATCAACCAGCAAACTTTATCGGCTTCCCAAGAGTCCCACGAAAACATTCTAGTGCTCACCCTTTCAAGACTGTTGCTTAAAAAGGACTTGAATATGAGCAACTGCAAAAAGGTAGATCAAGAGACCAGAGTTGCTAAACTTTGCGCACAATAGTTAAAACACATGGTTTGTGGATGTACATTCACATGTATGAAGCCAATATGAATCTGTTTATAAAACTCTGCTGCTCCTGTGTAAAAGAACAACCCTTTGAGTAAATAAGCAGCAACGAGCAGCCTCTCTTAAGTAAAACTTGACTTTGCTACAATAACCAATCATTTACATCACTGACTTTCAACCTGTGATCTACAGACAATTTTTAAGGAGTCAGCAGCATAACAATAAAAGACAGCTTATTTGCCACGGTCTTAAACTCACTGTGCAAGAGGCTACACCTCCTCTGGGAGACTTTTCAGAGTCTGCAAGCCGAAATGTTTGGAAACCTCTAGCTTCAATTTTCAGAAGCCAACAAATGCATTTGGATGCCTTCATTCTTAATAGTATTCTTGTGATTTTTTTTCTTTCAGGAGACACATCAGTAGAAATTTTCAGAGTTTCCTGAAAACTACACTCCTCTGAAGAATCTTAAACACAAAAATTAAAAAATGAAAAAAACCACCAGTTACTTTTTTGTCCCAGCTAAATGTTCTTCTGTTTGTTTTTCTTTTCCTTTTCTTCCGTTGTTTTTTCTAAGACCTGTGAATAAATCAGAAAAGCTGTCATATCTTATTTGACAAACAAGTTCTCTAAGAATGAGGGCATATGACCCCAAAAATCAAGGTGCAAAATCTCTAACAACTGGCTCTTCTCAGGGCTGGCACATCTGCATTGTCAGCTATTCTCCAAACAGGCAGGTTTGAAGATTTCCACATGCACAACACACCATGTGGGCTCCTAGCCTACAGTACAGCTCCTGAAAGTAGATTTGGATGGGTCAAAGCCATTTTATTGAATTAGCCCTTTATTGTTTACATTAAATCCAAGTGAGCTCACAAATACTGACTTATCCTTCTGAAAGGCTGGATTATACCACGTGGCTTGGATGCAAAAAAAGATTAGGGTTTTTATACTAATTACTTCCAGCATGAGGAGTGCGTGGACCAGAAGAGCACTGACTTTGGAGACACTCTGCTGGGCATTTCAGTGCAGAAATGTTTGCCATCTTTTCTTGCCACAAGTAAAATGACTGCTGCTCCATAAAGCAATTTGGAGTACCACACTGTCATTAAACCCTGCGTATAAGAATGGCCGTGTCTGGGACAGAGGGTAGTAACAGCCCTTCCCAAGTGTTTCTGGCTGTTTTATCCACTCTCCCACCGCCACTGTTGCTGTGAAGTACGGTGTAGCATCACTTCCTCCTACTCTACATCACTCTTTCAGAAAGTAAGAGACTAGAAAAAGATTCTCTCGTTATTACTAAGTGGGTTTTCATTCATTTATACTTAATCAGCTAAGTAATCCATCAATAAGCAAAGTTTCCCAGTCTACAAAACCCAAGGTATTTTCAGCAGTCTGAAAAATCAGAGTTGAATACAGATGTGAATATGCTGGAAACATGATATGCCAGATCACTGTCATTACTGTAAATCACAAGTGCTGCAGTAAGACAAGGTGGACAGACACACAACATGCATAAGACTCTTTCACATGATGTGTGTTCTTCCCTAAACGAACCCTCATATTTCTCATAATCAAATAGGCACCTGCCTATGCAGAACAGACATTCAGCTTCTGGGCAGCTTTTGTGGCCAGCGATGGAAATCTTTCATAGGAAAATCAAAACTATCAGGGAGTTTAATAATTTGTATGGGCAAAACAGATGTCCCAGAAGCACACACAGCTTTCACTGAATAACTTTGCACACAGTGACATCAGATCTTCTCACTACACAAATTACTACTTGGGGCCTGGGGTCTGTTGGTATTTGTTTGAGTGATGATACTCTGTGTAGCTTGTGAAACAGAACAAACAGAAGGCTTAAATGAGCCTAAAGATTTGTGAACTGCTGATCCTACAGAAAGGACACCCTTTATTGCTTTTACATCCAGCAGTATCCAATATAACATGGTTTTTTTATGATTGTTCTTATATATTAAGCAAAAAGTTTGTGCTCACACTTTAAGTTACAGAAAGGAAATATACAGATCTTTACACTCACACAAGCTGTGATGTGGAAGGTAAGGCTCACAAAAGGGTCTTGTTTTAAATCTTGCATTCAATAAACTGCTAGAAGAACAAAATGAAAACAAGCTATTGTGTTAATCTCCAGATTAGCCCTCATAGTCTGTCAATTTAATACTGATTAGTAAACAATGTCCATAATTAAGCTGTTGTTGGAGACACAAATGCCCCACGAGCCCGAACTAATGCGTAGTATTCAATCCTTTTACAAAGGATGGCAGATACAATTCCAGGAATGTTAATGCTGTCAAGTATCCATGATGTACATAACAAAAGAGAAGGCAGAGAGTTGAGGTAATTAAGCTCACACTAGACCCTCTCTCCAACCTGTACCTGTTTATTGACTAAATGTTATTAGGTGTAGTAAATAAACTGCCACTGAATCGTGGGAGTTGGGACCAAAAATGGTATGAAGTTTATGGGGCCGTCAAACTCTAGATTCCCCTGGCATCAAAGCACACACATACCCTTTGCTAAGGCTAGTGACATTAATGTGCATGACAGGGGTCCATGGGGCCGTGGTCCCCTAATTGTTTAGGAGACCTTTTAGTCTGGTTGCAGACTGCATGTCTTGGTATTTGTGGAGCTAATTGCACTAAAATCCGCCAGCACAGTGTTTGCAGTGATGGGTTAACTCATTTATCCTCAGGATAATACTCAGCTCTTTGTCAGCCTGGTCTCCCGCATTCACTCCTAGACTGTCACCCCAGATGCAGGAGGAGGAAGCAGGCTTCCGACAGTGCTGCCGATGGAAACTCACTGACAGCACATGTGCAAGAACATAAACATTTAAATATGAAACAATACCATTTTTCTGAGTGTTTTCATTCCAGGTAACCTTTTCTACTTTTCTCACGAGGCTCACAGAGCCAAGTCTGCAGTTTAGTCCCTGACAAACGCCAACAGCTGGGACGAGCAGAGGTGCTTGGCCTGGGCTCCTCTTATCAGTTTATTTTTCTATTCTGAATCTCATGGCTCTTCAGTTTTGAACCAGCTCTGTGCAGCGGAGCCCAGACAGGCTAATGCGCAGGGTTCCCTCTGACATCCTTTTTTTCCCCTTGCTTAAGAAAAGAATAGATAAAGGTGGACATAATTATAAGCAAGCTTTTATTTTGATCTCAATATTTTTTACAGAGGGACAGAAGTGGCACTAGCCATAGTCTGAAAAGTGACATAATGCAGAAAAATATTTTTTCCTAATATGGACTCTAAGATTTACAAACTTCAGAGCAAGAGGAATTAAATATTCTTTTTGACATTTTTCCAGAGTTCTTGATTTATGGTATTTTCCCGGACTTCTTGCCCCATATTTACAAACATACAAGCCACTAACAAAATCATAATTATAGCAATTCAGTTAGGTGGAGCACTTTCTGTCCAAGGATCTTAAATGTCTTGGCCCACACAGAGTGGCACCGTGCAAGTTTCCTATGGGATCAAATGTATTGATAGCCCCATTGTACAGTTTGGACATTGGCAAATTAAATTGTTTTGCCAAAGGTCAGAAAGAGTGTAAACTAGTGGTAGAACTAGGAAAACTACTCCATAGTATCTTCCCCACTCTCCATCCTAGACTACCCATGTAAATGCAGAACAGCACCGAGCGGCTTCCTCTCTGGACGTGTGGATTTGATTAAGGCAGGTCACAAGTTCCCAGGATTTTTGGCCAGGTGGTGACTTAGCTTCTCGGGTGCTACAGAAACACAGCACCTCTGCCATTCCTTCCTGCCACACTGCAAACCCCACTGCGTGCAAGGAGCAGCCCTGCCTCATCCACAGCTACAGGCTTGATAGAGCCAGCACAGAAAGGAGAGGGGAGGAGATGGGAGTGGGAATGTGCAAGTAGAGGTTAGGGGTAGCACTAGACCACAGCACACCAATTTGTTTGGGCTTAAACTGCTATGGAAGCACAGGCTCAGTGGAAAATGCTCCTTCTAGAAATAGTGCCAACCAGCCAGTATCCCCATCCCTTGAACAGACTCATAACTAACGTTACTGAGATGCAGTGTTTTATCCCATGTATCAAACTCCCCTCCAACACCCAAAAAGCCTTTTTTCTTATATAAGGAGTAAGACTTGCTCTGTCTTCACAAAACCTACAAAAAAAGCTACAGTTTTCTGCAGCAGCTTGTTTGGGGTGGTCTTGCAGATCAAGGAGAGATGGCATGAAGCATGCTGGAGGCAGAAAGTGTCACTGCCACAGCGGGCCTGTTGGACAGACAAACAGGATTGCTGTAGTGCTCTCAGCATAGCTTCAGAGTGCCTGGCAGTCACTTCGACCACGGAGAAATGCGGCCTTGCCAAGGAGCTCAGCAGTCCCTGTACTACTGCTGAGCAACACTGCAGGTTTCCGAAGTTTGAGCCTTTCCAGAAAGCTGCTTGTCTGCCTCATTTGCCCATTTCGAGCTGTCAAAATGAGAGCAGGTGAGACAACAAAGCACAAATATGCAGCTCAAATCTCGCTGGATCATGCAATGGTACATCAAAGGGAACAAAGGTGGCAGCTGACATAGAAGGAAATTTGGGGTCAGGACTGAAGTACAGAAGTGAGAATTAGAAGGTATAGAAGTTTTTCCCATTTGACACAGGACAGTCACACAAGAGACTGCCAGAGCTTTTACTAGGCCATGCAGGAGATTAATAGAGGAATAACCTCCTTCTCCACTTACTATCCTGCTTAGATGGGGAAAGGCTGTTTAGATGAAGACTCCAGTTCTGCTGAAGAAAGCATATTTGCCAAATAAACCCCATTTTGAGCACATTAGCAGAAAAACAGGAGTATGGATAAACTGTAGTTCCACTTCGCGTTTCAAGTGCATCAGAATAAAACAGGAACTTCTCATTGCTCAGCAGGAAATGAATATGTGCTTGTCTCTGGATTCATAAAAGAAATAGCTGATCTCACATTTCCCCTTATTCTTTTGATTGTCTCATCATGCAACATACAACCAATTTGATTACAATTTGCAGAGAACTTGGAGGTACTTAGATGAGAGATGCAACAGAAGCACTCGCACAGTATATTTTAGAAAATTATTACCCCCTTTCTATGTAAGAATATGGATAGGCATATGAAAATTGCAGTCTCTTTTTCCTACTGACCACAGCCAATAGCTAACGATTCATATGCAAAAGCAAAAATGTCATAATGCACTTAACCAGATGTGAAAAGTGAAGGTGTTGGTGGATAGCTGTCCTTAGCTCCTTACTGTTGCAGTAATCTCTTTCCTTAAGACCTGGAGTGGAAGAGTTTGAAACTTCTCCATACCAAACAAAGATAGCCCCTCTTGGTGAGAGAATCAGTACTTTTCAAAAATAAATTGTTAGCTGGAATATTCTCTAGACTAGCTGTATGCTGTTTGAAAACCTGCTCTTTAGTGTTCACATAGAAAAGAGGAGCTTTCGTACCGTCAAGTGCACCAAGAGGCAAATAATTACCTGAAGCACAGTTCACCAATACGTACCACTGAGTTCCTCAAGCAAAGTCTCAGCACAAGAGCAAATTCTGCTAACAGCAGCTTTTTCTTGACTCTTCAACCACAGAGTGCTGAAGGGAGGCTCGGGCAGAATGGAAATGTGCAAAGTTACTTACTCTACAAACATTGTCTCCTGGATCCAGCAATACCTGTGGAAAATGGGACAGCCTTCAGCCCTGTCAGTTTCCTGGGAAAACTGTTCATGGAAGCACTGTATTGCATACAAAATTAGCGAAGGCCTGCTATTTACATCCTTGAAACTAGCCCTGCTCCTTTAGCCTGAAACAGGACCCACATGAGCACCCTTGTTGGTACAGCTGGGGTGGCTGTGGCAGGCAGCAGGGCGGTGGCGAGCAGCTGTAGCAGGCAGGTTGGCACTAACCTCCTTCCCCCGCTCAGCCTGCTGTGTAGTGCAGTATCTGTCTCCATCCAGAGGAAGGCACCCTGTTGACCAGAGCACATCCGGGTGTAGGGAAGTCAAGCCTCACTGCTCTGCCACACAATTTCAGCACTATCTTGGGCAAACTGCTTGGATTCAGATCCTTCAGGGGACTATTTTTACAGAGCCTTAAGTTACTACTAGGAATTATACACTTAAATAGTTTTGTCATGTCGGTCAAAATTTCTCTGTGTTCCAGTTGTTCAAGTGAAAAATAAGACAGCAACCCTTCCTTGCTGCCCAGGAATGTTATAGGTATGAAGACAAGTCTCCGAGGTGCTAGGGTAAGTATCTACAGAAGAAGCCACTTAAATAAAGTTAACAGAGCTTGCATTAAAATATCATTTGAAAAACAGAGGGTTTAGCCCCGTTTTCTGATCATAAAGTTTCTGGTTTTCTGTCCCCTCCACAAACATCCCCACTTGCCAATTTCAGTCATATGTGACTGGGCTGAGAGGTAGAGGCTTCAGAGAAATTAGTGACTTTTAATTTTTTAAAAGCAGTTACCTCTCCTCCATTACAGGAGAGAGAGCTTAGCAGTGTATCCCACCACTGAGGAAAACCCTGTGTGACAAGGTCAGCCCTCACCAGGCATCAAGAACCCACAGAGCAAAGAGCCTTTACCTCTGCCCCAAACACAGAAAAAGCTTCAATCAGAAAACCCAGCTATGAGACACATCAATACAGAGACCACAGTTAATTGTTCCACTCTTTGCTGAACTTCTTTTTTAAAAAGCCTTTTCACTGCTTCAGCCTTTATCACTTTGTCTGGTGCTGGCCTCTCTTTTGTGAGCATCTACCAATTCATCTACATTTCATACAGGGTTACCAGACTGCAGAAGTAAATCTCCCCTTTTTCTTGATCCATCAGTTCAGCAGTAACAACGAGGCTGAACTATTTGGTGTCTACAGTCTCACGTTCACTGTGCACTTGCCCTGACTCCTTGCCCGGTACCACCCATACCTGAAATCCCCAGGTCCTCTCCCATCGCGGCTGACAGAGGTTCCTACCCTGTGGTCTTTAATCTGTAAAGAGTCTCTACAGCCCTTCCTGGTGGGCTGTAGAGGCCATCTGGCTATGTAATGCTGCTGAGGCTTCTTTCTCCAGCTGGATTGGAACAATCCTGCTGGATTGTTATTTTAAAAAAATTAAAGTGCATTTGGCACCTTCTAGTATTGCTTTGTTTGATGAGCCAAGGACACAGGCGCTACAGTTACTATTTCAATAATCTGTTGCAAAACAGAGAGGAAATGGTTTCTGTGGTTGTCCAATGGAGAGGATATGGTCTATGTGACCATGAATGGAAGAGTGTTTTGACACACATGCTTCCAAAAACTAAAACAGCATGATAGCCATCGATCAAGATTAAGGATAAGCAGCTCAGCATTTAAGCACACAAGAAAGAGCATAGAAACTGCCCACTAAGTCAGACCTAAAATCTACCTAGTTCAGCCTTGTCCCTGGGAGGGGAAGAAGGAGAGAGTAGCAGATACTGAAGGAGGAGCACAAAACACAGGGCAAATAAGGTACAATTCTTCTGACTGAACTCGACCAGCTTCCAGCAATCAAAGGGACGTGGACTTTCTGAGCCAGGGTTGCACCAAACAATCACATGTAAAAGCCAACAAAGAACTCTATGAATCTCTCTAATCTCTTCTTCAGCTCCATTTTCACTTTTTGCCTTCTTAAGTTGTTGGAAGGTCCGCAGTGTTAGAAAAAGGTAAATTGCCTTATTTCACATCATTCAGTAGTTTCCAAACAGCATGTTATCTACATAGTGATTAGCTGCATTGAATCATTGGTTTTCACACAGTTAAACCCATTTGAATAATTTTTAAATAATTTAGTTCTCCCTTTGCAAATTAAGATCCAGCCTTACTCCATCTCCCATTCTGTAAGCTTCCAAGAACCGACTGTTGCAGTTTGCTGTAGGTCTGATCCCCTGATAAATCTCAGTTACCCATTTCTCCTGCAATTGCAGAGGCAGAACTCCCAGCCTGCTCAGGAGAAGAGTCTGCTAGACTGCCTGCTTGTCCTTCAAATCTGACTGTTCCTCATTCCCCAAATACCTTCCCCAAATACATGGGAGATGCCCTGGAGCAGAAAGAAAGAAACACATTACCCATAACTTTAGGCAGGTTAGTTAGAATTAAGAAATTGTAGGATATCTTCCTGTAAGCAGGTGCCCAAAGTTTCCCTTATGCCAGAGAGTTTTTATGACAACTTCAAGGTACTTTGGATCACTTCACAAGAGAAATGAGCTGAAGCTTTTGTGTCAGTTCTCATTTACCAGGCAACAATCATAACAGAGGCACCAGTTACACCCTGGAAGGGTGGAGGATAGGGGTTACAGAGCAGAGGATTCACAGCAAGTGTCACCAAGCCCATCACCTCTGCTGGCGGTTCCAACTATCAGGAACCAAGAATGCCATGGAAAATCATAGTGCATTTGCTCCTGAAGGCATTCACTAAGGCAGAAGGAAAGTAAGTTATAATTTGCTGCAGGAAAACTGGGCATTACTCCATCAAGACAGAAAAAAAGTGGTATTTTCAAAGAAGATTATGAAATCAGATGCCATCTTGTGGCCAAAACCCATGAAATTGCTATGGTAGATATAATACAGTACACAAAACACACAATAAATACACAGACAAAAGAGAAGAAATAAGGCCTTAAAAGATTGGTGACCTACTATGGAGACTTTTAATCTCCAGGTCTGTAGTTCTCTAACTGTTTAGTGTGTTTCTGTCCGCAGGTGTAGAACCAACTCCTCCACACTTCTGACAGTTAAACTCTACTAAAAGATAGCTGTAATTATTGACATTTTCCCCCACATAAGTTTTCTGTGAAAAAAATTGCTATACATCCTCTACAAGTTTGCCCAAGTTCTGACTGAACTGAAGCGGGAGGAAATGCAGGAGACTGTAAACAACGAGGCCACTGTTGTTATTGCCTGACATAAAATAAGTGCCTTTCCCATAAGACAAATGCTCCAATTAGGACATACCTGTGGACTCTAAGACCTAAATGCTTATTTGTTCATAAACACAAGAGCTGGGAAAATGGGTGCACAGAATAAATGAGGATAGTGATGACAGCAAAAGATGTGAAGGAGAATGAGAAGGCATATGTAAAGAGACTATCTAAAAGGATGCTGTATAGGTTATGGAGGGAACAGAAAACACTCTGCCCGTCATAGATGGGAAGCAGGAATTTCTTCAAGCGCCCTCTTACTTGTGTTACACTATCAAGGGCATGGAGTCAGTAGCACTACCCTAGACCTTCTCCTGTTGAACAAACTTTTTTCAGACCCATCCTCCATGTTTTCTTTCCCCTTTCCCAGCTGCCAACCTGCCCAAATCTCTGGATGAAGATCATTCACTCCCACAGCATCGAGACCTTTATGATCTGCTATCTCACACCTTACACAACAAGCAATGAGAGGTTTACACCATTGCTAGGGAACACCACAAAAATTTGATGTTAGCTCCTCCAGAACTTGAAAATTATCACATATCTATGCATAGAAAAGCTACTTTTGGCCTTTTAGATGATTTCAGATCACCTTCCATGTCCCAAATGGCTGGCTCTAACTAATTTACCTGTGTGGTCTATGCAGAATATAAAACCACCACACGCTCAGGTAAAGCCTTTACTGGCACACGTTTTGAATGACTCTCATTCCTGTTTCATGGTTTTGCTAACCCTCTCATTTCACTGTGGGAGGACCTCAATTCCTGACTGTGCTCATCACAAATATAGAAATGAGTTTCTAATGTAAACATAGGCATCTAGTAACCTTATGAAAATACCTTACAGTATCAGAGACATCTGCACAGCACTGGCAGATACAACAGAGGACCTACAGGAGACCCACGCCTTCTCCAGAGCGACAGCTGGAGACCAGGTGGGACACCTTGCAACGTGTAAAATGGTGCTAGATGCCTATGTGTAGGCAAATGAACTGTTCCCACCCCATGAGAACATACAGGACTATACAATTGAACATATACAGAAATGCATTTGAGCTAGTAACAGCAGCAGTTGTGAGTAAGGGGTTAACTAGCAGCCATTATTATATAGAGGAAATAGCCCCAACAGAAGTATAATCCACATGGTAGAAGACAAGTGTTATTCACAAGTTATTAATAAAAGAGACCAAAAAGAAGGCAATGGTATACTGTTCTGTTAATCTCATAAGCCCAGATGTTCGTGAAATGAAAAACAGCCCAAGTACATGACCTTTCATACTGATGTAAAGGAATGTTTAAGATACGATGGGATGTTATATATCACGGGATGTTAAAAACATCATGGCAAAAATTCAATATGGATAGCAAAAATTTAAAGAATCGAATACTTACAAAAAGATATATCTGATAAGATGCAAAAAAATCAAATCAGATTACACTTTTCCACAATCATAATTTTACACACTTTCATAGACACCAGCACTTATACAACGCCAAAGTACGATAATGGCAGGAATCACTATCGCATAGGATTGTTACAGCTTCTTGCACACTTTCTCTTAGTGTGAAAGAAACTGTTCATTCCTGGGAAGACATGCGATGTCCTGTTCTTATGCACAATAAAATGTTATGCAGAAAGCACCCTATGTGAAAAAAAAATAATCTATGGACTTTATTGCAGCCTGCTCTTGGAGTCCGTTCTTGAGGTAATCAATTCACTTGGAAGCAAACTAATTTGGGGAAGTGAGATTCTGAAATACAATTTTATCTGAATGCTGGTCACCCTTTTCTGTTCTAGCACTGGTGAATAGGCATAAATGGAGAACCACAGGTATCGTGGGGAGATTAGGAGGAAAAGTCTGCGTGTGCAGACAGCAAAGAATTCGGACATAATCTCTTGGTCTTCCCCCTTGTTTCTTTTCCTTTCAGATGCTTCAGTGTAAAACATGTGGTTTACACTCATCTTTGTGTAAACTTCTCTGGAGTGAGTTTCAGACAGAGGGCAGTCCCTCTGTAAACAAGACGGACAAAGCTGAGACTCAGTATGGGTGGGAACATGTGTCTATTCTAGCTTTTTATTAATAACACCACCTGGTTGATGTGGATTCTGCGACTGCAGACCAGCACAGGCCTATTGGAAGCAATGGAACAAAGAAAAAGAAACTAACCAAAAAAATGTTGTCCCCCACTCTCCACTCCCTGCATCCCTACCCTTGCTGACATTGAAACAATCTGGCCTAGACGAGGGGAGCGTGGGGCAAGTTTGGGAGGTCAGTTTACACTCGGGTCAGCTTATACGTGAGTGTATACAGTATCGGGGTCTGTTTTCTATTTGCTTGTCAAATACCAACACCATAAACAAAGGAATAGTACTAAATCCACCATTTTAACCTTACACATACCCACAATTACAGCTGAAATAACTCAGCAATTTTTGAGTTATACGAGTGCAAAGAAAGCATCTGTAACCAATCACCTATTTTTGTTGGCTTTTTTTTTTTTTGGCAATTCTATATCTTAAAAATTGTGAATGCAGTTCTATTTTTTTAAAAAAAAAAACTTGTTAAAAAAAACAACACATGTGCTCTCAGGCTGAAAACACACATGCCAAATTCAGCCTGGAGAGAATTTTTACGGCTGAGTTATAAAACCCTGAAAATAGGGATTTATAATGGAAATGCTGACAGACCATTAACTACAATAATAACATAAACGGAGCAATAGAATTTCCAAGTTATCTCCTTTTTGTTTGTGTCAGCATTCCTGCACCAAGAGCCTGCGCAACGCACACACAGCATTAGCAGCACATCACTTAGGGTTCTCTCCTATGGCATTCACAGAACACAGAGGAGGACACAGTGGAGGAAGCAGCGAGACATAATGTACGCAATGTACGTCTCCGGGTGCATCACATCCCTTCAATCAACTCTAATTGTGGGCTTTTGGGATACATGTTTTGTGAGGAAACCTGCCACCAAGCAAAGGCAAGTAGCAGGATACCAGTTCACTAGTTTGCTCTGCGCCCTGTCAACAGGAGAGCAAGCCACTGCTTGCTGATCCCACAAAAAACCTTTCACTGCCCAACATGAGGTTTGCTTTGAGCTTTCTGCGTGACTCACAAAAGAAAGGGGGAGATAATAACTATTTCGCTGGTGTGTGAAAACGGGGCACACGAGGACTATTAAAGACTGTAACTACATACTGTATGCTCTTGCTTTAAAAGCTCAAGCTATGTCTTCTCTGGAAAGATGAATATACTGAAAATATGTAAACTGTCATGCTGCTCAAGATAATTTGTTCCCTATTACAGACAGGGACAAGTTGTTTAAAAATAAAATAAGTGACAGCTAATGCTACAGAATCTGTACATTCTTCGCCCGTACAAGAAAAAAGCTCTTACTGGTGAAGATGTGCTTAGCCCATTGCTAGTATGTTGCTAGTTTATAACAAAGCACGTATTCCTAATGAAAACAGAATTTCAAATCATTCTGTATGGGGTTGACAATGGGAATGAAAGAGGATGACAGATCCTCGTACAGTTAGGATTTTGTTAGATTCAGGGTTTTGAAAGATAGTCCAATACAATCGGCTTCTGACTCGTTCCCTGGCTCGTTTGTCCTATACATCCTAAAACACCTGACATAACATAGCCAGTATCATTATTCCCATTTTACAGATGGTTAAAGAAAGACGCAGCGGTGATATAAATTCCTAAATATTACATATCAGATTTCTTCCAAAACCCAGGAAAAGAACCAAGTTTTCTCCTTGTTTTAGTAACGTCTGCTGTACAAAACACAGATTTCAATCTTTTTCATTTTAAGGGTAAAAAGGCTAAATATGACCCACGAGCGCTGACATAACTCATCTGCTTCAGAAAAGCCTTGGTTCACTCCAGAAGTGGATAGCAAGTTCCAACATCACAAAAATTATTTTTTCACAAAAATCCAGAGTTTTATACAAAAAGAGCAAGTTTAAACAAAAGAACAGCACAAAGCAGCAAGTCTTTTTCTGCTAATGTCGTCAACGACTCCTGACAGTCCCTCCCTGCTACCAGCCTCTTCTGACATTCATAGGCTCCCTCAAAGAGGAACCATTCTCTTAAAAAACTTTACTCTCTTTACTTATCTGTATCAAAAGAAAGAAAACTACTACCGGCCCAAATGACTCGAGCTGCTTTACTAAGTACTTCTGCCACTATTGCTCTGCTTTTGTCCAACACACGTGTCTAAGGCTTGTCTATGCTAGAGATATTTGGCACACTGACCATCCTTTGTCCCCCTAGCATGCCTAACACACTACAAAAATGCTCCCAACGGTGCACAGGCGCTCATGCCACTGTTTGGATTAGAGTGCTTGTAGATGACACATAACTTTGTCTGTTGTTTACAACCCAGGATAATACAACAGACATTCAGTTGTCCCAGTGTCTCGCCAAGATTAGCACGTGGAAGAGCAGGAGCTGGCTAAAGCTAAGACTCAGCAGGACAGAGGTTAGGCTTGTGGGCAGAGGGAAATGCTCCAAGGAGCACTGCGGTTCCCTCAGAGCGAGGACACATGCTCACAGATTATCAAGAGAATCCGTGTTCTGGAAGCTTTCTTGACTCCTTATTGATACTGTGCTCTCACACAGCAACATCTGTGAGAAATGCTTTCTACCACCTCTGACAAGCCAAAAGTCTGCATTACATCCATGGGATGACCCGGCCTCAGGGGTAAATGCCTTCCTCACTTCCCATCTGGCTATGGCACTACAGGCCATTTGGACTCAGAGTGTCGGCACCAAGAAACCTCCAGCTGGTACCAAAGGCTGCAGCACACCTTCCTATCCACAGTAACTGCAGGCAGATTGCTTCCCTGCTATTACACTGGCTAACCATAAAATACTCTCTTAAGTCCTCATCCTTCTTTTGAAGGAACCAAATGGCCCAAAGAGAAATGGTCTAAAAGACCACTACCCTCTCCAGAGTTCCCTTCTCAAGGATACTGCAGTGGCTGACATTAAAACGAAGATTATTGCTCTGGAAATAGAGCTGCCAGGCGGTAGAACATTTTCTACTGTAGCCAAGGCTGCCACAAGCATTTCCACCTTCCTGTCCAAGCCCATCCTAAACCTTTCTTTCCATAGGAACAATGCGCAACTCAACCCACACAATAAACAACAAACCAAAGGAGCCGTCCCTCCATCAACTCATCTCCCCTCATTTACACAATCAATGCACTACCATGCATGAAATTGGAAAGAAGTATTGTTATTTTTTTCGCAGATAAGCACCAGAAGTGATGCAGTTAAGCAGACAACAGACTGCTGACCTGGCAAGCTGGCTGCACTGGGGAATGGCAATAGGCTGGCTATTCCCAGAGGCAAAACTTACCTCAGCAGTCCCCAGCCTGGCTGGCACTGCACGGAAAAGGTTGGCATCTTGGAGCTTGATAATATGGTATTAATCATGTTCTTGTCCTGTACACTCATCATCACAATCAAACAGCAAAAACTAGAGAAACAGCAAATGCTGAATTAAGGTAACACTTCCCCCACACAAACCACCACACAGTCCTAATTCTCTCCCTGCAGCAATGCCAACCCTTGTAAATTAGATGACTTCTCAAGCTGTTTGAAGTCCTGAGCAGCCAGTTCCAAAGTGAGGAGTAAGTACATGGCTTCAAGCCACATCTGCAATACCTCCCTGCCAATTTCTGGCTTGTACTTCATACTCCCCAGATGCAGGTTCATGAGCCATGACAAAATTTGGGGGCAAAGTGGAACAGATGCACAGAATCATTTCTCCTGGTTTGAGGTTTCAACAGGAATACTCCAGACAGCTTTGGTCAGGGTTGAAGAAAACAGGCAGTGTTGGGTGGCGATCAGAGCTCAGCACCTGCCCTCACCCCGCTATGCACTCCGTGGTGGCACTGGGTCATGTTGAGAAGAACAAACATCCACTATATGCAGGCCTGGCTTTTAAAGTTATAGAACTCTTTCAAAGTGACTTATAAGGTGCTATTATAAAGTTGTTTGAATTTCTGAAAAATAGAGGGGCTAGAATTTTTTTTAATTTAGTGCTTAAATTGGTTTGGTTATTTGTTTCATTACAGGAGATCAAAAATAATCCTGGTATTCACAATGAGCAGTAAAGGCCATTCAAATAGGTTGGAATAACTTTAAAAGCAGGTGGCTACCTTATTAAGTGTTAAATATTCAGAGTTGAAATATGAGCCTGTTTCCATCTAGGGCATGCAGTAAATGGCTTCCACATATGCATAACAGCCCATTAGCACAATAAAAAAAAATTAGTTATCCAGTTGAAATTAGAACAAACATGTACTAAATGCAAGAATTTCAAAGGATCGGTTTTATTTTATGAGCCATTGTTCCAGCTGGATAGTCATGGTTCCCCTAATCTAAAAAAATACCACAAAATAGAAATTATTCTTTTGAATTCTTTTACCCACAGTACAGTATTTATGGGAGGGGAGGTGGAGGGACAGAGAGGTTTGGACTCATCAGGTGCATGACACAGAACCTTCAAATTTTCATTTCCTAAACGGTTCAGAGATTCCACGGGCAGAAAAGCAGCTTTCCAGAACAAGGCACTTGCTTGAGTCTGCAACATCAATATAATTCACTCCTGAAACGCAGTTTAGTGAGGCAAACTAAGATTGCTCTCAACCTTTTGATGGCATACTAGCAGGTCTCACCTCTGCATGAGCAACCCACTGCAAGATTAATTTGTTGAACTTTAACTGATTCTTTTGGAGTGAAATATTCATTGGCAGGTGGGCTCTAAAGGGCCGAGTATCCAAGCTTAATAAACAGGCAGTCTATCAGCTTGTGTGTGTTTTAATAACCATAACAATTTTGTAGGTATTCAAAAAACCAAAAATAATTTTATTTTTATAACAACCTGTGGCAAGTTAAATAGGGAATAGGGCAGTCTAACGCTAAAGTAAATGTCCATAAACTTTTAGCCATATATGCAAAAAATAAAATTGTAACAATAAAAGCAGTTTAGTAGTCCCCATGCATACATTTCAGCTGAAGGTAACTGTTTCAGTCACGTGTTCTTTTTCTCTTGAGAGTTATGTTTGGTATTTTACACTAAATTCTGGCACTGTTTTTCACTTGTTAATTGGAAACCACAGACACTTCTGCAGTGTTTTGCTCTGCTTTCTGTATTTGTGATTTGCACTCAACTGTCAAATCTTTAATGGTGGAGAAAAACCATCTATAAAGTTAAAGCACATAATGCTGTTCAGAAAACCCAACAGCTGTCCTGACAAGTGAAATCACTTAGATGACAGCATATCTGTCCCAGCTCTCCCCAAAGCTGACCTTCCAGAAGGTAGGTCCTGGCTTCCATATGTAGCAAACGGGTAGTTACTAGAAAGACAAAACCCAATTCTACAACCTGCATGAGAACAAGACTCCAGTGATGGCAACAGCATTGTGTCTATTCACACCAGATAGAATTTAGCAGTCAGATTTATCAAAACGTGTGCATTTCGTACGCAAAGGGAAAAATTTTAGAAATAAATGCAAGTCCTCTACATGACAGGTCAACATTAAGTTTCTGGTTAATGAGGTACTACACCCAGCCTTGCCACATAATATAAAACCAGTTGTATAATATAAAACTTTACTGTCAAGATTGTTATCATGGACATTGTTAAAACCAACATTAGTTACAACGACTGCAGGACTGTGGGATCTGTCTCATATATATACATATACACACACGTGCGTGTGTGTGTGTGTGTGTATGTATGTATATATATTGCAGTTATCCTCATGTCTCAGCAATGAAACTCCAATTTTAAATACCACCTCTATATACTTGTAGTATTTATCACGGGGGAGGACACCGAGTCACCAGTGCTTTGCCAAACCATGTTTGACTGCTTCAACCATCCCAGTATCTCCTCAAAAGTTTCCATGAACAAATCTACTTTTCATTCTGAAGCTATGGTAAAAGTTCAGTACATTCCAGCACTACCTCCCCCACCATTTAAGTGCACACAAAGATCACAAAATGTCCTTAAAAGGGACAGCTTCCTACATACCCTCAAGGAATCTGCACAGCTTTAGTTTTAGCCTTACCTTTTTTGTTTACCAGGAACCACACCCTGCCAGTTACTCCAACAGCATGCGGGGACATCTAGTGACCAAAGAAGATATTGCAAAGAAATATATCATTACATTACTCACTACACCATTTTGTTAAAATCAAAGGAGCAAAATTAAGTGCTTGAAGATTAGGAGAAACACGCTCTCTTGTTGTTGTTGTTGTTGTTGAGATACTTTCTACCCAGTAAAACAGCCAAGGCCATGTCCATTCATCCACTATCTTCACTTGGCTTAATCCTCATCAGGGAAAAAGAGAAGGCAAATTATTTAATTTTTAATTTCACCCTAGAAAACGATTTTCTTTCCCTTGAAGTAAGATCTCAACAGAAGAAAGTTGTCTACCAAAAAGAGTTTTCTTCTTTGCACTGAACAACCAGAATTCTGAACTCATTAAGAGGACATTCACAAGTTTTGTTTCATTACACATTTCTTATGCTTCAAATAAGACAAAAAGCAACATTCTACACCACTATCGTTTTTCTTTTTCCTCCACATCTATAAATGCTCTCATGGAAATGGCACTAGTAAGTAAACCCATATTTCTGACCTGCTGCATGTCTAACATTTCTTCTTTAATAACTCCATGAGCATGGCAGGCTCTTCCTATTAACTACATTACATCATCATTATCAAAGACGAAAGGAAATTAATTTTGTTTTCCAAAGACTTGGCAATAAGTCGGTTCTTTACTTCATCAGACATCTGCTGTTTTTCTACGTATGTCATTTGTGAAGCAGAGTTTTCCTTATGACTTTATTCTCCTAACAGTTTATCATGCGACACTGTTTACCAGTGAAATAAAGTGGAGCAGGATTTCTCATTTGCCCTGTAAAAGTGTAAAGCTAACTTAAAGCCAATATTATAATCTTTATTTCAGTTTCAAATACTGTTTCTGGTTTCAAATAAAGCTCAGCAAAGACTGTCATGCAAAAATAACCTCTCATGGTCTTTGCCTGAAATTTATTACTAGTGCTGCAGTACTTTGTTTTAACAGATGGGACTTTATCAGCAAATTATATGGGCAGGCCACCAACTTCCCTCAGGAATGGAGGAGTGCTAGTATTTACTTGGGCTCTTATCTATGCACTTAAAGCCATATTCTAACCACAAAATTCTATTTTCATTTATTGATATAAAAGACAAAACACAGAGAATCTTCTGTTCTAAAGCACGCTGCATTCCTAACCTTTGCCTTCCTCATGTACGTGATAGGTAGCTGCTGTCAGATATTTCACATGAGCAAAACTTGTTCTCTTTTCCTTTTTAAAGTTGAATGGACTTCATAATTTGTTTTCATGTTCACCATGAAATTCCATTAATGCTGCACAAAAGGGGACAATTTAGATCACTTTTCAAAATATTTATTTTGCTAAATAATTTGTTGTGGTTTTGTTTGGCATTTTTCCCTACTTAACTACACTGTAATTTACCCTGTAAATAGTATTCTAAAATTCTAATTTTGCTCATGGCAAGTAAACTTCAGTGTACTTCTAAACTAGAGCCACCGGCACATCAGAAACTGGAAGGGCTAGCAAAGCTATCCAGAGAGGAGTGGCCCCCATTCCACCCCTTACGCTAGCCCTTTTGTGCTATTCCAGCAGTACAGAAGGGCTCAAAAAAAAAAAAAATCTGTCTATTCTGAGCAGACAGGAGAGGGTGCAGGACCACCACAGCATTAAATACACCACTCACCAGGCAGTCAGAAGGGAGGCAATACAAGTGTGATGCAAAGCCACTCACCCCACCGCCAGTTCTGCAGTGTAACCTGTATGCTGTGAGCTCCCGCTGATGATCTGCCTAAGAAGCAGGTGAGGGAGAAAAACTAAATAAGTAATAACTCCAGGGAAAGAAAGAAAGAGTGATAAGCACAGAGTGTCACATTAGCTGTCAGCTGCTATGTCCCATTACAGAACCTGATATTTATTCTTACTTCTAATCAAGATCTAAGTACATCACAATTTCTTTCCGAGTGCAAATATCATCCTAAAATAAACTCTTTTTGAAGGAATTTTGAAAATGTGCATCCTTTATCTAACAAGACTCCATTCAGCAGTGCACTCTGAAAGAGGTGGTATTCTGAAAAATATGGCACATAGCTTATTTTAAGACTTTCCTAATGAAACACTGCTTAACAACAGTTTGAATTAATAGGAAGGATGCTAAGTAACTTATTTCAAATGGGAAAGAAAATTTTAATAGAAAACCACATAAAAACTGGCAAAAAATCCACTGAAACATTTTAAGTGCTTTGTTCCAAATTATTGAAAATATCATTAAAACTATAATATGCTTTCCTGTTCAATGTAATTCTTTCAATATAGTTTTATTTCTACGTCTGTTATAGAATCTATACTGCAGGACCCCATCCTGTAATGACTCCCATGTAAGTAGCTGTTGCTTATTACTTAACATGGTGTTCTGCACTCCATCCACTTCTGGCATTTTATTTTGCTTACTGTTTCCACAAAGATGCTTTTACTGCCTTTTTCTTTTTAGCTATAAACAAAATATCCTTTATATGTACCTATTAATAAAAGCTATAAAATGACTCTGAAAATATATTGGAGTATTGGTCTATATTGGACTACTGGAATTTTTTCATGAAACCCACCTATGAATATTAGAGCAATGCATTTAAGACTCATCATTCAGCCAGATGAGGCTCTTTGTTAGTAGAAAGATTCTAAGTTAATTGTGAACTATAAAATTTGGAATCCAGCACAGAAACAATCTACATCATTCTGAGATACAGTTAAACAAACTGTTTAACTACAGATAAACGCAATTTGTCTTAGATCTTACTCCTGATGACTTGATCGTCCTATTCTTCAACCACGTACAAAGCCCTGCTAAGCACTGAGAGACCTCCACTGTAGTCAGTGGGTATTGGATCACATCTCGATGGCCAAAGTCTGCTGCTTTTGTCCCCAGAATGAATAGCTCCTCTTCCATGGGGAACTCCCCACAAAACGTGGTGTTACTTACTGCAAGAAAACGTATCAGAAACTGGACCTCAGAGAATAACTTAATAATACACTCCGAGCAGAGAAAGATTGAAAATAGGCTCACTACAAAAGGAAGAGGATTTGTAAAGCAACATTGTGAAAATCTGGTAATGGTTCTGGCCCAACAATCCATATCTGAGTTTCAAATACTCCAGAGTTTGCAGACAGAGATATAAACCAAATGGTGTGGTATGGGCCACCATAAGGATAAGGGTTATTTGCTAAACAATAGCTAATATAATGCTTAGAGGCAATAAATAATTGCCAGAGCTGTAACTTGTGTGAAAGCAGTTAAGTAAAAGCAAATTCCAAGGTATTTCAGCTGAATATTGCATTCAAATTCTGACATACAAGGATAGGAACTCATGTGAAATGTGGACCTGGATTTAAATTTTAAACTTCTTGCCATTAAAGTTCAGGGTATGTTTGGGTCACACAGCTCAATGTAGGTTTAGATCTCTACAGAATATCAGGTTTTTAAAGATACTTTTCATTTTCAGATGTGACAGTTAAAAAATTCTGGGTACAATAAACCATTTGACTTGGGGAAAAAAGTTGAGCTATAAACTGAAACCAAAGTAGCTCAACTTGGGAGTGTCCCAGCTGCAGAAAACTCTTAATTTTAAAACACTTTGATTGATCCCCAATCTCTTCGAATTACACTGCAGTAAGGCCTGTGCGCCCTTCTGAAATCAGGCTATGCTTCAATTACTTCATCTGTGTATAAATTTCATTGTTATTTGAAACATATGCAAAACGCAGATACCAGTATACCCTAAAATTGATTAAATATCTACCTCATTAAAGTACAAAACCTACAGTATAAGAGGCCCTACTATGAGGGTTCACTTTGCATTAAGAATGCTAAACCTTGCCAGTGAAATACCATTCTGGATCAATCCAGTTTAGCTATACAACATCTGTATTCTAGCAGCTGGACACGTATACTACCAACACTCTCACTAAGGTTTTCACCGAGTTTCTGCTGACAGAATCAGTACAAACTGACTCCTGCAACGAAAGTCTGCTCACCTGATTCACTCAGGCTATCCAAATGAGAAAGGCAAACAGAAGGTGGCCTCAGGTAAAACCCTTGGAGTGAAAAGCTTCATCCCATGAGCTGACATTTTTGAGAACCAAATTTGGATCAGAGTATTTCAGAACATTTTATGAATTCAAAAGTGACTTAAGGAAACATGAAACCTGACAGGCTATTAGTCCATTCTGGGGGACTATTACCTTCCAGACAATTATTTTCAATATATAATTCTGAGGTTTGGAAAACCCTTGTGCCACTTCCCATGAGGATTCATGGTCTGTTGGCCAAATGTGCCTCTGCATTGTGATACTTAGAACATATACAGTAATCCTGTGTTTGCTGCCCTTGACACAATACACCAGCAAGCATTGATAGACAGGAGGAAAATTTCATACCTTTGTTCTGAGACACTATTAAAAAAAAAAAGCAATAATTATTTTAAAATGCCAGGAAAAAACTATATAAACACAAAACTATCAGGAAAAATGTAGGTCTCATCTTGGCAAGGAAACAAACTAGGTGAGTAGTATTCAGACATTCTGGCTGGCTGGACCATTTTTTCCCATCCTTCCCCTAAGAGCTGACAAGATCTGGGGTGCCCAAACAGTAGGAACAGCACTTCCTGGGGTCTCTCACTTTTCCGTGCATGCACATGCATGCAGGAAAGCCTCTAAGCATCCCAGCTTACCCTTGGAAAAAACAGAGTCACGGGTGCGCTGCTTGACCAGTTTGAACAGCCTGTTCCCAGTTGCCTCCTTTTCAGAGGGAGAATCAGGAGAATGCAGACTGCAAGCCAGATGAGCTGCTCCAGAGGTGGTAGCCTACACTTCGCTGATATTCTTCACAGGAGCTATGCACTTCTGGCCCCACGCACCTCATGGAATGCAAGTCCAGGAACCCCACAAGGGAAACAGGAGTCATGATCATAGAGTTTCTACCACCCAAACAACTCCTAAAGCCAACAGTCCGCCCTTAATATGCTCCTGAGTTGCTACCTGAAAAGAAGGAGCAGGTTGCAAACTGGTTTAATTCTTTGAGTGAGCAATATGCAGACTATGGATCACAGGCTGGGCACCCTTGCAATCAAGAACCCCTCCTGGTGTCTTTCCGCCCTATTTTTCTACTAGGGTTCTGTGAGAAGCAGTACAGCTCCACATTGCTGCTGCTCAAAGCAATGTCTAGAAGGTGTAAACCAGCCCTTTAGTTAAGCAAGGAATTTGAATGGGTACTTGGTCAACAGGATGAGTTACAGAGTTGTATCAGGTTTAAATCAATCCCTTTTCAACAGAGCACTTAAATATGTGATTACCTTTAAAGATGTATGTTCCTCATTAAGTTGGTGGGGTTAAGTATGCCCTTAATGATATAAGAACAATAAGAATATGCTTAACTACTTTACAGATGGCAAGCTTCTCTGAACAAGGACCCTCATTAGTGTTCCCACTGAACTGACAAAGGGACTGGTCACTTTTACGACAAGGGAAATGGGATGTGGTCTTTCATAATATTTCAAGTATTAAATGCAAATGCAGCCTCCAGAAGAAAGCCACTCACATCCACATGGACATCCCAGCTACATTACCGTACATCTTACTTGCTGAGCTCTGCAGGCAAATGTCTTCTGAGTGTGCAAGTGGCTTTCCACATAGCTGCAGGGGCAAGATGCAAAATGTGCGTTCTTGGAAGATCATTTGTAAACTTGGCATGAGGTTTGTTTTCTAAAATGCTGCTGTGAACAATTTGTCACTGACTCTAAGTCTGACAAACAAGCCCCTTTAGGCTCATTCGGATAAAGATTAGGAATGCTTCACTGGAGCTAAGGATGAACTAAAGGCTTTGAAGGCATCCCTTTTACTTATGACATCCAAAAACTATCTTAACTTAACATTGCCAATGCAGTGCCAAGAATTCAAAAGTTAGGGAACACCAAAATTAAGGTTTGCACAGACTTCGTTCAGGCCTTTTCTGAGTGCACTTCATGGTACAGGTTTTCATTACGTGATCATGCACAATTTTTTTCCACCAAACCACTGCCTCATTCATTGTGAGGTAAGGGACGGCTTGAGGAAAGAATTAGGGTTGTCAAGGAGATAGCTGTAGAAACGCTCGCTCCTTCGGAAAACAAGCAGTTATTCAATACTTCTTTCTATTCTTCCATTCAACATGCAGCCCCAGGCTTTATCTTATACATGGCCTTTAAAGTCTGCATTTAAAACAGAATTATTCATTTCCTCATACGCATTCGTATGGTCCTATTGGCATAGTGTCCAAGTCCTTCACACAGAGTAAGGAGTTTGTCTTCACAACAGATATGTGAGAACAGAATTAGTACCCTCCACTCAGATAATTTTCTATTTCCTGCTACCTCTACATTCTACTGCCTTCCTGTTTTCTCCACTGAAATTCCCATCAGGCGCTTCTTCCTTTTATTTGTCCTGCCTATATACTTCAGAGAGAGCACTAGCAGCAAAGAAAGGAATTATGCAAAAACTTAATTTGTTCAGTTCAGATGGAAACTTCAAAGAATTTAGCTGTCAAAATCTAACAAGCCTATACTGAACATCTGTGAACTTAAATCTTTTGAGAGCCATACAGCTTGGCCAGATTTGGGAAAAAATTTATAGGGATGCCAAGAGATCTCCCTCTGATATCAGAACAACTTCCACTTCCACGTCAGATTTCAAGTGTTTGTCCAAAGCATGATTTCAAAAATATTCTTAGTTTTAGCAACCACAAAAATGTATCTTTCTCTAATCTCATAAACAATGCAGCTGGGTTTAGCTGTTCCTTCCAAATAGCTGAAAAGTGACAATGAGAAAACCAACTGGTAACACAGTGTTATAATATAAGCTCCAGATAACACCATAGATAGTGTTACTTTGCAGGTAATTAACATAATGTAATGCTAGAATCACTGACAAGTACACCATAGATCTCTTCCAGGTATTTTTAACAATACCAGAATTAAAAGATGAGAAGAAGAATTGATTGCCTACTGATAGAGAGTAACTATGAACAGAGAGAAATCCTGTTGCCACTAACAGCAAAGCTCAGTATAGCACATACTGGCAGCCCTTCCGTGCCGCTATGCAAAGGCTGAGCTTCATGGAAAGCCCATAACATGCCACGTGAAGCATCTCGGGCATCAGGTTAAATTGTAGAGAATACGCAACTGCGCTACTTTGCAGCTGAGGAACACGGTTTACTTCTAGGAGAGTCTCTTTCAGCACAGCACCCTGCGTGACCCTAGGGCCAAGTCCTACAGTTTCCCAAAGGACACGATGGGAAACAACACCAGCTAGACATGCCTTCTTACTTTAAATGGGAACGCTACATAATATAGTAGAGGAGCAGTGGGCGCTTTCTGAAGTTAACAGAGTTACATTGGCACAAAATTAATACATTGGAAAAGACAAGCAAGACCTTCAGTCTTCCTCATCTAGAGCATAATCCTGAAAATCATACCATGTTACATGTCTTTCTCAAATTAGCATCTTTGGGCAGACCCTCAGCTGAGATCAATTGGCATAACGCCACAGAATGCATGTCAGATTATACTTAGTAAGGTTATGACCACAGAATGCTTGAGCTAAGTTTTCCTCCAAATAAATAGGGAGGGACCCACCAGCCTATTCTTTATGGGTGTCCTCAGTTTTTCAATTCATTTCCCTGCACTTTGGCCCACCAGAATCCAAATCTGTTTGCCTCCTCTGCATCCTATTAAGTTCATCTTTTCTCAGTCTGTTGAGAAAAGACTGGCCTGCCTGGGCTGATGATGAGAATGGACAAACCTTTGGTTTGTTGGTGGGTTTGGGGGGAGGGAAGGGGTTGTTTGTTTGTTTGATTTAAACATCTTTTTTCATGAATGCTTTTCTATTAAAGTGAATGGAGTGCTACTAATCAAAACCAGTTAAAAAGTTAGAACAGATCTCAGTGCAATATGTACTTAAGGCGTTTGGGTTCCTCTGGGGATATCAATCCAGATTTAAACCAAAAAAAGTTTAGGAGTAAGGTTCCTTGAACTTAAGGGCAAATACCACAGACAAGTAGGCTAAGGTACATTAGACCTTGCAGTGACTCCTGGAGCTGAGGCTTGAAGAGCCATATTAAATAATATACAGCTTGTGATACCAACAGTCTGTCTCCTCTCATTTTCACAGAGAAAACTGAGAAAATTCACTGATAGTTTTCACCATCAGCCTTTTGTCTCTGCAGAACTTTTATTAAAAAATAAAGGCAGCAAAATAGTCTAACCACAGGGTGGTGATTCCAAGACCTGAGCAGTCTTTGTTTCCTTTCACGTTTAATTTTTTTGGCCCATATAAATTTCCTTTCCCATTTTAGCACCCTAAATTAATCAAAACATTGCTGGAGATAAACTTAGGTCTGATCATTTGGCAGGACTCATTACACACTTGAGAAATGGCTATCAAGCAAATAAAAGGACACAAGTACGAGATGGTTTGGACTGATGGGACAATGTTTGGTTTAACTTAAGATTACAGTATATGGTTAACAAAAACTGGGCTCCATTGCCTCCTATGAGGTTAAGTCCCTAACAGTGGCTAGTTGACCTGGAAAAAGAGAGGGACGTATCAGTGTACAACACTGTCACCCATCAGACAAGGGTGCTGTTAACAGGTTGGCCTGATGATCGTATTAACTGCAGGCAGTGCCCATAACGGAGGCAGGGTACTTGGTACTCGCATTTGGGCACCTTCCAGGTATAAAATTTCTGCGGAGCACCAATGAGATCTGACAACCACTTCCTGGCAGCTGGTATTCAACTCCATTTAGCTAGGAAGCTTCACAAAGGAAGCTTCATGCTAGTGCTTTTTTTTTTTGTCCTCTTCCAGCTCTTTTTGAGTACCTAGTTCTTCCCTCCCACCCCAAATTTCTGGGTTGCAATGAAAATATAAAAGTCAAAAAGTACTGAATAGGCCAGGAAAATATTAGAAGCTTATTAAAGCTACTGGCAAAATGGTTAGTGTTTTTCCCCTTCCTGAAAACGTCAAGGAAAGGTAGACAAATTTCCCGTAGAAAGTAATGACTTTCGATCAATAACCCCCCCTTAATGATATAAAAAATGGATTTTCAGCATAAAATGTCTTTTGGGATTTAGTAAAAAATTTCCATGAAAGTAGATATTTTCTACATACAAAACAAAAAGTCTACATGTTTTATCAAAAAAAGAGTCAACAGCAAATTTATGACCAGTGGCTACTCTTTGATGCACCTTTTTATTTTAACAGCCTGGTTTCCTTATTGTTGCTTTTCCGAGTAAATCCTTGCAGGCCACAAAGAACAGCACCTTTGTGACTCCTTCCACAGCAATGCAGAGAGTGATCCCAGAGGGCAGCCAGCAGGCCAGGAGGATAGATGAAGGTTGTTATAAGTCCTTAAGGCTCTGTGGCTTTATTAGTGGGGATTTCTGTCCACTGGCCTCCAAAGGCTACTCTTGAGTATGACTCCTCCACCTAGGATGTGTGCCATGTGAAGGCTTAATCCTTTAGGAGAGATGCATGCAAAGGAAAACAGGAAGACTATTTTAAATGCAAAGCAAGATGAAGCAGAAAGCAGTGATTTTAAGTACTCTTCTCATGAGCTTAACAATTCCTTTTTAAAATTAAATATATTTATTTCTTATGCTTTCTTAGAAATGAGCATTTGTGGGGAGGACTACAGCTGAGAGACACATTGATAGTGAAGGCAGATGCTGCTACCTAAACATAGAAATCATTAAGTGGTACAAACTACCTTCCCCCCGCCCCTTTTAAATTGACTGTGTCGTGGTTTAACCCCAGTCGGCAACCAAGCACCACACAGCCGCTCGCTCACCCTCCCCGCTCGGTGGGATGGGGGAGAGAATCAGAAGAGCAAAAGTAAGAAAACTTGTGGGTTGAGATAAGAACAGTCTAATAATTGAAATAAAATTAAATAATAATAATAATAAATTGTAATGAAAAGGAAAACAACGAGAGAGAGAGAGAGGAAAAAAAACAACAAAAAACAAGTGATGCAACCATTCACCACCTGCTGACCAATGCCCAGCCCATCCCCAAGCAGCAATCGCTGCCCCTCAGCCAACTCCCCCAGTTTCTATACTGAGCATGACATCATATGGTATGGAACAGCCCTTTGGGCAGTGTGGGTCAGCTGTCCTGGCTGTGCCCCCTCCCAGCTTCTTGTGCACCCGGCAGAGCATGGGAAGCTGAAAAGCCCTGAGCTAGTGTAAGCACTACTTAGCAACAACTAAAACATCAGTGTGTTATCAACATTATTCTCATACTAAATCCAAAACACAGCACTATATCAGCTACTGGAAAGAAAATCAACTTTATCCCAGCCGAAACCTGGACACTACGCAATCCAATTTGCTATTAATTTATAAATCAGCCCACGTAAGCACAAGATTCCTCCCTTTCTTCTGCATTCTCTAGTTTAGCCAGGAATAAGGTCCCACACCCATGGCCACACATGGGGCAGGGATTTATATCGCAAGGCCTCAACACTGAACTGTGGAAAATAGCCTTTCAGCGGCAGGAACAGCATCTGGCTTCTTGGCTTGCTCCACACACAGTTGTGCTGACAGATCTGGAGTTGCCTTTTACAGTGTCATACGGTCAAGCTGCTAATGCGATGTCCCTCCCCACTTGTCCTCCTCCATGTCATTTTTCTTTTTTGACTCATATTTAGCTCTAACAAAGCTGCATGCACTCATCCCTACAGACTGGTGGGCCTATCCCCTCTTCACGCTTTACAGCAAACTCAGCCAAACATGCATACTGAGGCAGCCTCCTAGGCATCCCTATACGGGATTTCCTTAAGAGGGTTCTGGTATTCATCCAAAACCCAACCCAACAAAGCAATGGGCTTTCCCCCACACCTTCATATCAGAGGACCTTAATTCCAGCCCAGCGTCACTGCCACCTCATTAAGCAGACAACAGAGGTGCCAAGAAAGTGGTGTCCCACCCCAGAACTCCAGTTTGTCACCACCTCGGCGCAAGTCAGTGCCATTTCGTGTTATTTCCACAGATCTCTAGTGTGTGAATCTGGGATACGGGCTGCAAACATAATTCACAAAGCAAGCCGAAGCTGCACTGATAAAGTATTTTTCTTACTCATTTAAACAGTCAACACACCAAATACATAAAACATCTTGTATATGAACCTCTTCCTGTGTGGACAGACCCACTCTAGAGAATAAGCCCATTTTCTTTATGTCATATGAATGAAAATCAACACTGGATGACAATCTACTGAGGATCCATTTAGAGTGATTTATTGAAGCATAGGACAATACTTTCTAAACTTATTTGGTGAAACCCACCTGAGAGTCTGACCATCTGGTGAAATACGGTTTTTCTAATAGATTTCATAATGTTGCACTTGGTCTGTAGATACTAATGCTAAGTACTTCACCAAAGAGGAAAAAAGTCCAATTGCAAAACGACGTAAAGATTTCCTGATCAAAACTCTGCAGCATATCCTCTAATGTTGCAAATTGGCATGAAGCAACTTACATGGGGGAAGAACCTGGTGAGCTATTTAGAAATGAATGAGCATAATTCCACAGCATCTGAAATCATTTTTCTAGAAGAACTCAAGCAATTGGAGTTCGACAGATTGAAAGGAGTATCTTAGAGGCATGATGCTGCAAGATAAAAAGCATGCTGGCCTTTTTCCAACAAGGAACTTGAGCATGTGCTTATCTTTAAGCTTACGAGCAGTCACACTGAAGTCCCATGCTTCATGCCTGAAATGAAATGTTAACTCAAGTATTTTGCTGGATGAGGGCCAATGCAATTTTAAAAGCGTCACCTCCAAAAGCAGAGATTGTTTTGGGAACAGTTACTCAGGTGCACCTAGTATGAGCTCAGCTGACAGTTGCAGGAAGGGATGAAAGCACTGTTACCTTTCTGCTTTCCAGTCGTCTCAGGGCCTGACAGTCTCTCATTTAACCCATGGTATAATTAGAGCAGATTCAGGACTATGTGAGTCTATGCTGCTTAAAATTCCAGCTGGTCTGCCACTTGCTGTTATGAACAACCCTGGTATGGCAGCTGATTGCCTCCATCCCACACACACCTAAAGGGGAGGGAATCCTCAACTGCAGAGATTTTTGCAGAGCAGGACAGAGTTCTTGGTCTTGATGAGTACACAGCAAACACTAGTCAGTCGCTAGATATTCTGGATCCATAGAGGAGCCTTAACGTCCAAGATGCTAATCACCCACCAGAAAATAGGGAGAACCCCAGCTTCCTACAAGTCAGGGAAAAGGAGCTTAAAGTATTATTATTTTTATTATTTTCAGGTTTTTCACTTCATGTTCTAATAAAGGGAATGTTTTCAAGTTACTAAATGCCTATTAAGATTAATAAGAGAATGTAAAATGACCCTTATACAACGCCTTGCAAAATGTAGCACATGTATATCTTTATCTCAGTCATCCAAAATAAAAATAAAGTTTTAAAAATCTGGCACGAAGCTTTAAATTAATTGTTTTGTCAATAACTGAGTGTTTTGTAGCATTAACCTGCAACTTCAGCTATTAAAGTAAATCAAAGAGACAGGAAGTAGAGATGGAAATCAGAAAGAAGAATAAGAGCTGCAAAATTAAACTGTTCTCTTTCACATGTGAAATTCAGTATAAAATACTTCCCTATAAATAGTTGTCAATAAACACAACTGCTGCAAATGTATTTGGTAAATGTTGAGGTCAAAGGCCTCAACTGTTTATTGCCTTGTAAACTCAAAGGCAAGTAAATTTATTGCCTGAACGAGTTTCAGAGTATTGGCCATCATAAAAACTCTGCATCCAGGGTACAAAATAGCCCATCAGCTAGCACCACAGCTATTCCACACGTAACTCAGGGGCCACCGCATGCATCATAATTCAAAGTATCAGAAAGTATATTGTTGCCATGCTGAATATACACTGCCACAGGTTAGTGCTGAACTGTCTGTCATTACTATTAGAACTACCACTTGGTGAAATTATAAATTCTTGTGCTTTTAAAAGCAATTTGCTTACTGCACTACTGTAGCAGAATGTAGCAGTACATTTGCCTGGCATCCTCGTCCAGTATTAGATTTTCAGAAATCCCTCATTGAAACTGGAGCGGCGGTGTACTACGCGCTGTGCAGAGTAAGCAGCAGCATTTACCCCAAATGTTTGCAATCCAAGTGAAAGCTTACAGACAGATCATGGGAGAAAGGAAATATTTTCCTCTGTGCTTTACAGCTGGAAGAATGGATCTCAGAACTTACGTGATTTAGGTCTTGCAGACAGAAGAATATTACTTTAAGGTACCTCTTTTGCCTAATTTTAAAAATGTCGAATTGGTTCTATAGCATTCTATAAAATCATTAGAACCATGGTTAGTGTTCAGTGCCAAATCCTATCCTCAGATCCATTATTCATGACTACACCTCCGAGATTAATGTGTTGAGAAGCTTACTCTCTTCCAGCTCCAAAACTTAAAAGGGCCAGTTCAGGAAACAAAGTGGATATATATGTTTTCTTGAACAGGGTTCTGTTTAGGAAACATTATGTTTCTGTCCTCCAGAGTTAGAGCTCAAGAACTGAATGTGTTCAGTGTCCTTCCTCACATGTTCTTTTCTCAAGTACTGTGTGACTATTAATGTAAATTAACAGGCAACAGGTATGAATCTGTACCAGTTGGATCAAGAGAAAATTCCAGTTTCAAGCTAATATGGCATATAGTATAAAATATTACACAATCAGATTTTGTAATCTTTGTAATCAGGAAGCACTGATGTTTTTTTCTCTGTATCAGGAAGCATGCAGCCAGTGCCAGTAACCTTGGGGGTAATTCAAATTTTTTATCCTCTTCAGTTTGTGATCAAAAGGGAGCTGTCCGGCTGTCCAAAAAACTCTGCTGGCCGATTTAAATGGAGCTACATCCTGCCTTTGCTCTTTGAGTCCATTCTTGAGTAGCTGATAGTATCTGCAGATAACATTTTGCAGAGTGTTATTTGAGAATGAAACTGCTGTCAGAGAATGAAGCACCTGACTGCACCTGCCAGTCAGCAACCTAACTATCTACACACTTCAACTGAGAACATATACATGTAGATAGGCACATATCAATACATGCACACATACAGTAGCCTGCACAGACAAGAAACCCATCAAACAATAAAACACAAACAGCAGCCACACTTTAAAAAGAAAAAAAAAAAAATCTACTTCCACAGCTCTGCAAGCTCGAGTAAATCAGAGATCTAAATATAAAACATTCAGGAATATGCATCTCATTGCCTAGAGAACTATGGCAGCAGTAAAGTAAGGCACGTAGATTTTTGTTTTTACTCCAGACAGATATAACTGTTTTCCAGTATTGTTCCCATCAAAGAAAACTGTCTCAACTCCCCTCTAGCAATTCCTCTGAAACGTTATGACAAAAAACACTGCTCCATCTGAGAAATCTACCCCAGTAAATTCCATTTGCTGCAAAATCTAAATCAAAGGCACGAACACCTTGTCAAATTCAAGAAACCAACATTTAAAATGAAAGGTACTGTGCAAGGTACTGTCATGCTGATCCTCCTTTTTCTATTTGCATTTGTAGCTTTTATAAATACACGATTAATCCAAAACACACATAGCATATGACAAGCATAATACTGTGATGTCATTATGTACAAGTGGGCAAATCAGAAAATTTAACACTTTTTTCCATGTTCCCAGAACAGCTTTATCTTGTGATACTGATACACAGGAGGCCAAATGCAGAACACTTATGACTGAAGCCTTCATTGGAGCAAACTATTTCCATCTCCAAGAAATTCAGTGGGAACCCCGTGCCTCTGTTGTCAAAAGGAAATGGAAGAGCCATCTCAGAGTTAGCTAGCAGCATCTCATTGCCTGTCGCTAAGGAAGGCAAAACACAAAGATGCACAGGTATAGCTTAGAGTCCTCCAGACTCAGTGCAGGAAACCCAAACAGAGCGAAATGTTTTTTCTACTACTTGCAGCTGAGCAGGTAGTTGCCCTCAATTCTAGCACAGAGGCCCATCAGCTTACATTTGTATGGGGGTATACAATACAAATATCAGCCTTGATTTAGAGAATCCATCACATCTATGGGATGTGATGTAAGCAGTTCCATAGGTTTGCTGTTCTTGCTTATAAAACACGTGGCTCCTTTCCACACCAGGACCATCCAACACCCCCACTGCTGCCAATTTATCACTTATAGGCATTGACTTCTTGGGGGAAAGGCTAAGAAAGCAGTACTTCCCTCCTTCGTTAGTATTACTTAACAGAGGTATTACCCAACACAGAGCGTATTCTTTGGGTTATGCAGCACAGGCATAGCCACAGGGCTGCATATTGCCCCAGTCCACAACGCAGTTGGATCCAGCCTTGAACTGTAACTCCTTATTAGACCCCACTGTCCCACCACCCTCAGTTACAAGTGTATAACCCATCTCTCTGCTTTCACCTTCCCTCAAGAAGAGTAACAATCCCACACCCACACAAAACAGTCTTTTAGTTTGTTATGAAAAGAGGTCTTTTCAAAAAGACACACCTATTTTTTTTATTCTGAATGAAATTCCCCATTAATTTGTGCTGTATTGTCCAGCAAATACCAAGCTACTCTACACACAAATTTATTCTCATGCCTGTGCTTGGTATTTGATGCCAAATGGAGAATTAGTGCCTCAGCATCAATCTCTTCATTCCAAATCACAAGCCGAAAATAGCAGATGACGGGAATAAAATCAGAACAAAGATAATAGTTATAGCAGTTCCGCTGAAGTTAATGGGACTATTCAGTAGAATGGCTGAGGTGAAGGAGAAATAGAGTCCAAATTACCACAAGCCAAACAATAATGATGCACAACTATTAAACATTAAACACTTTCAGGTACTTCTGTCCTGTAAGTCTGTTTCGTAACAGTTAATGGAATAACAAATAAGTGATATTACATTACCCACCTGCACACTCAAGAAACAATGCAGCCATGAACTTTTCTCGGCATAACATGGGATATGAATGGGGTACTGTTGCTTAATCATTCTCCTGAATGTTTATAGGATGGAAATAAGATCTTAATATAACTAGAGGGGCCACAGGAGGGACACTTTAAAGGCTGCACTACCATGTGTGTCAATACCAAGAGCTCAGCAACATCTGGTTTAATTCATTTTTTGAGCTGTTTACTAACTGGAGACTAGGTGTTATTTCCTCTTTGAGATGGGAAATGCCTTTAATTGATGCCAGTGCATCTCCCTCATGCCAAATGGGCACTCATGAGACACTATGAAAACCAGTTAAGCAGTTGTGGTAGAAACAGGGGCTGGGATTTGCCTATGGTGTCTCCTTAGATTGCAGGGCCTCGGAACAAAGGCTGTTTCTTACTGTGCATATCAGCGTAGCAGTTAGTCCTACAGAGCTTGAATTCAGGCAAGGCTTCTCAGTGCTTCTGGAACACAAACGTATGAGAAGACTGCTATTTCCAAAACCTATACCCTCCTTTGAACAAAGGAAATGTATCACTTTAGCATCATATTTTCCAAAATATCTGCCAGGACATGGTACAGCCTTTAAGGAACCCTACCCACCAATCATTGTTAGAGAGGCAATTTTTAAAAACAATCACCTGTTAGCTATACTGTTTTGGGGAGACCTTTCCATCTGTTGGACTCAGTTTGTCTTCCAAAAATTAGTTAAACATTAGCAAAGCGGCTCATGAATAATCTTTCAGAAGAAACTGGGTTTTTTCACATCCATGTTTGGCTTTGTGATCACAAAAAGAGAAAGCAGAAACAATTCAAGGCTGTTAGAGAAAAATCAAACTTTCCTCAGCTCATCTGTATCAGCAAACAAGTTTAAAGCACAGCTGCAGACAGGTTATGTAGAGAGGGTCTTTGTGCATTCGCACAAAACATCAAACCACATTAATAGCCATACAAACATGCCAGAAAAGGTCATTTGAAAATCATTATGCATTCATCTCTAAGAGTAACACCTTGAGGCCCCCACTGTGAATGTGGCTGTACTGCAGCTATTTCCTTTCATGTCAGAAATGTTTTTTGGAAGTTTGGCATAAGAATCACACTAATATTTTTGTTAAGAAAAATTTCAGATTCCACAGCAGGTCCTTGAAAACAGCAGTGTAATGCAAGTCTTTGGATTTTTATCATTTGCAACCCAATTTCAACTTTGCCTTACATCACAATAAAATTGCTTCAAAGCTAATTTCAGTCTGGTCCCAAGAGAGCATTTGTCCATATCATGAAAACCAGTATTTAATTTAACACGATTACATACACATGCTAGTGCAGTCGGATGCCCGGCTGGAATAGCAGAGTTAAGACAGGTCAGGATGAAGGTGCACTGGTGGGGCTTGGCAGGGAACCTGCTTTTAGTGCTTTTGGCTCTAGTTGAGAACATCAGTTTCTCGTTGGTGAGTTCTGAAAACAAAATCCTTTCCAAAGAAAAAAAGAAAAGAAATAAAAGAAATCCCTTCCCAAATTCTACCTTGGGCAATTGTGTATCGGTGTCATAACTTATAATCAACAAACCATACAAAGGAGGTGAATCAAAGTTAAACGCATCTGTGGACATTACATTCTTTGATTCTATTTCTTACACCTACTTTTCAAAACAGACTTCTGATGCATCAGACTCAGCTGGCAGAAGCATTTTATTCAAGTTCTCCCAGCCAGTGCTCCTCCACAGGTATTAACTCCCCCTGGGGAATGCAAGCACAGAGGTAATAAACATATTCGTTTCATTACAACATCTTAAAAAATGTAAAAATTCTAAAAAACCAACTGTAAGCTGACCTCCAGCCAAAGTACACATTAATTATACAGCTTAAGTCAGGCGGATGCTCAAGGAAAAGAGATATAATGTTACACCCAGCTGGATACTTTGTAGTTAGCACAAATGTAATATAAAGCGTACCAGAGTTTGTCAAGTGTCTGTCTGGATTTTCAGTTTTCATTAGTACTATAATTAAAACCACATTTTCAGCTATATTACCTATAACAAGAAAGGAATGAGAAATGAGGTTGTCAAGGTCAGTCTCTTTCTGCTCTTTACACTGAGTATCTGCAGGCCACAAGTTGTTGAATTTGGTGTAAACCAGAGTAATAGGATGGAATGTCACGTTACAACCAAACCTTTGTGGTTGAAAAGACAAACTTATGAGGTCACTTCCTTTTAATCACCAATGGAGCATATTTATCAACAGTCATATAAGTCAGGAAGACAGGCAGGCAGATGACAGACAGACTGACAGATATATGGAAACACAAACACCCTAAACACAGATATGACAGAGCTGATGCACAGAAACATTCCTTTTCAGAAAGCTGTGCTTGATCTCATGCTGTCATAGTCCTTCCCATTTATAAACGACACCACTGTAAACGCTTTTTATCCCCTTTCTACGGCTTGTCACAGAGGACACAGCAAAGATTAGGAAAATATGAACTACGGGTAACTTGGACGAGAACAAGTTAAGAAGATTTAGACCCAGATTCATTTTTTTAACACTTTCAGAGAGTTCACAATTTTGCTTAAGACCTATACGACAAAGTGACCAGGTAGCAGACAGTAGACTTCCTAGCAGAGGGACATATTGTTCCAATCACTATAGTGGATGCCTTAGAGACTGGTGGTGAAAAGCAGCATAGCTTCATTGAACTTAGCAGAGGTCAACACCTTCCTAAGGATCTGGCCCATAAATTTCAGTATTAAAAATGCATTTCTTTCATATTCAAGTGCAAATAAGTACTTGAGACAACCAAGGCACCAGTGAATGCAAATGGGATTCCCTAGATGAGCATGCGGTCTAGAAAGCAACTATGGTTTTAGCTTTCAGGAGAACCCAGGGGAAAAAAAAAAAAAAAAACAAAACCAAACAAAAAAAACACCAAAAAGCAAAGCAGCTGATCACTCATGTTAAATATAAATGGCAGTTTATTTGCGATACTAAAAAGGGATTTTAGCTTCATTTAAAAAAACCTGCTATGAAGGAGATGAGTGAACTGTTACGACACTGAAAGACTTAAAAACGATACCCCGAGAGATAACGTTCTGAGAATAAAGTGAAAGACCTCATATAAAATACAAAAGGTGTGTTGTAAAGAAGGATCAGAAGGGCAGACTTTGAGCTTCGTCTAGTCATAAATCAAAAGCTTGTTCTCCATCATTCTTGTCTATGAGGTCAGCTTTGATTCCCAAGCTACAATTCCCAAAGGATGGAGGTATTTCTATTGGCAAGTATGTGTCTTTCTTCCCCCAGGCTGGCTCTGCCAGCCCTGCTGTCACCATGGACTGTCATTATCTCAATCTCTTTACTGCCCAGGATTGTTCCATCCTGGAGCCACAGGGAACTATCACAGGGCTGAGAGAGGAAAACCTAGCTGGAAGACTAAGGGCATTTGCAACAGATTAATTGACAAAGAAGTTTATCAAGACAGGCCATCTACAATAGTTCGGTCATTCTCCTTCACAGTGGCCAAATGCTTTAGCACACTAGTCTCCAGGTGACACATTAGGAATACAAAATGCTATACAGAATAACAATAAATGTGTTAAAAAACACAGTTTAAAAACTCTACCACCAAAAAAATATTCAGCACAACTACTCTCTACCCAGACGCATGCTTCATATTCTTTTTGTGTCTGAGTAACATAAGCATTAATCTTTTAGCTTTTACTCCTGCAGACTGTCCATACTCATAAGAATATTCTGTGTAAACAGAACTACCCACCTGAATGCTAGCGGGTGGCTTAGTGCCTCAATTTGCAGTCAGCCATCTCCATGTACATAGATAGAGGGCAGACACCTTCCATACAGAAACGTTCACAAAATAGATTTAGAATGTTGTTTCCCTGATTTTCATGTAGCGTACTAAATCAAATAACAATTACCAGTTTTACCTACATTTTGTGAATTGTGATGTTGCAGTATTTTTTTTACCCTAAGTAAAAAACAAATGTTAATTTCAAAATACTTCTGGGGTGTTACTCGATTACAGCAGTCTTTTACAGTGTTCTTGCACAGTGGATTCTATTATTTGCTCCATTGGTATTATAATGGTTTTACTTCAGTAATTCTCACTTAATATAAAGAAATGTTGCTGTGTGGCATAAAACCTGATAGCTACTGCAAGTATCTTTAACAAAGATAACATTTACAGAGAATAAGACAGACATCTGATCCTATATGTTTCTAGAGATAAAATCCTTCATTCTTTCGGCAACAATTTGAAAAGGAAAGGCATCGATAGGTGTAAAGTCTAAATTTTTAAGACAAGATCGCCCTCTACTGCTTAGGAGAGAGTAAAACTAGGGAGGATCATCCTTACCTGGATGAAGTCTTCACATAACCGATAGTTGAAGCTCCTGGCCCAGAGATGCTTTGCAAACCTCAGTTGGTTCACAGCCTGGGAGTTGTTCCCTCCTTCACAAGCACACTGCGGAGTGAACTCAGCGACTGCAGAGCAATAACTCCACGGCAAGATGCTGCCAAGAACGGGAGGAAGATTATTTACACACCCTCTCCTCTCTCTGAAATTGGTACACAAGTCCCTCGAGTGCAGGGAAGTTGATGTAGGCTCATTTGCATGGCATGCTTGCCCTTTGCTGCATGTAGGCCTTCTTCTTCCCCGAGCTGGTATTCAGTGCCTTCCAGGCTCATATGAAAAGATATGGATTGCTCAATACGATAATATCCTTAAACAAGTGTTATCATACAATGCAAAGAGTCTTTACCTTCAGTGTTCTAAGCTTGCTTACAAACAATAAGCCCATACATCCAAAATCATATGGTGGAATGAGAAGACACATTAAGCCAACAATGGGACCAGGTCAAAATCATTCTTGTAACCCACAGAACTGCACCAAAAGAGTGCGATTTCTTGATTCCTTCCAAAAACTATTAACAAATCTTTGAGGCCTGAATTCCCTCTACAAAAGCAGTGTTTACTCTTTGCCATTATAGCTCACTTACCCAAGTGCCTATTACTTCTATTTTTACTATAGATTCGACCAATTTAATATGGCAGTCAGGCCCACATACGTCTCAGATCCTTGTCAGTACTCTTCCGAAAGCAGGCTTAGTACTTGTCACGGGCCATCCCAGTGATCTCAATTCCATGTCAAGAGAGAAAGTAGCAGCGTACCAGAGTAGTTTGGTGAACTCATTAGTAGACACCTTTGAAATTTGTGAGTGAACACCTTCTGCTTCTAGCCATTTATTCTTCATTTTCATTGTGTTTTGTGTTGTGTGGTTGGTTTTTTTTTTTTTAAACTCTTCTACTGACACTATAATTTGAGGCAGTTCCTTAGAGACATCTTGAATAAAGAAAGACTCTAGTCTTGGAAGATCCCTAAGCTACTCTGCAAAGAACATTGATTCAAATAATTCATTTAGTCTTCAACTTCAACCTTATCTTCATGAAGGATTCCTCTTACACCACTGTCAATAGGCCATAAAAATTCCCTGGCAAGTTCTGCTTCCAAGATGACTGGAAAAAGCATATCAGTAGTTTTGTATCTCCAGGGAGTTTGCTCCTCAAAATATTTTTAGCTGTGTTACTATCACCTTACATTTAACTTGGGGGTTTTATTCCTTTAATCTAAATATGACATCACCTTTGATGGATGTCTATTAACCTCCAATAGTGTTCTCTGCTCTACTGCTTAAGTAATACGTCTTTTTTCTTTTGTTGTTTTGGTTCTTCAAATATTTCCTTACTATCACAGACTCCATGAAGCCTGCACCATGACACCTAGAAGATGACACTTGAGCTAAACTTTGCTGAGTTTTCCTACAGTCTTTTCTACCCATCAAACCTAAACCTACTTAAAAAAACACAAGTTGCACTGAAACCCAACTTCATGCTGCGGGGAAAGACATTCCAAGTGAATCACGAATTACTATGTGCAGGATTTGGGTTTAAAAAAAAGCAACTAGAAGATTGCAAAACTTGTCTCCCCAGAAGTTTACTATTGAGCTAATATCGATGCTTTTGTAAAGCACTGGACATAGCTGGAGATGGAACTTCAGACAGACTAAGTGCTTGGGCGATACATTTTGCTTACGGACATTATGATCACCACATTTTGAGCCAGGATGATTTTCTCTGAAGTGAAATGAGTAGACACCCAGCAAAATAAATGACATACCTGCTGGCAGTGTGTAGGTATAATTCATCCAGTCGTTTTCCTTCCATTGCACAAGCTTCTGGCATGTATGGCACTTTGATCTCTCTGTCATCACCACCCAACTTCAGCTCCTGATCACTGCCATCCTTTTGTCTATTTACAGTCTTCAACAATACTATGGAGATGGCTCAGTGAAATTCATTAGCTTGTGCTATACAGGAGATTTAATGAGATAATTTGATAACCCTATTGCTCCTAGATTCCCAAATATAAAAGTAAGATTTAGGAGCCAAAAAGGACTCCCTACTTCTGACACATCTTACTAGGCCAGCTGGGCAACCTAACTTCTTTTTGATCAAACTCCAAGATTTAATTAACTGAAGAGATTTCCCAAACCATTTGGGGAACACTTCTGCCTATTTTTTTCACTAACTACTTAAGATGAGTGAATGGAAAAACCAGATGCATTGCAAAATCTTCAAAATAAAAATCCTTTCTACTTTATTTTTCCAAAAACTGCGTTTTTATTTTTGGACCCACGCCAGTAACTTCTATCCACTAACATTCTCAGGGCAAACCCTTCTTTCCAACATACAGTTTAAGGGAACAGGCTAAGATGAACGACTACAGAACTAAGAACAGACAGAATCCTCTGACTTCGCATCCAGTGCTTTAACCCCTGTTTCTTACAGTCACCACACATATCCACAGACACAAACAGCAAGAGACAGCAATATATTTTAGTCACTGAAGATACAGATACTAATCCCTGGCACTCACTTCAACCACATCCCCCCTTCATTCCTCTGCCCTCCCAGAGCGATTCCCTTGAAATCAGATTTTACACTTCGCAGGAAGTAACTATTGTTAGTATCACACTTTTCCTCTCCAAGTTGCATTTTGATAGCTTAGAATCCTTCCTTGGGCTGAAAAATCTGGACTAAGAAGATTTAAGTATCTCATAAGTCACCCCAATTGATGAGACTGTATGTAATTTTCACTACAGCACTCTGAAAAAACAGGAAAAATTGAGAAAAACAACATGTAAATTTATTCAGTCTTGTGCTCTGATAATATTTCCATTGACTAGCATGTAAAAATAAAACAAAGATTCACTATGCCAGAACCTTCAAAAACTTTCCTGGACTATCGAGCTTTAAACATAATTTAAACATATGTCCATTTATTAAATATTTGGTTTGGTTCCTCTACCTTCATTACGGTTCATGAAATTATTTCACAGGCACTCACTCAAAACTTCACCTCCTGCTGTTTTCACAATGACTGAAGTAATAATTCAGCTGTCTGTTTGGGACTTTATATCCTCTCTACTGCAAAAACCTGTGCTGTCATAGACCAAATATTTAATATCATTGGAAAGACAATGTCTGGAAGAGCAAGCCAGAAACACACAAAAGCCCTAGCCCCACTGCAGCCTTCTTACAAGCAACTTGATAAGTGCAATGAAAAAGAACAAATTCGTCTATATACAATGTTTCCACTTCATCTTTGTTACCGTAAAGGAAGTATACATTTTAAAGGTCCAATTTTATACTAGCTGGATTGATGTTAAATAGGAAAGAATTATCTACAAAGCTGATAAAAGAAAACAAATAATATTTCCAAGGGAGAATATGATCTCTAGGTAGTGTAAACCAGGATAGCCAAACGTGGCAACCTTATCAGTTGAAGACTTGGCCTTGAAAGCTCTTTTTGCTCTTTCACACTTTCCTTCTTTCCTACTGAACCTGCCATGTCCTGTTTTGATCATTGCTTTGAAACTTCACATTCATCAAAAACCACAAATACAGAAAAAAATTAATAAGAATTCAAATCATTTTGCTTCCAAACAGGATCTCCACCCTCCAAAAGTTTTACAGTATTTATTGTTGGACATTAAGGGATATTTGAATGATAATAAAGAACAAGTAGGTCCCATGATGAAGAGAACAAGATCTACATGGCCACATATAACTTGGAATAAAAAAATACTCATATTGTTTGTCAAGCCAATGACCGACTTCTGATGCTCGGCTCCACAGGCAACATCATATTTGTTGCAAATATGACTTTATCCCTTGTAAACCAAGTAACTGCACAGGCCAGTATGGTGCTGCATACACAGTGCAATGTAGATATCCACAAATGGCCTGCTTTGGAGCAGTAAGACAACTGTTGCAGACCTATCTGCTGTATTGTTGCCATTACCGTGGTTATTACTTGTATTCTGGTAGGGCTCATACAGTCAAGTTATAATCAAAGCACACTGTGCTAAAAACTTAGTCAAAAATATTTTTAGTTTGTACTCCATTTAACAGGCAATTTCAGTCTGAAATACAAAAGGAATCATACAGTAGGGAAAATCTTGCTTTTAAATAATCATTTCCATCAAAATAGATTCTTCAAGGTCATGAACAGACCACTGTAGAAAGAACAAGTCACGGAAACAAAACAAAACGTACCATTACAGAGACTTTCTTTACTGTATTGGGTACAACTTTTGTGTATTTAACATAAACAGAAAAAAAATTTTATATATAAATATATATATATATAAAAATGAGAGAACTGTGATAACAAAGAAGGGCAGACAAGAAACATGCACCATCTCATGTCAACTGCACAGGATAGCACCATTCTCAACTCCAAATAGCACTAGACCTTCTCTGTAGCTATAAAAGGCTTCACATTTCAATCCAGAATAAACAGGGATTTGTTGAAGACTGCAAGTCAAAATAACCTGATCCCAGTGACACTTATGTCATTAGTCCCAATAAAAGCAGGGCTGCACCCTGCCTAGAAATGTAGAAGTTCATCTCCACTAACAATTGCCAGTAACCATTATAAAACTGCACGGAATACTACTTTATTTACCTGTGTCCTCAGCAGTTACTTTACAACACTGTTTTTCATCACCAGCTTTAGGGCCAAATCTCAGTTCTGGTTTTAATTCAATAGACAAGTTGGATTTATAGAGCTAGACAGAGCTTAAGCCCCTCTGTCTTTCTTTCAACTCTTAACTCCATGGTACTGTCCTGGCAAAACAATCCATAAATCCAGTTCTATGGCAGCGGCAGCAGCGTATAACACCATATTCACAAGTAAGTCGCTCCGCAAGCCAACAGCTGTTCTCAGCAGGCAGGGTGTTTTTGTTCAGAGCTACAGAGAAATTACAGTTTCGAAGCTTCTTTGACAGAAAAGACAGCCAATCCACGAGCTTTATGTTTCCAGCCAGCTGCCTGCCACAAATGTATTTGGGTTGTGATGGAAAGCAATGAAAAACCACATGCACGTGAGGAAAAAAAAAGTTCCCTCAAAAAATTGGGATTAGGAGGGTAGTTGGTTGTTATTCTGAAATAACGTCTCTTGCAAAGAATCTGCCTTCAGCAAACACTTTGGCTTGGAGCAGACAATCACCATTCACAAATATTTCTGCCCATGTTTTATTGGCAGTTTCAGAATAAAACCCAAACAAAAACTCAAACGTAGCTGAAGAACTAAGTAATGATGTGGAAAACATACAGAATCTCCCAAAATTGTGCTTGCAATTCTAAAATTTTCTTTTGTGTCTCAAGTTAGAACTGTTTCTCCAAACTTTACACAATTTTATCTCACGTAACAATAATTTTCCATTCATATCCTCATTGTGAGGTGCAATGTAAAGCTTATTAATGTAGTGGTTCAGTTTTCTACAAACATACAATTTACAGTCAAGGGGGGGGAAGAGAAGATGCTTGAAAATTTTGATTGCTTGCTATTATTTTTTTTCTCCTCCAAAACCAACAATCTGAAAAATTAAAATGATGCCCTGTGGGATCTTCTGGTGATGTCACTGGTGGAGCGCTCCCAAAGACATTACAGTGCATCTCTTGGAACACTACATATATTAATTAGTCTTACTAAAACGCAACTTCCAGAAACTGAGATATGAAATGAGAGGTGACTAACAAGTCTTTGGCATTACATGTTTGTTTGGAATAATCAGTTACCAATGATCTTAAAATTATTTTGATGGTTTGGACATTTCAGATCTCATTTTGGCTCCTTGCAGGAAAAGAACATAGCTTGTTTGTTAACGGTTTATCTTTGAATAAGATACGTGCTAAGACTATATACCATCAAATCAGTCCACTCCTTGTTTCACACTAGTCCCTGGCTGTCTCCACTGCTTACACACTAGTTCACTCCCAGGCTTTGACCTGTAAATCCATTATTTATTTTGTCTGGGAAACCTGAGTGCAGAATAGCAGACAGGAGATACTACATATATATGAACCACTCCACCGTCCCCAGGGATGAGAGCTGACCCAAGGACAGCACAACCAGGTTAGGTTTAACTGTATTTGTCTGGCAATCGGAATTTTAACACTTCACCAGTATGACAAGCTATGAACTCGGGGTATAAAGATCTTCACTTTGTCTTTGGTTTGGTGCCCACAGACATGAGAGCCAGGTATAACCAGAGTAACATTTGAAAGCCAGCTGGCTCTCAGGAGCTTGACTGTTTATTGAGAAATGAGAAATAAAAGCGACCTGAAACCCAGATAGGTTTGAAAAGGATTGCTTTCACAGGAGTCACAATCGGGTCCATGAGAAAATTCTTAGCTAACCCACCAGACCTGTCTGGATTTTCACACACCATTTTCTTACATTACAAATTTTGTATACAGATTTCGCTGCCAGACCACAAACCCATTCTACATACATGTATTTAAAGTCTGGGACGTAGGGCCCCTTGGCAAATCTTGCTGTTTGACCCACCTCACTGCCAATTATTTTTAATATCTCTGGGAGAGAATTTATTCCTGCATTAGAGGCATAAGTGTCTTATGTCATGTAACATAAGCGTTATTATCTCTCTCAAAGCAAAAAGCCAACCAAAAAAACACAACCCCAAGCTGCTACCATGTAAGCACAAACTTACCACTCAAATTCTTATTGATTGTTGTGGTCAAGGTTTTTTTTTTCCTCAAAACTTGAAGAATATTATGAACAAATAAGGCAATAATTACCTGCATTAGGATATGAAACCCTGGGATAATGCAATTCATGTAGACTAAAGAAAGACTTAAACCTATTTTCAGAAACAATTGGTATGAATCTTACCTCTGGATATAATGCAAAGATATTGTAATACCTGGCAGAAAAGACTGATAAATGAATGAGGGCAAATAGAACCACTAAGATATCAGCCTTTCCCAACAACTACCGTTCTTTGATATTCCCTGTGCTTGTAAAGAAAAATAATTCTTTATTTAGAGTACCATAACAATCCCCACTGTATATATCAAGCATTTAACACAGAGAAGGTAATGTCCCTGCTTGAAAGTGAACAAAGCTAACTGGGCCCAGAGGGTATCTGCACCAGGAAAGAGGGTTTACCCACACAGAGCCAAGCACATGACAAGAAGGAAAAGGAAAAAATTCAAGCAAAGCAATCAAGGTAATGCTTTAGAGTAAAAAAAAAAACGCCCATCAAGCATTTCCCAACTACAATTACATCCAGGTTTTACAGAATCACAGATTATGTAGGTTGGAAGGGACCCCAAAGGTGCAACCTCCTGCTGAAGGCAGGCCCAGGCAGGACTGGCTGCTCAGGCCTTGTGCAGCCACAGCTGGAGTACCCCCAAGGATGGGGATCCCACAGCCTCTCCGCTCCCCTGCTCGAGCACACTCGCGGTAAGCAATTCGTTTCTTATAATGAGTACTGACTTCTCACGTTCCAACTTTTGTCCGTTGTCTCTTCTCTTCCTGCTACGCACCTCTAAGAAGAGTCTGTCTTCATCTTTTCTACACCCTCCATTAGGTATTTGTAGACAGCAGTTCCTGGCCCAACCACTTATCTAGAAGCCCAATTAAAATTCAGGTTAAATCATACCTTCTTCATCTTCCAAACTATGTATTTCAGCCCATGCCTGTGACCATTTTTCTTCACTTTGCACAGGCTTCCAATCTATAAACTGACAAAAATTTCCAGAAGGTAAAGCCTTGATGTTAATGTGTTCCTTTTTATATGCCAAAAGGACACTTCCTTGCGGACCAACTCCTGTTAATCTTTCCTATAATCTCAAACAAGCTTATCTTCAGCACATGACAATTTGCTGTGCTGGGCAACAGCTCAATTTAAGAAATAAACAGACAACCCTAACATGGAGTCAGCTAATAAATATAATATTTGCCATTTAATGCTGCAAGATGCCTAAGGTAACGGGGAATCTCACAGGTCTGGGGTTTTTTTCCCCAACCTTTTTCCTACATTTACTTCAGATTCCCACTTACATACTATGCCTATTCATTTCTGCCACAACAGACCCCAAGCTCTAGCCTCACATTTTGCAGACTCCTTGGCATTACCAGCTGTTATTACCATTTTAGATTCCATGCAATACTATACTGATTCCTACCATGTGAAGGCACCCAAACTCCAGAGAATTCCTTTGATCTTTCCAAAGAACAACCAGGAGCATTATCATCATTGCTATTTCTTTTTTTATTTATCAGTCTCATGTCACTGCTTCCATAAAGATATAATCCTCAGAGTTAAAGTCTGCAATACCTTTCACGTGAATAAGCAAAATCAATCACGGGAAAAAAAAATGTGGCAAATTTCACACCTATATCAAACACGACAAGTGTTGCACATAATCTCTAAGGGGACCAGAGCTAAAAACACACCGAACAGAAGCAAACAACTTACCTGTTCCTTCATGCAGTGGCTGTAGGAGTTATTAAAATGATGTTTGCAGCTACAGTGGCTGGCTGTCCTCATGTTGCCTCAATTTTTAGGACATTTCTTCCCATTTCTCACCTTAGTCAGCAACATCTCCATTGTTTTAATTCTCCGTTATGCTCAGTAATGTGATTTTTGTACATCTGCTATCATATTCTGGGTTTTAATAAACTGATCTTCTCCTTGAGTCTCTCATTATCTGTTTCTTCATTCCCTGAACCTACCCTAAATCCTGTGATACCAAACAATTTGCTTCCACAATCCTTCTCAGGCAGGTTTCATTAAAACCTCCAGCTGTGGAACCAATGTTACTAATGTAGAACTAAAATCTAAAATCTGCCCACCTGGAGATCTTGCACTGGCCCTACCAGGAATCCCACCAAACTCAAACCACTTAAGGAATTTGTACACAACCATACTTTTGACTTCAAACGACACCTTTGAAAGTCTCCGTGACCATACGTTATCCTCTAGGTCGATGCCAAAAAATCACTGTTTGTGCCTGGCTCCTTCAACATAGTTCTACACATGTCTAAGCACAGACTGTAGAAATGCCGTAATACAATTTTTAAAAACAAAATTCCTCACTATCAATTTATGCATTTTCCCCTATTAATTAATGGCCAGAGTTACCGGCACAATAAACCAGAAATGCTGCAAAAAGAGGTCTACTAAAATGCCCTAACCATAGGCAACTGCCTAGCTCTTAAAAATCAGGCAGCCAGAATCCTTTTTTTTTTCTCCCTGGACTCATCTCTCATGTTAGTTAGGCTAAGATAAAAACTCCATGCAATATCCCTAAAACCTACTTGCACGGAACATTAGAAAAGAGGGCCATGACAAGAACAGGATGTGGATGCATCTAATTGCTTTAAGCCTGAATTTTCCATGAGATCCCACAAGAGCATACACTACAGCCACCTTCAGCTTTCCTTCTGCATGGAGTTGCGAGTCAGCTACCTAAGCAACAACGCTAAGGGCACATCTGTGAGGTCTGAACAGGGCCAAGAGCTAGATGTCCTACTACTGCCAGAATATTTGACATTAAGTTCATGGTTTAAAAGAGCAAGCATTGTTCATTTTCTGCTTTTAGAAGGTCCTGTTTTCTCTGCACCCAGAATTGACCACCCAAAACCTCTGCAGGGCACCTGGCGGCCCCTTGAAAACTCCCCTGCACCCACAAAGGCCACAGCCACACAGAAAACCCATGCTAATGCCAAAAAGGGCCACCAAACTGCACTCCAACCCACTAAACTCAAGCACACCCCTGCTCTCACGTGCTGCAAGTGAAAGCTCACATCTGTCTCCACGTCTTAGTCACAGCCTGTGTGGATGTAGATTCTGGATCCCACAGGCTGACTTTTCGGGAAGGGCCCATCTCTTCCCTTCAACTTTTCCCTCCCACCCCATCTGCACTAAGGACACCATATAAGACCTCCAGAGACAAACAGAAATAAAAGGCCAGTGCTGCAGGAGTCTGAGGAGTACTCCATGTTCGCTTTCCAGCACCACATTTATCTCAGGAAGAGCGCCACAGATGAAAAGGCCCGGAGCAATTTGAAACCAATTCACTACATGCCAGCGAAAACCCACTTCCACCCCTTTTTCAGTCAGAAACGCGAAGCCGCCTTTAAAAAGGGATTAAGGGCAGGGGAGCCGCCCGCCCAGCCCCTGACAGAGCCCTCACAGCGCCGCGCCCCCAACGGCCTCCTGGGGCTCGAGACACAGCCCCTTCCCGCCACAACGCCTCAGCCAATCAGCGCAAAGATCGCCGCCGCCGGCTTTTTTAATCCCGCCTCTCCTTCGCTACCCACCAATCAGAATGCTTCTCTCGTGAAGCCGTAGAGAAAGCCGCTTGGCTTTCTATTGGACGACAGCTTCCTATTGGACGAAGGGAGAGAAGAGCTTGGCCAATGAGGTGGCCCGGGCGGGCGGGGACAGTTCAAACCAGCGGTGGCCGGGGAGCAGCGCCATGGTGAAGCCGGTGAGGGCCGGGGCCGGGGCCGGGGCCGGGGCCGGGATCGGGATCGGGATCGGGATCGGGATCCCCGGGATCCGAGACCGGAATCGCCTCAGCGCCGTCTCAGCCGAGGTGGCAGGGCGGGCTCCGGCCCCCAGGTGAGTTCCTCGCTCTTCTCCCGCCGCAGCCCTGCGCCATGCAAGCGGGCGACTTCGACTCCTCTGACGAGGACGCCGCTGAGGAGGACCTGAGGCCGCTCCCCATCTCCTGGTGAGATGCGCCCCGGGGCGGGCGCGGGTGTCTTTTCCCTCAGAAACTACGCGGGCGTTTGGGTTAAATCCCACTGCTGCAAAACGGGAGTTGTCTCCTGAAGGAAAGCCGTGCCAGGCTCTGGTGACCTGCCAGAGCGAGGGCTGAGGTTGCAGTTGGCCTGACGGTGCCCCTGAAAAGGGATTAAGTTGGTGCTGAGGAGCAGTCAGTGGATGTGGGGCCAGGTCTGCTTTTGGAGGTGTTTGCTAATTGCTGTCGGTCGTGCTAGCCCAAGTATCTCTGTGCTAACGCGGGGATTTGTCAACACTTTCTCTCCTCCTCTTGGGCAGGGGTCTGTGATGAAGCACACTACCAAATGTGTGACTCCCTTGTCTGGTGTTGTAGAAATTACACTGGAATACTTCCATTTTATTCTTAAAATTGAATTATATGTAGGTAACTCTTCTCACGGCCCCACGGAAAAGGAATGTCTCATAGTGAGTTATCTCTATTCAAATAATCAAAATGTTCTGTTCTGATTTTTTTTTTATTTTTTTATTTTCTGATAGGTTGTCTTTGTCTCCTGTCTACTCTTCTGAGTTCCTGGGATTATGTTCCCTTCCAGGTAAGAAGCATTTGCTGAAATGTGCAGGTAATTTTGACGCTGAAGAGAGGTAATATCTCGTACCCCAAAATTCTGTGTTCCATTTACTTGGTGGGGTGTCTTGTTTTGTAATCTACCACTGGAATAATTGTTTCAGAAATACCAAGACTAATCAAGAAAATATCTTAATGCAAGATCATCTGCCAGAGTGGTAAGAGAATAGTGGCTGTCTTCCACTGTCATTTAAAATAGTTGGCTTTATAGCCTGACTCACTATTTATAACAAGCAACAACATAAGTGAAACAAAACTGCTTTGACAAATAATTCCTTTATAAGATATATTGGGCTCAAATTACACTCACTCGCCATGCTGACAGTTCTGTACCGCTCTCCTTTAGCATCTGGGTTGCACTACCATGGCCACGATATAAAAATAAACATATAAGCTTTCACTGCATTTTTAACTACCAAACCTGCAGCCATGGTGAATCTCCTGTGGTCACAAAAGAGATAGAACTGCTGGTGGTGACAATGTGAGCTTTCCCTACTACATTTAAAGCAGTTACTCGACTTCCATTAGCCAACTCCGAGAAATACAAGCTTGGGACTAATACCACACTAAAGAACTAGAAAACAAGTGTTGAATAATATTTGAATTTAAGGTATCTTGAAGTGGGTGATGGCTAGTGCTGATGAAAATCCCACTAACACTTGAACGCCAGGTAACATGTATGCCAAAAAATAGCTGCATTATGTTTTTTAGCTACCTGAGTTGTTCATGTAATGTCTGTTTAATCTTCAGGTACTAACCTCCAGTCTTAGCTCTGCCGATACAGCTCTTGGTCTTCAGGATTCTGCTGTCCTGCTTTCAAAAGCTGTTTCGGGATATGAACAATCCTGGCTGTTGTCAGGGCAGGCATAAAGGTTGTGTGCCTATGGGGCTGTGAGTGAAGGAGGGGAGAGAGAGGGAGGACAGTGCAAATATTTTGAGCAATTACATCTCACAAACCAAACAATAGCTGTGAATATCACAGTGCAGTATTCTGTAGGGGCTGCAAAAATGCCTTGGTAGCATGATCTGAGGAAAAAATGGAAGTGGTGATACACTGAAGATTGAATAGTAAGGAGGATTTTTGATGTGATTTGTGCTGAGTATTACAGAACAGGGAATTTACTTTCCTTCCAGTCAACCAGACAACTCTTCAGTGATCTATATCCAGCCCTTTTATTTGCTGGTGGTTTTTATTTTGGGGGGGGGGGGGGAGGTGGGGTTTTTTTTTTTTAAGCTGTACCCTAATTTATAATATCCAAAACTTTTGATCTGGAAAATGCATAGCAGCTTAAAAACTTGGAGAGTTTTTTTTAATCCTATTACATTACAGTATTAAGCAGATAATAATGTTTAAACTGTCTTCTGTGCTAGTGATCTATTTGCAAAAATAAGAACTGTGTTTTATCTGGGGTGTGGCTTGTTGTTTGCTTTGGTTTTGGTGGGAGGTTGTCTGTGCTCTATTCTTCAGCTGTAGCAGCCGTTCCATAAATGTCACTTACCTGGAGTGGTAATTATCATTCATAATTTGGTTTAGGGTGCAGGTTTAAGGATGTTAGAAGAAATCTTCAGAAAGACATAGGTGAGTCTTCCGGCCAGTGTATAAGTGCCTCTCACTTCCGTGTAACAGGCGAGAACAACATGCAGGTAAACTGAAAGCATGTTACTAAGGGGCTAGAGGTTTACCTTGGCTTAGTCTGGAGACTGCTGGAGTTGCTGTTTGTCTAATTTGGGCATAAGGATCCAGATGCTGGGTATCTAAAACATGGCTTGACTTTGAGAGGTGGTGGCATTTTATTCGTACTTCTATCATGTATGCTATAATTGTCTGTCTAACATGCCATAATGTTAGAATGCATAGCAGTTCTTTACAAAGTCTTGCTGGGGGTATGCCTGACAGTGATCTCTGTCTGAGTTTTGGTAACACTGTGCTTGGAGATGCAGCAAATATCTTGGCAGAGTCACCGTTATGAGAACTAGATATCACTTGCAAGTGTGCAGTGCCACTTTCTCTGTGGCTTCTCTACCAAATATTGGAAAAGTAGTCAGGGTATTTCCAGGCTGGAGCTATACAGGCATCTGCGTATCTTTTACAGTAACCATGAGGTCTGCTAAGTCACGTGCAGAAGAAGGCATCTTCAAAACAGCTAGGACCAAGATGAATTACAAACTTGTAATCTCCTCTTCCCAGAGAAAAATGAGATTGGGATAGAAAAGATGAAATCACATAAAGATTTTGCCGAGTTTTCATCTGTAAACACTAGAAGAGCAGAGACAAACAGCAAAAACCCAGAGTGTTTGGGCCTGGCCACAGCTGGAGGTGGGACAGAATCATGCTTAAGCTGGCAGCAGTTAACAGACTGTTCTGAGTGCTGACATGCTTTCTAGCGAGGCTTGTCTCAAGACTCACTCTGAACCGAGAAAATTCCTCTCATGGGTTACCTGAAGGGAAATGTGGGAGAGACTCAGTGAAAGTAAATGCTGCTCAAAGCAAAATTGCTAACTCCTATTGTCTTAACCTCAAAGATTAAACAAGAGAATCAGTACCATGTCACTTATCTGTTTATCCTTAAGCTTGATAAGCTTTTGTTTATTTGCAAGTGTCTTAATCTGTTGGCAGAAGAACTAAAGAACTATGGGACCCAGGATATATTTGTGCTTTGTACCAGAGGAGAGCTCTTCAAATACCGAGTACCCAACCTTATAGACACCTACCAACAGCATGGGATCTGTGTGCACCACTATCCTATTCCTGATGGGGATGCTCCTGACATTGCCATGTGCTGCAAAATTCTGGAAGAGCTCAGAAGCTGCCTGGAAAGTAACCGGAAAACAATCATACAGTAGGTTCTGGCTGCCTCCCTTTCACCCCACATTCCTGTAAAAGATACCAGCTTCTCTCTTGATGCATGACCAGCTGAAACAGAATCCTGTCAAATGACAATTGCATTCTTTAGGGTTAGTTCAAGCTGAGAAAAGCTGCTTGTTTCTCCTCATGCACCTTTTTGGAGCTAACTTGTCCTTTGTAAGATTTGAATCTCCCATTTCCCCTAGCTCTGTCCAGCAGGCACTTCAAAGTGTGTGTTGAATGGCACCATATGACTCCTTGCCTGCTAGCCTAGTTGGATATCAGGTGTACTACAGGAGTTGTAAGCTAAAGCCACTGTTGTCAGAGAATAACACACCCCGGGGCTGTTTATCAGGGACTCGGTGGGTTCCAGCAGTGCAAAACTCACTCTTAAATTGCATGAAACTGGTTTAAAGTAGTTTCTTTAGACATTTGTAGCTGCGCTCAGGGTAGAGGGGAAGAGCTTTCCAAGTTCCATGTTCCCTGGATGATCCTGCTGGCAGCTCCCTGCACAGGCATCCACTGAGTCCTTGGGCTTCCTGCTGGTGCAGGACCCTGCTGCTTTCATTAGCTCACAACTATCATCAAAGCCTTAATCTGGAGTAGGATTTAAAGAAAATTGAGGTTGTCCATCTTCACACGGTTTTCTGTCCTCCTGTGCCTTTGGGACTACTACCATGGATGAAGGGGAACTTTAAAATTGCAGTTTCTCTAGAAAGACATTGCTTAAGGAAGGTCTGAAGAATAAATGGGAGATAGAATTTCTATAGAAATACCTGCAAAGCTAACTTCCTTGTACCACTGCTCCTCTTGATTATATTAAGGCAAGAATTGTGTCCGTACATTTACATATCGGGGGTTCTGAGTGTTGCAGTGTACTACAGCTTGTTACAACCAAATGTTTTCTTCTCTTTCAGCTGTTACGGTGGCCTTGGACGCTCATGTCTCAGTAAGCAGTTGTCTTCCCCCTCTCAATGCCTGACTAACTAAGCTGCCTCACAAACCCATTCTTGTCAGACAGCACTGTCTAAAGGAGCCAGATTCTGCTTGAAGCTTACCTGTGGTTACAATGCAAAATGCCACTGCAGGTAGCAGGCTAGTGAATGTTTCTTGGGAGCCCATTTCTTTGGAAAGGTGTTGTCAAATGGTAGTAACGTTAGCTGCCTGTATAGAAACTGTGGTGAGTGAGGTAAGTATGTCATGGTATAGCTCTGACTATGTAGGTGAGGGGATGGAAGGTCAGGCAGGGTCAGTCTTTCAGTGAGGCTGATAGAAAGTTCTCTCTTACTTTCTGACTCTTTCCCTGTTTTCACTGCAAATTTTAGTCTTCTCTGACTGATAGGATTGTAATTTCCCCTCTTCCCTGAGCATCTCAAGAAAAGGAGATGAACCTATTCCTCTGCATCTTTCTTCAGCCCAATGTCCCCACTAAAGCTTGCAGGGGCATTAGTTATTGTGTGTGCCCCAGAAGGACGGGGTGGTGATATTGCCAAAAAAGCAAATGCAGTCAGAAGACACAAAGGGGAATTAACTGGGTCTACTGGAATCTGCTCTTGGAAAGACTTTAGAATTTGCCTCCCGAATGCTGCTAGAAAGGCGGGGGGGGGAAAGTGGGAGGGTTTTCGCCTGTTTCCAAAGCCCACAGGCTTGGGCAGGAGCAGCAGGCAGATGGGGCTAGCACCAACAAATAGTGTTCAGCAAAAGATCCAACAGACGTGTGACCCTGATATGACGAGGCCGAGTTTTGCTAGAGCGGTTTTCATGGAACAGACCTATTACTGTGCAAGAGTGGTACTGCGTACAGCAAGAGGAGCTCAGTAGCATACATGCATATATACCTTTCCCTTACAGTAGCTGCGTGTCTCCTGCTTTGGCTTTCGGATGCGCTGGCACCTCAGCAAGCAATAGACAGCCTCAGAAACTTGAGAGGATCTGGGGCGATACAGACCATCAAGGTAATGAGGCTACAACAGGTAATACACGTGTCAACAAGAGCAAAGAGCTTGCGCAGCCCTCTCCTTTGCTTCACAAAGAGATCCCTCTGTCTTTCTGAGATGCTCCATAGCTGGTGCCCCTGCTGCTCTCTTGGGTTTGAGCTGCTTCTAGCTTTCTGCTTTCATGCCGATTCTGTCTTGTTCTGCCTCTACTGAACTCAGCAGCTGTTCTCCCTGTTTCTCCTCACCATCACTAGTAACTTGTTGCTTTCTCCTCCTTATCACTGCTCATCACTCACTAATGAGTCCCCTTTTCTGTTTGTATTGTCACATTCTCCTCACAACTTGGCCTTCTGCTTCATTTTTCTGCCTTGGTTTTGCTCCATCTTCCTAACCTAGCTAGCCATGTTCATCCTCTGTAGCTATCACATCAATTTACTGGCAGTCTTCTTTTAAGAAGTATCCCTAGCGCTAGTGTTAAAACCTACATGGAGGGAGGCCTAAGTTGCTGAACGTAATGGTTTTTTCTTCTTTTCGTGGCATTTTTAGCTACTCTGTGTACCTGTTTCTGTTGATACGAGTCCTACATGCTCTTAAAACAGTTCTATGCACAGGAAAGAGGAGCTGACATTTAAAAAGTTTACAAGATAGTACTTTCTGAGGAGAAAGAGTTGCCTGAAGACTGTCTCTTTGTTAGCTCTAAGCCTGTCTGGAAGGCAAATCTTGTTCAAACTACTTGTTGAAAATCAGTTTTCCGCAAACCAAGGGGCAGGTGGGGAGCAGCTTGCATCCCTGGTTGAATGCAGGGAAGGATACGAGCAAATGTTATAATTAGAAGCCCTCACAGCCACTTGGGGTGGATGATCTGGCCTTTAGCCTCTGCTGACCAACATTTTAATCTCATTTTGAACACTTGCATATTAATACTCCACATGATGTATGAGTTGACCTAAGAACTCTTAGTACAAACTGTTGTACATCACCATACTAGCTAAAGGCTGCGTTCTGCATCACGGCCTCATTATGGAGAGTAATACTCTTGGTGACCCAAATAAAGCAGCTTTGAATTCTGACATGAAACTCCCACCGATGAGGAACGTGTTTTGCCTTACCTTGAGCTCACATGTGCCCTTTATGAGGAACCACAGGATCCAAGCCAAGATCCGTGTAATCTGTGTCTGATGGTGAAAAATTCCAGAGGAGCTGGAGTAAGCACAAGAACAACAAATAAACAGACTAGAGGGTGCAGTTTTCATCCTGGGGTATCAAACACTTTTTAAGATGGGTAGTGCCTCTTCTGAAAGTATAGAGCACTCATTACAAATCTGGTTGTGCTTTTTCAGCAATACAATTACCTCCATGACTTTCGAGAGAACCTAGCTGCACATCTGGCAACCAAGGATACAATATTAAGATCGGTATCACGATAACTAATACTGGCGTGGTGTATTTTTGTGTCTACGTGGCTGCAGCAGACACCTGGACGAGACACCTCACCCCTGACCTTTAGTTTCTCATCGCTACTGCCTGTGTGATGCAGCTGCTCACTTCCAAATCCGTGTGTAAAATGTTGGGGGGGCAGAGGAGATCCTCCAGGACATGCAGCATCTTCCTCTGTTTGGCAGTCTTTAATACTCACTGCCTTAAAAACACCTGGAAGTGTGTTTGTGTTCATTACTGTTCTGCCAGCGGCCTGCATACCTAATGAGCTTGTTTTCAATATAATAATCTCTCTGACACACTGACTACTTCATGTTTAGCACCACTTGGTACTGACAGCGTGCACCTCTGCTGCTGTTGAACCGGTACGCTGATGTTTTCATGTTGACATGCTATGGCCTGCTTCCGTGTACTTACCAAATGGAAGGGAGGCCGGGCTGTCAAAGCAGCCACTGAATTTCATTTTGACTTCGTCTCTGTTCTACATAGCGTGAGAATTGGGATGAGCAATTGGACGTGAAGGCAGGAGATCTGTGAGGAAACAAGATAGTCTGTAGCTCCTCACAGCTAAGTTCAGACTTCCAGTGCCAAGAGGCTGGCTTCTACTCCAGTGTGTAGGGGACGGAAAAGGGGGAGAGGTGAAGGATAACTCCTTCTCTACTGCCTTTGTAAGAGAGTCATGCTGGGACAATGTAGCTAGATGAAAATTACTTCACTGGAGCTGTTTGAAAAAAAACCTCAGCTCTAGCTTTAAACCAAAGGAAAGTCAAGCATGAAAATTTTCCTGCTGGAGTGCTTTCCCCTTAGGAACTAGTAAGAACTCATTCTAAAACGTCACGGTTCTGCTCCTAGTGCATTCAGTGATATTTAGGAACGAGACCCCTCTTTCCAACAGAAGGAGCTTTTATACTGAAGATCTGTGACAAACCAAGTGGGTGGGGTTTTATGTGAATATGGGAGGAAGAGACACTGCTGTAGCTGCGTGGGTGAGTTTCTGGCACAGCACTTCTGCACGCTACTGCTAGAGAAAGTAAAGAAACAATTAGCAGTAGGCTAGAGAGAATCTCAGAAACGTGCATGTAACAGTCCACATCCCTCCTGCGTAACTCATGAAGACCAGAGAAGATGAACAGACTCCTGAAGAAAACATTTAAACTAGTTCTGTCCTATTCTGAGGAAGCAATGATCATCCGCGTTGGTGCCCAGGTATCCTCTGACACCCTGTGAGGTAAGTTTTGGCTCTGGGAAGAAAACCCATGTCACCCACACCGTGCTTTTTGCTGCTGGACAAACCAATGGAGTTGAGGAGCTGTTGCCTCTGGGCTGAAGTCGCTGTGCAGTTGCTCTCAGCTGGGTGTCAGCATCCTGGCTGTCCTCCTGCCTCGTCACCATCTCCTGTTTCCTTGCAGTTAATTCTGTAAGTGCTTTTTTCCCTGCCCAAGTGCTTCAAGAAACTATCAGGTGACGTGTCCAGTACCAGCACCACCAAGGCAGTGCTGCTGTCTGGCTCAGAGGGTCCACCTTGCGCTCCCCAAAGCTGCAGCCTACACCTCCCTATTGCCTACAGCAACACGGATGTTTATGGTGTATTTCAATAAAGTTTCAGTAACTTTTCAAGTCAGAAGTTGTAACATGAGACTACCACAGCACTGGTGGTTTTGAGTTGAAGTAGAACTCACTGCTTTGCCAACTTCAAAATTTATAGCCTTAACACGTTGTTTGAACCCAGACACTTGAATGCATGTTTAAAAGCGATTTCTACAGATTATATTTAATTAGCTTTTACTGCCATTCCCTTCTCCACCCCTAAGGCAGGCAACAGGAACTCTTCCAGCTTCCACAGCATGGAGTCACTTACAGAAAGTACTTTGCTCAAACTGCATTGTTCCTTCCCTGACACTACCCCCCAACACTCAGACAGAAATACAAAAAAAAGCGTCTGTCCATCCTTTCTTCACTACTTAATCCTTGCAACTGGTGAGTTTGATATTAAGTATGTATCAGATGGCTTTTTCAGATGGCTTAGCAGGAAACTTGTTGACAGGGAGAGAAAAGTTCTTTGTTTTCTCCATAACCTTTTGCCTCCTGGACCTCCAAAAATCACTATCAGGTCCATGTTTTGAATACAGAACGCCTGGTACTCTAGTTAGGCACCATACGTGCTTCTCCACAGGCATCCGTTGCTCTCACAAGGATGACTCTGGTCAAACTCAGATGCGAGGCTCATGTCACTGGGTACAGCTGACAACATTCACATCACCTCGCAGCTGGGTGGGTGCTGGTAGACACTAACCTTTTTTTAAAAAGTGCAGAAACCAGTTTCTAAACAGCATTCTCTGAAGGACTCTGCTGGGCAGTCATCACCCTTCAACACGCTGGGTTCTCACAGGACTTTTTAACTTCTAACTTGCACTTCTGACCTTTCTCTGCAATGTTTTGACAGTTTAAAGACCTTTGAAATGAGATTACTTAAATGCTTCAGTTCTTATGTACTTAACCACAGCGGGCAGGACAGACTCCAAATCAGCATTTTGCTCCCGGGGTTTGCGGTGAATTCAAGTTCACCAATAGAACTGCGCTGGCAAGCTACGGCGCCGTTTTCACCTCTGAATTCCTCTGTTCAGGAATACTCGCGCGCACTTTTACGTCGGGTGTGGAAAGCCTGTCATCTACAGGACAGTGCAAGTGCTGCAAACATTTTGCTAAATATTCCTGAGTAAAGCTTCCACAGCTGGAGGGGGTTTTGGAAGAAGCCATCGGTTGGACTCAGTCAATCCTGCACTGCTTATTCTGGTGCGACTTGGCTTAAATCAGCCCAGGTACCAAGGGAATGAGAGATTTGTTTCGAAGGCCAAGGAGAGCTAGGGGCTATGAACCAGTAAGTCTCATTTCTGTAACAAATTAATAAATATACAAACATACAAAAGGGTTAATTCGTTTTGCTTACGCAGGCTGAAGTCACATCTTCCAGCAGTCTCTGAAGGAGCTAAGGAGCAGGAAAATAAAAATGATCCAACAGGAACAATATTCGTGAGTTTCCAAAAAGCCTTTCAAAAATTCCTTTTTTGCTAAAACCTCAAAATTATTCTTGCCCAAGGAAGAAAATCCTCTCGTCGTCTAACAACTGATCGAAAGGGATTGCAGAACAGGACTAAAGAATAGGCTCCTCGCAGAGCTCCAGAGGTGTGCGGGTTGCAACCTGTGCCTTTGCACAGAAAACAAGGGCCATGAAATAAAGCCTGCAACTGCTGCAAATGTTTTGGGACAGTCGGGGTGGGGGGAAAGAATCAATCTTGTAATGCTGAATGCTTCAGCAATGACAGCATGTGAAATTAAGTGTCCATAAATGCAAAGAAGAAACACGGGTGAGAAAACCAATTTTCTATACATAATAAGCTGTCAGGTATCTGTTATTACTTAGGAAAGAGAATTTGAAGTTATCTCAGCTTGAATTCTCATACTCCCAGTACATGATAAAGAGAGAGGAGAGGAATTCAGAAGTGGAGAGCTGGAAGATGCCGCTCTAAATCCCCTGGGCACCCAAATCTTGTGTGATGACAATAGTTCTGGTGTCCTCCAGCTTAGAAAAGGAAAAGTTGCGGAGGAGAAAGGATAATCACAAAGCTACGGAAGGACTTCCAGTCAAGAAGAGATTCAACAGACTTCACCTTGCCAGATGACATGCTGAAGGTCTATTCAATCATGCCCAGCATAAATAAGGTGGAAAGGGGGAAATTTTCAGTATGTCTTAAAAAATAAGAGCTTAGAGGCACCAAATGAAGTCCGGCAGAACTTTTAAACAAGTATTTTTTACACACTGAGTAATTCCATTGCAGAACTCACCGTCTCAGGGTATCTTCCACACTAGGCTATAAAAGTGCTCAAAAAGCAACTGAATTAATAAAAGAAAAGCTATTCCAGGGCTGTTTCAGATGCCAAACCTCTAGCTCAGGACATCTGTAACACATAGATTGCCAAATATGTTCTCTCACTCTTCAGGCAGAGATATTCAATACCTGCCCTGTTTCATACACTTTTTCCTCAGTCGTTGCCACTGTCCAACATGCCAACGCTGGAGTATCTGGATTTCTGGTCGAACCCCGTGCAGCCATTGGTACAACTTCCATTGCATCTAATACCCAAGAGACCCAAAGTGAACAAATACACAGTTTATACAAAAACATTTTACTAGAACGGGGAACTATTCATTATTCTCCAGCACAGGTAAATGAAAAAGATTCCTAATTATTACTCCTAAATGAAGCAGCTGTTCCAGTAACAATTTACAATGCAGTATTATCAGTTTACCTGAAACAGCTTCCCCCTGCCCCATCCACTATTTATCTGCAGAGCCGTGAAAACAAGCAGGAAATCAGAGCTTCCCTTTTCCAGACATAATGTGATTCAGTGTTCTATTTTTAGCAGGTAATGCAATTATCCAGCTTAAAACAAACAGATGAATACAGCCAAGTATCTGTTCAATTTAAAAATGAAACAAGGCACCAGGTAAAAATAAGTGTTTCTGAATGTGAGATTTTTTTTTTTATTATTTATTGCACTAAGGAACAGCAGGGCAGTTTCACAATCTCACTTTCTGCTTTGAAAAGGTCTGTAGTATTACTCTTAAACTCAAGAGTATTTTCATCATTGGGCTTGATAAATGTTGTAGGTTTGTCCACTTGTTAATAAGACAGCACAGACATTTTAAAAAAAAAATCATCATTTAAATTCACTCCTTTGTGGACAATTCAACTTCTCCTATCACAATGGCATATGCTTGACATTAAAGCGAGGCTAACATTCGGTGAAAATACAGAAGTCTCTGAACCGTGCATAGACAGGGAAAGATGAACCAGATAGAAAGTAAAATAAAATAAAATAAACCCAAATAGAACTCCTATTTTTGCAACTGTGTCCATGAATTCATCTCTTCAGACCAGCATCGCCTACAGGTAAAACCCACAGCACTTCCAGTCCTTCCCCAGCACTCAGCAGCTACAGCTGATTTATAGTTAGAGTGGGATACGCAAGTCCAAAGGAGCCACTACGAAGCCCAGCCTAAAGCAAATCCCTAGTGTACTAAGGCTAGTCAGTAACGCATACCTACTTGAAGATTACGGCTGTTCCTTATGGAGTGCAAAGTCAAAACTTTTCAAAACCCAGTAATCTTTACATTAATTTACATGTAATTCTTTAATTTCAGCGTCCCAGTAAAATATAAGAAAACAGTCTTTCCACAAGTATAAAATGTGGAAATATTTTAAAAATAGGGGAGTCATTGTTTTCTAACGCAAATGCGATCATCAGATTCCATTATTTAATCTTGGTAAGAGGTTCTCGTTGTAAAGAATCCGTATTTTGTGGCTTTTGCATGCACTTAACTGGAACAAAGCTTGCTGAATGTCTTCTTAAGAGCTCACCAGAACATAAATCATGCTGGAAAATAAAATAAAAATATTAAGATGCACCATTTTGATTAGCATTATACATTTAATTACACAGTCATCTATTCTAAGGAACAAATCTGCGTGAGGTACAGGGATTGTGCCCGAAGATTTTACACAAAGTCACCAACACATCAGAAGGGGATTATAAAGCACGACACGAACCGATGCGACAACCCGTTGTCGCTACATCGAGTGACATTATAACAGGGAGCCCTGTATAGACACGACACCTACGTGTCAAAAGCCTGAACTATTCCAGCTGTGTTACAAGAAGCGCAGCGTGCCACTCGGAAGGAGGACTGCACGCGGGTTCCCGTGTCACACCACCCAGAACAGACGGGAGGACCAAGCAGCGAGTTGGCTTTTGGCTTGAAGGAAGAATTGGGAGGAGGAACCAGGTGGTGGCACTGGCTTCTGCGCATCCCACCCCTTTCAACTTTTGGAACGGCTCCTCTACCTTTGATTTCACCACAGATCATATTTACATCAAAATACCTACTTACTTGAAAAATATTACTGTTCCAGCTGCTTAATGAAAACACTGGGGGGGTATTATATTATGCTTCAAAGAAGACAAGCTTGGAGCTTTCAGGTCTCCAGTCATGGTATACAGATTCAAATTTGTAATTCCAACCAAATTAAGACTTTAATTTTAAAACAGAATAAACGGCAACTGTGGATTCTTTTTCAGGAATGTTGGCATTATATATATTCCTATGTACAAAATTTCTCTTGTGCACTGAGCCCAATCAAAAAAAAAAAATTCAGACTGAAGATTAGATGGGAGACAGAGGAAAAAACTTACCCGTATAAGTAGTAGAAAAATGATAGAAGGTAGAATGCTAATTTGCACCATCCTTCTTTCTGGCAATAGGCTAAAATATCTGCATTCATGATGGTTGTAGGATCATACAGACCAGGGCCACTCATCACAGGTCTACTCATGTACCTGAAAGTGATGCACAGTTAGTTTTGTGGCGACAGCGATGGGAAACATTAGTTCCTGCCCACCACCCACCAATACCAGAACCGAGACAAGGAATCACACCCCTTACAGCGAAGTCCATCAGCTCCACGCAGGAGATGGCGAACTGCAAGAGCAATACGAAGCTCCAAACTAAACGTGCCTACAGAAGAGCTTTCACAGACAGTGCTGCAATGGCTTACCTCAGCCTTAAACCATGCTAAACTCTGGTACGCCAAAAGGAAATGGGACAAATTTATAAGTAAGTGAAAACCGGGATTCGTTACAAAAGGGTTGGAAAAGCTGGAGAAGAGACCAGCGTATAACCCTACATAACCTACAGCCTCCTCTCATTAACGCAACGCACGCTGGCTACCACGCTGAAGGAATACTCATACAGGTCACTACAAAATGATCCTGAAATTGTAGTTTAACGCAGGCTGCCGGCAAAAGGAACAGTCCTACCTCCACCCCTCTGATTCCTCCTCACGCCAGGACTAGCACAGCCACAGCCACGCAGTGAAAGCTGTTTTGCTGGGTTACGTTTCAACCAGACCAGCTCCCTCCTGCAGCTCCCTGCACAGGACTAACACCAGCACAAGGAGAGGTGGTGCCCACTTCTTAGTGCTGGAGGAAAGCGAGATTGCCACTTCTACTGGCAATCCACACTGTGAATCTGCGGTATTAGGATGCCTTTGACGTGTCAGCTACCTTTAACACACACACACACACACAACACAACTCGATTCTTGCATAGCCCAAGAGAATAACAAATAAAAGTGACAGAGAAAGCAAAGTGATGGTTCTTATTTTATAGCCGTGACATAAACTTTCTCAATGTTGTATCAGAAAGCATCTTCGTTTGCGAAAGACACTGGACACTTAACAGGAAGCACCGCAACAGGAGAATGAGTAACAATTAACGTGAGTACAGAGATACCAGACTCGTCAATATTACCTCCAAATATGATAAGCCAACAAAGGCATATTGAGACCCAGTGTAAGCCACTCTGCTGCACAGAGAAACATAACACAGAAGAATGCATGGATGAGGTACTCTGGAAGTACAAGCTGGAAAAGAAAAATATGAGTTAGAAGTTTCACTCAAAGCAAAGTGTGTGGTGTTTAATCTATTTTGGAGGTAAGCTATTCTTTAAAAAATAGTATTAAAAAACAACACTAACAAGAACAAGACTGCAGAAAGCGAAAACAGCAACCAGCAGTACGCGCCTTGCTGTTTTCACATGATATTCATGAACCGAGAAGAAAAATTTATAAAATTAAACGCTCAGATCAATAATTTAATAGAAGCAATAAAAAACTAAGTGCACTGTTAGCAGATTCCACGCTTTATACGTGACCTTCATAACAGAAGAGATCATAGAGATATTTCTGCTCATGCAACAGAGAAATATCAGTAGGAAACATGCTCCATATAATGGTTTGTAGGCAAAAAGTTGGTTTGTGTTTTCCTATTTTACAGCTTTGTTTTGGTATTCGCACAGACATCATTTTTCAAATTCAAACTCTTTCCAAAATGTAATATCCTAGGCAAAGCTTTATCAAACCAAATCAGCAGCTACGTTGTTAGGCACATCGGTCTGCAGAGACGAACGCTGTGCTGCCTGCAGCGCAGGAGGGCACAACAGCAGCTATGCACGTACAGTTCAGGGCGTATTAGCCAGCTTCGGTTTCCTTCACAAGTACCTAATATGCATGCTTTACGGTATCATGCTTGCCAGCAGAAGCCCACAGAGCTACTTATCAGTTTATTATGAAATCACAGAAAGCGTGAAATGCCAGGTTGTATTAGTGTTATTAATAGGAATAATATGGAGAGATACATAGATTAAATGCATGCAGAGAGCCAGCAAAATCTCACACCCACCACAAGAGTAAAATCTTCTAGAACAAGTCACCCCCAAGTGATATCATTTACTCCTTCATCACACAATTCAGAAAGCAGCAAATCAGTAAGCTTTTCACTTCTCAACTCAGGACTACTAAAACATCTCCTTATGAAAAATACTCCATTTCTACCCAAAGATTTAAATCGCCTGTATGTGCACACGTGTGTGCGCATGCAAATACATGTACACGCAACACACTCTGCCCCTCTTTTTCTGTGTGAGATGACTAACCTGGCATAGGATGACTACACTGAAGTTTCAGTGGTTTATATTTTTTTTTCATTCTCTCTAAGCAGACACTGCTTTTAAACCCCCAAAATATCTTTCTAGAAATCTAAATACTACCAACAAACAGACATTCTCACCACCTACTTTGCTACAACACTCTGCTTCTCTAAATGAAGAATACCAAACAAAGCAAAGTTGCATCAACATCAACAAAAATAAGCTGTCATACATGAACTGTTTCAAGTAAATATTTTTGTCCAGATCCTTCTTTGTATACTTACCATTTACAACCTGGCAACTCTTTATAGTAGAGCAACCACCACCCCCCTATCCAAAACACAATGCATTTGGCAGCCTGCTGAGACACATTTACCAGGTCAGAAAATCTGTAGTTTATTGAACTACACATCTCAAAACACATTTTTTCTTTATCTTGTTTATTATACCCTAACTCCTACACCAGAATACTTGTCTCTTTCAAATCTACCACATTTTATCCTCCCTGGTTGTCCTAAAAGAAAATGAACTACATCATATTCCACCATGGTATTTATCACAGAAGCGAGGGAGGAAGAAATGTCATTGCTGAGAAGAGATACTACTATAATAGGACAGGGGAAGAGAAGGCATCAACAGTGCACTAAGCAGTTACTATTTTGGGCTAATCTTTCTACCGAGGTGTCTCGATTCCTACCAGGATTTTTGATTCTTTGTACAAGAAAACACCATTTCAGTGTGTTTGTCCAGCACCATCTACCAGATCCCTTCAAGAGTCTGGATCTTAACTTCACTTTTAGTGGCCAATCTCCTTTCACAAGAACAGCAAATATTAAGTTATTTAATATTTTCAATTCACAAAGCTATCATATCAATAAACACTACATGCACGTGGGTTAACAGAAGGTTAATATTTGCGTTAAACATGCGCATTATAATACTTCAAAGGTTGCGATAAGATCATAATGCATAAATGCAATGAGAATTTGCCTTCCCCCATACTGTAGCAGAAATGACTGTAAAACAGACCAAGCAAGGGAAACTGTTAGATGCACAGCTATCCGAGCATCAAACCTCGCTGAGATGCAACCCTCTGCCAATCACCTCTTCTCCTCCCCACCCGTTCTCATGCTGTAATACTCACTGTCAATTTACGTGCCGTATGTCTAACATGCATTCCCTCCTTCCCCCCCCCGCTACTGCAAATTCATTTTTCATTTGCATAATTTACTTAACTCTTCAAAACACCATAAAGTTACAGTCCAGGCCACATTGCTGTGCTGCCTTACATTCTACCTCAGCCTGGGCACACCAAGCCAAAGTACAAACCATGAGAAATGCACAAAAAACCTGCTCTATCAAACTATATGTAACAAGTATCCCTTTTATTATTGGCCTGTTACAGATGCAAGCAAATAGTTTGTCTCGAAGTCTTTTCACAAACCAAGGAGTGTCAGAGTTGCATCCAAGAGGACACCAAGATACACCCCTGATCCTGGAACATAAAACAAAGAAGTGAAGATAACACCTACCGCATTACGCCCACCTAAACCCTCAAACAAGATCAGAATTTACTTGGTCAGTGCTTAACTCCTGTAATCTCAGGGTTCAATAAATCGTACTATTTCCTTCTAACTGAAGTTACTGCAGCTCATCGCTGGGACGTATATAACAGGCATGTAACAGTTTTCCCCACTTCACTGGGTAAGCAAGCAAAATTGTTTTGCACAAAATATGGAAATCCATGAAGTTGTTCTCAACCCCAACAAACAAATCACGAGCAGATGAACAGGCACACTAAACAAAACAGCTTAATAGTATTACAAATGTTCCTAACGAAATGAAAGTGGCATTAAAAACATTAAACTGAAAAGCAGTACACACCTTTAATGCAATTTTGACTCTTTTAATCTTTTTGACCTTTTCAACTGTCTTTGTGCCGAAAACGTAGAAAGCAGATTGAAAGAATGTTAGTACGACAGCTGACAAGATCACCAGCAGATTAATAACAGTCAGAATATTCAACTTCAAAGCAAAGAATCAGACAGAGAATTTTCCCTAAAACTTCTATCAAACAGCTAGGTTTTGTCCACCCAGATGCAATTCTATTGCCTAGTTTGATAGAAAAATTTCTATTGCCTATATCAAGATAACACCAAAACCAATCACTTTACATACATTTATTTAAAAAACATTTAGCGTGCTACTTACAGGATTGAGTGTATTACATTGGTCTATGGGATTCTTGTAATCCGTCTTCAATTCATCAAATGCTATAATCTAGAAAAAAAATTGGAACAGTTGTGATTTTTCAGTCCAGAAGCAACAATGTATTTTTTTTACCAGTGAAAAGTAACATTTTGGTACAGAGCCATAGGGTTCAAGTGCTGCCATCCTATCCAGGAACGAAATTTCTCCTGAGTACGTCTAATGTCATAAACCCACCGGTAAGACACATTTGAAATAGGTTATACAACCAAGAAAACAGAAGATCCTTCAGGCATTCACGGACCTTTGCCCACACTCTACTTTTTTACCTCCCCACCAGCAAGGAATTCCCAACGTCCCTCTCAGCAGTTTTTAACCCCGCTCGCTCTGCACAGACCCCCTCTGTGCCCCGACCAACTCTCAGTAGCCAGCAGGAACCTGACACAGGCTTTGTTCATCAAGAAAAAGCACGAGCAATCTTAAAAGCAGCCAAACATTTTGTCTCATTGTCAAAATAAATGCTGACCTCACATTTGTCCAAAAGGTGCATCCATAAAAAGCCACGTATACTCGACCTTTTCATGCCATAAAAATCAAAGACGCAGCAAGAAATACAACAAAAGCCACGTCCACAGAACAAATATTATACCAAACATTTAAAAAGTCTTAAGACAGAGCAACTTATTATCCGTATGAGATTCATTTATATTCAGTATAAGCCCAAAACAGGGCTTATATTACAACAGAACGGTTTTTGTTAAGGATAACTAGGAAGCTTGAAATAGTGCCAAGAACAACATCCTCCTCGTGTCCTCGCCTAGAGCAGTACCTCACAGCTGACCCAAGGCAGGTTCCTGGCTCTCCCTGTGCCGGGTTCAAGATAGAAAACTCTCCAAAAAATAATAATAATGAAAAAAAAACCTCAAAAACTAAGTCTTAAGATAAAGCATGAGAAGAGTGCAACACTTCACTCTCTATTTCTGTTAAAGAAGTGGCCAAACTGACTTCAGACTAAAACATTTTCAACCCCTATTTTAAAAAGACCGCACTCGTTTAAAATACCGTTTAATAAAATGGATATATCTTATATCAGCACTTAAAAATTAATTTTATCCGCAGACAAACGCTGCTAGGTTTCCACCTCGCCAAGATAACGACGAATGTGGGGACTGGGCGCGATGCCTCGGCCTCCACCGCGGCCCTGCGCTGGGGAAGGGCAGGCGGGCAGCCTGCAGGCAGAGAGCAGATCTCCAGGAGCCTCCAGCCCTCACGGCCCGGCTCTGTGGGGAAACCCTCGGGGGGCTGCTCACGGGAGACCCCCGCAAGGCGTTTCGGACGGGCAGGCCGGCCCGCCGCCCTTCCCCAGCCGCCCTGGCCGCCGTTTCACATTCGGTTTAGGCCGACCTCAGTGCTCGCCGCTGCCGAAGGCGGCCCGGGCCGTGCCTCTTCCCCCGCCCCAACACCCCTCTCCTCCCGCCGTCCTCCTGCCGGCGAAGGCGACGGCGTGAGGGGCGGCCGCGCCCCGCCGGCGGTGCTCGGGCTTTAAACTGCCCCGGGACCGACACAAAGAGCGGGAAAACACGGCCATCGGGGCGGCCCCTTCTGGCGGCGGGCGGACCCCTCCCCGGCCCGGGCAGGCGGCCCGGCCCCCGCGGCCTGCGCCGGCCTCGGCGGGAGAGCGGGCCGCGGAGCGCCCAGGGCCTCCGCCCGGGGAGCGGCGGCTCCACGGGAAAGGGCCGCACCGGCAGGAGCCGTCCCCAGCCCAGCCACTGTCCCCTCAGCGCGGGCGGCGGGACGGGACGGGGGACACCCGCCCCTCAGGCCGCGCGGGAGGGACGGCGCTACCGGCCGGCCGGCCGCCCCCCCCACACACTCACATGCCAGATGGCGAAGAAGATGAGGGCGGCGGTGAGCAGCAGCGCCAGCATATAGCAGAAGGCGGCGAACGTGAAGGCCATGGCGGCGGGGCCGGGCGAGCCGCGGCGGGGCGGGAGCGGCGCGGGGGATGCCGGGCGCGATCATTCACCGCCGGGCCGGGCCGGGCCGGGCCCGCCGCCGCGCAGCCGCCGAACCACCCGCCCCGCGGCGGGCGCCCCCTGCCGGAGCCCGCCGGCACCGCCGCCAGGGCGCGGGGCGCCATTTCCTGACGGGGGGCGTCACCTCCCGCGTTGTCGCCTGCAGCCAAAGAGGCCGCGATCGCGGCGGGGACCTGCAGGGCGCGGGAATATACATCGGCAACCCCCCGCAACCGGGGAACGAGGAAACGGGGGTAAAAATCACCTTGAAAATGGAATTTGAGCGAAAGCTAGACAAGAAGATGTTGTTCAGGTTGAAATGTGGGAGCCGGGCGTGCGGTGACAGTAGGCGCAGGGCCGCGTCAGGGGCGATGACCTGGTAAGTCCCAGCTACGTCTGGAGAAGAGGGAGATGGCAAATTTATCTTCGGAAGAAATAGCGAGAAGGGTGCGCTGTGCGTGCCCCAGAGGAGGCACAAATCGATACAATTTGGGGCTTGCTCAAAAGAAATGGCAAGAAAACAAATAGTTTGAGGAGAAGGTCACGAATTTTCCTTCTGCAGGGTGATATAAAACTCGTTTCAGTTTTCAGCCGTGATACCTTGCAATAAAGGAAAGCCTGGGTAGTATTGCTGCAATCGTTTCCTCCAGATGAGCAGTGTTAAGTAATGATTTCCATAAAAATAACAGCTGCCAAAGAGTGAACAGTGTTTTCCAGCGATATCTGCTTTACATGCAATTAATTGGGTGTCACAGTGAGAGATGAGCAGAAGTTTTATTTCCTTCACCAAAATAAAAGGGAAAACTGCAGCAAATGGGCTGTCTTTAGCAAATCAGTTGTTGCGAACATAAAGTTGATCTTTCAGTATGAACTCACTCATCTTGTCCACAAACGACTCTCATAAAACTGCTGCGGTGTCATTATGACCAACAAAACTTCAATGTGAAACCCAGAAAACAGATTTAAAAATTAACCTTAGTGAATATTAATTAAAAGATAAGAAAACAAAAGAATGGGTGAGCGTGGGGCGGGTACTGCAGCCCGGGCAGCTCTGCCCCAGGAGCCATCCCATCCCCTTCCAAGGGGGCCAGACAAGATGACCACCCAGCAATACGAGCATCAATAAGGGCCAAGCCCATTGCGGTTTCCTTCCGTTTCGGAGTGACAGGACGGATGAGGAAGAGAGCAACCACCATGTTCATGTTTTGCGGAAGGAAACACGTACAGTGGGGTACGGATCTTGGGTCATGGGGGGGTTCACTTGTGCCAGCGGCTGGTACTGCCCGTTCGCACCGCTGTGGCTCTTGAGTCCCTGGCAGTGCATCACGGCCACCTCCCGACCACTCCTCATCCCTCACTCCTGAGCAGCGCATTAAAAACAACTGGGGACCAAAGTCTTCCTCTGCAATCACTTAACTTTTCTACATGTCACTTATTTGATGCTTCATTAGGCCTTATTTATTAGCACACTGTTTATTTCTTACGTCGAGTAAGAAATAAAGAAGAAATAAAGAAGAAATAAAGTAAGAAATAAAGAAAGCCGTTTGGATGAGGTACTTAGAGACATGGTGTAGTGGTGGTTTTTGGCAGTGTTAGGTTTATGGTTGGACTCGATGATCTTAAAGGTCTTTTCCAACCTATATGATTCTGTGATTCTGTGATTCTGTGAGTAGCCTCGAGCCACACAGATACACTTACTCCCAAGGCCATTTGACTGGACTTTGCTGGAAGACCTGATGCTCAGTGTTCAAACTCCCTGTTTCAGGCTTTCCCTAAGCTGTCCAGGAGGGTCACTTGCATCAGAAAAGCTGTGGGAGGTAAAGAAACAGAGGATGTGTGCAGAGATGCTGTTACACCTTGGCACCGGGGAACGGTGGTTTTCGACCACAATATGGAAAACAGCTGTTTGATCCATTCGAGGTAGATACTTACTTGAAAAGGCACCCAGATAATAGTGACCAACACTGGGCACTGCTTTAACTGTAGCACAGAATCACAGAATCACAGAATCGTATAGGTTGGAAAAGACCTTTAAGATCATTGAGCCCAACCGTAAACCTAACACTGCCCAGCCCACCACTACACCATGTCCCTAAGCACCTCAGCCAAACGGCTTTTAAATACCTCCAGGGATGGGGACTCAACCCCTTCCCTGGGCAGCCTGTTCCAATGCTTGACAACCCTTTCAGTGAAGGAAAATTTCCTAATACCCAGTCTAAACCTCCCCTGGCACAACTTGAGGCCATTTCCTCTCATCCTGTCACTTGTTACCTGGGAGAAGAGACCGACCCCACCTCTCGACAGCCTCCTTTCAGGCAGTTGTAGAGAGCGATGAGGTCTCCCCTCAGCCTCCTTTTCTCCAGGCTGAACAACCCCAGGTCCCTCAGCCGCTGCCCATCAGCCTTGTGCTCCAGACCCTTCCCCAGCTCCGTTGCCCTTCTCTGGACACGCTCCAGCCCCTCAATGTCCCTCTTGTCGTGAGGGGCCCAACACTGAACACAGCATTCGAGGTGCGGCCTCACCAGTGCCCAGTACAGGGGCACGATCACTGCCCCAGTCCTGCTGGCCACGCTATTGCTGATACAAGCCAGGATGCCATTGGCTTTCTTGGCCACCTGGGCACACTGCTGGCTCATATTCAGCCGGCTGTCAGCCAACACCCCCAGGTCCTTCTCTGCCTGGCAGCTTTCCAGCCACTCTTCCCCAAGCCTGTAGCGTTGCATGGGGTTGCTGTGGCCCAAGTGCAGGACCTTGCACTTGGCCTTGTTGAACCCCATGCAATTGGCCCCAGCCCATGGATCCAGCCTGTCCAGGTCCCTCTGCAGAGCCTTCCTACCCTCCAGCAGATCAACACTCATGCCCAGCTTGGTGTCATCTGCAAACTGACTGAGGGTGCGCTCGATCCCCTCGTCCAGATCATTGATAAAGACATTAAACAGAACTGGCCCCAACACAGAGCCCTGGGGAGAACACAGAGCCTCCCTGGCGACAAAGCCCTGCAGAATTACAGATGCTTTGTCACCAAGTTTACTAATATTGCTCATGAAAGAGATCTGGCTCCCCACAAGACTCACTACAAGCCACCAGGCTCACCTGTAACACAGGACTTTGTACTTCAGGACACATAAATACGCACTAAGGAATCTACACAGGATTATGCCAAGCCGCTGTTCACGTAGCACCTGGGCTGGCCACCACGATGCTGTCAGCAGCATCACGGCTGTTTGAACACGCAAGTCATTGCAGCAGTAAGATTTCCTTCACAGACCTGCAGCTATAAGAGATGCTGATGGGTTTGGATTAGGATGTATGGTCCATATTAGCTGAAATACGGGGAAAGAAAAGGGAAACAAACGATCTGTTCTACACCTGAATAAGCAACGTTGTTGCTACGTTGCTAATTATATTCTGTGTTCTTGTACAACAGAATGTTGTGCAATAGGGATGTGTAGTACTAGAAATAAAAAGGTGTGTCAGCCATGTACTTGCATTTGCAATTAATACTGCTTCTGCCTCAAGGAATGCAATGTTTTATCACCTCTGTTGCTTGCATACCATTCAAGTGCCGTTACCTTGTCAGGAAAAGTGGAAGGCAGCTGTAATCTTGTACAACGAAGATTTGTTCATTGAAGGATTTCTTGTATTATCGATTGTTTTGTTAAGGTAATACAAAAGGAAATTAAAAGCGAATTCTGTAGAAAAGGGTATAGTCAATTCTCATTTCATTCATTTCTTTGGGATCTCAAATCAAACGACAACTGTGTATCTTCTCAGAATTTTCTCCGATTAAACTTTTCAAACCAGGTAAGGAAGACACAGTGGAGATCTGGAGATGGCCTATAGCTTTTAGTGCACCTTCCTTTTAGCCTGGACTCATTGAGTTTAATCCTGATTGGAATCCCAAGGGAAAATGTCAGTGTCTGTTCACTTCATCTTAAATCCCTCTCAAGTATTTGTCCTTATCAGAAAACAGTCATAGAATCAGTCATAGTCATGCGTGTTGCAGTCTGTGCATAAGGAAGATTTAGCTGAAGAAAGAAGACCCTAGCAGGTCATGACAAGAATGCTTTGGCAGAGAGCTGTGAGGGAAGATTACAGAGCAGTTTCTCTGAATTATCATGATAGAAATGCATGGGTTAACCACATTCTTCAACATCAAAAATAATATGCCTGGAAAACTAGTCATATCAGTTATAGATATGAGGGGAGAATCTAATACTATTGAACTCAGTAATAAAAATCCTGCTGACTTCAATAGAGACTTCATTTACTGGGTTTTCAGGAGGGGAAAATCTGAATATTTATCTACAATTTAGAAGAGACTCTCCAAGTACCTCTAATGTAGTCTAGCAGAGGTCACCTTTCTGCACACCTTTTAACTACATGTCAGAAGCAGCAAAAGTATGCAATCTCTGCACCCGCTTACCTCATTCATGCGCTAACAGACATCAGGGTGGAGGCTGTTGGTTCACGGCTCAATCTTTGATCAGCAGGATGAAAAGATCCCTGGACTTGCAAGTGCACCAACTTCCTTTCTGAACCGGCAAATATCCTTTCCTGTTACGCTAATTAACTCATCTTTAGAATCCCTGTTTAGACTCTACCGTTATGTATGTGACCACATAAACAAATTAACATTATAAATTCCTTTTGCACATGAAAGAAAGTCTCAAAGAAACAAGAACCACATTTAAAACTCAATTTCACAACACAGAGGCTGCCAGGCATCTCAGCACATCTCATGGAATCCACTCGTGGCCTCAATCCTTCCAACATTTACTGTCAGATAGCAACAGCTTTCTTTTAATAGGCTAAATACTGAATACTCAACCTGTCCTTGTAATAACAGCGTTTGTTTTTCTCTCGCTGAGTAGAGCTCCTCTTAATGGCTATCCATACAATTCTGAGCCCATGGCGTAATACCAGTGTGTGATCAGGCAAAGGGACCAATAATTGTTTTTTCAAGAACCATTTTATAATGTGTTTGAGGATTCAGCTGCTCATTAACAAACTAAGAGGGGGATTTTCCAAAACATTCTGCATTAGCCTAAGTGTAGCAGCGATGACTCTGAAAACGCCACCCTTAGTCCTTAGCTCTTCAAAGAAAGACTTTTAAGTTCTGATCCAAATATAAACCAGTGGAGCGATATCAGCCTGAATAAACAAACTGAAACCGTAGCGGTAGCATTTTAAGATGGCGTTACATCTGGTGTTGAATGACAACACCTAAAAAAGTCTCCCTTGTTAATTATTTCACTGCTAATCATTTTAGCAGAAACATGGTCACGGCTGGATATGGTGGTAAGATTGCATCAAGGCAGAGTCAGGGCAGCTACTCACTGGGACAAGTGAGGCATTCACTCTTCCACCACCTAGAACTTCATTATTGTTTCTGCCCAAAAGGAGGGAAGATACATGCAACTTCTGCTTTATATTAAAACAAATAAGCCATTCAGGGCTCAGTGTCTTGTCAACAGCCAGAAGACACAGCCCCGTTACCACAGCCTCATGCTTCCCCAAGCAGGTCTTTCAGTCCCAGCAGATCTGCAGCACGCTTGAAAATTTGTGAGGGAGAATAAAAAGTCAGCACGGGACGCAGGAGACTTTGGTCTGTTCTCCCACAGACATCCCACGTGGCCTTCAGTACGGCACCTTTGGGCCCAATGTGTACTTACACACTTAAATCACACTAAGTAGGATTTCAAAAGCCTTCATCTATATCTAAATTCCTTTACAAATCTTGCTTTTGATCTCTCCAGCTATATCCGTATTATCAAATCAGCTTAAGGCTCTACCAGTGCTAGAAATCCACCCCCCTGGGGTTGTTCTTAAGATTTAAGTGCTGCCCTGCACTGGCTCTAGATGCGTACCAGTTCTCCCATCAGTAACCTCAGGCGCAGGGAGCGGGGTGGGGTGGCTGGCTCACACTCCACATCTGCCTCTCCGGGCCATGTGAACAAGGTCGCAGAGCCAGTAGCTCCAAGATCTTAGAACTAAAGTGCAGCGAGGAGAGCAAGAGCAGCATCGGCATAGGGAATAAAGATGTAGAAGCTCACTTTAAATTGAGAAGAGCTCTGCTTCACCTCACAGACAGGGAAAGCAGGCCTATGTGAGACTGTACTTACAGACCTTGGAACAGAGCCACCTAAGGAAAAAAGGGCTGTTGAGAGGATGCATCTATTTTTCCATTCTTCCAGTAATACAGCTATACAATTTGTTTTGTACTCCTGAACCAAACAATTGCACATTCACAGTTGGAGGTAGGGTATAAATATTGTCTCTAGCTGATCCCTTAATCCAGTCGTCCTAGCTGAATTAATCACATTCGCAAATCAATCCAGGATTTGTTGCTGTCAGAGCAGATGGCCGGGCAGACTGCATTTGTGAGCAAGGCGGGCACATTCTCCTTCCAATTATCCAGCAGCATTTTCCAACGGCGGATATTTAAAATTAGACATTATTTTGAAGAAATGCTAAATCTCTCTTATTCAGCTCAATAAGGGCACTGACCCCCAACTTTCTGCTCTACTTTTGCCCTCTAGGGCCTTAGTGAAAGTGTAGGATGGCTGGCACCCCTTTCCCTTTCAACTGAACATTTTCTGCCCCATTTTCTTCTGCTGTCTTCCCATTTTCTGCAGAAAAGAGGTGACAACAACAGATGCTATTTGGCATGGGGATTTCAAGGGTGCATTATATTAATTGTCGAGCTCAGTGCTGCAGAAAAGGGAAGAGAAGCTGCATTCATGCTACTAGCTGCCTGCCGTGGCACATAACAGCGGGAACAGTTAACAGTGCGCCTTTCAAAAAGCCTTGATGGGACTTCCCCATCGTAGTAGTAAATTTGCCATGAAAGACAGTCATGCTGTTTTCCCCATGTTCACATCTGTTCTGCATTCAGCATCTTTCTGGCTGATAATTGCTCTCTTCTCCCCTCTGTCTCCCGCTGAGGAACTGCTAGAGCTGTCAGGGGAGTTTCAGCTGAGCTCAATCACGTTCTGTATGAGATGTCTCACTTACCGCCAAAGGTGAACAAGGTTAACCAAGAATATGTTTGCAGTCCCTGAAAGAATTAAACATGACACAACAGTCCAGAGGAGACAATCCCCCTGTGGTGTGACAAAATGGACCGCGCTGATTAACTACATCTATGCAAATGTATTAAAATCATCTCCTTCACTTTATGGGCGCGTTAGAGAAAAGACACAGAGCCTAGTCAGACCAAGGCGAGGCTGTTCAAGATAGTGCATAAACACACTGCAGCAGCCAGCCTGTTATCCCCACGAGATCACATAATCTTAGTATCATGAAAAGGAACAGCAGATACGGAAGAAAGCCTACGAGAACTGGGAGAGGAATGGTGGCCAAGTTTACAGAGATGTGAATACAATTTTACATGCCAGTAGTGTCCCAGCCACCACCAGAGAATAGTCACTGTTTAGTATTTCACCATTTTCCTTCACTGTTTTCCACAAAGTGAAAATTGAGTGTTAATAGAAAAACTGAGGTATGTAATTGCTCAGCCATATGCTCAACCTTTCAATATGGAGGCCTGGCAGATACAAATGTGTATCAGTTGGAGAAATTAACAGCTAATGCCACGGCTCCTTGTACTTCAGAATGTTGTGTTCATTGAAACATGGCTGGAAATGAAGCTCCCAACAGCTTGAATACAGCACAAATCGAGCCAGTCCACTACCTTATCCAACAGCCCAGGGAGAGGTTGCTGATTCCCCAGTATTGACTGTTGACCCCCAAAGATACGTTCTGAGAACTACTACTCCTTCTCCTTGCTAAGCTGCAGGAACCTATATGCCTGCATATCTGGCAGTTCAAGACCACTCTTTAGGAACACCAGGGCTTCCTCTCAGATCCCAGAAAAATTCTCTCTTCCCCAGCAGTTACAATTTCAGCTGTGTATGCAGACCAGCCTGGAGGCCAGCTCAGCACACAGGACCGATTCCCTGGGCTCAATACCCTTCTGGAGTAGAAGGGGAAGAAGCAGTTACTCCACAAACTTGGTACCAACTCCACAGCTCTTCCTTCGCTGTTACAGGCAGTTGCCTGCCCTAAGGGAAGACCCTGCAGAGAATGACTGTTACCAAACTAGACTCATACATGTAGACACAAAATCCAAGCACTCCAGCACTGAGATCTGTAAACCCCTCTGTGCAGGCTTTCCCACATGATGCTGAGCACGTTTTCTTTTTTTCCTAAGCAGCCATAACTTAGGAGATCGACAAGTCTTGTTCTATTTTCTACTGTAACACAGGAACAAGACAACTAGAGCAGGCCAAAGCTTTGTTGGGTCTCTACAGCAGCTAGCGTGCCTGCAGTTACCAAGAGAGGTGCCTTAAGCCAACCCCGCAATGTCCCCACACAGGTGAGGTCTCCCCTGCTCCTGCAGAAGGCCCTGGGGGGCATCACCAAAACTGCAGCTGATTTGACTGTTCAAACTCATTTTTGCTGCAAGGGGTGAGGCCCACCCTTCATCACTCCTACCATACACAAGCCTAGCAGAATAAACCCCAACCACTCTCACACCCAGCTTGCTGGCAGCATCTGCCACGCCATCGCCTGCTTGCTTGCCACGTCTGCCAAGCGTCACCAGCTTGGCAGCGTCTCTGTCCACGCTGTCGCCTGCTTGCCCTTGCCTCTTGATTGACAATTAAATTGTGACAGGTGGGCGTTCGTGGGGAAGCAAGTATTATCGAAATCTTCAAGAGCAGTAGGACAACGTATCTCATTTTCATCTTGGAGGAGACCACAAGATAAAAGGGTAAAACAAACCGGTCTCAGTGGGGTTTTCCAGACACGTTACCCTATTAGAAAGAAGGAAAAAAATCCATCGTGCACAAATTCTGTGTTTTGCACCGCTGCTGTCAGTAGCTTCCCAGGCAAGTGGGCCACGAGGTTTAGTTAGAGTCATAGGTATAGTTCCAATTTTTGGTATATTTGTATATTTTCCATATATATTTGAAATATTTGGAAATATTTGGATATATTGGAAATTTGGATATATTGGAATTATTTGGATATTTCCATATATTTGGATATTTCCTTTCATCAGGAGGTGGAGTATCAGGTTTAGTTTTTGTAAAGAATGCTCGGCTCCCAGGGCTCCCAGTGGGCCCATGCTGATTATTCAATTGATGAAGTATTTTAGAAAGTCAAGCATCCCACTGGGCCTCATGTGGCTTAAGGCTCCTTTTCAGTAAGCCGTTAGCTCTTTCTACCATCCCATTTGATAGTAGGGGGTATGGAATACCCACTGAATATGGAATCCCTAGATCTCCCTCCAGTTCTCTTTAGTCAGCTTTTGTTTTCAGTGTCTCCATGCTCTAGTAGTAGTACCAGTAAAGTATCACCTCATTTTCTGGTTAAGCATACTCAGTGAACAACAGCAAATGCCACAGGACTCCACAGGTGACCTCCACCCCTGATGGGAGAGCTATTTATTCCCTTTTTTCCCCTCCTTCCCCTTAATCAGCTGTTCCTGAGAACCAGTTTTTTCCCACAGCACCTTAGCTGGTTTTTTCAGAGCTTTTAGCAACAGATTTTGTTGCAACATACTTAGGTGACCAAGATGCCATTCCAGAGCCAGATGTGCTGAAGCAGCTGTGCATTTTCTCCTTCACAGAGCTCTCTCACCTGAGAGAGAAGGGGTTTACTTCTATGTCACAGCCCACTAATGCTGTTCTTCAGCATTGGCAGAAACAATTTATGTCAGCTACCAAAGCTGAATTCCTTGGATTATCTTTAGTAGTTTTTTCAACAATATAGGAAAAAAAAAATCTCCAAAGACTGGGAAAGGAAGAAACAGCAAGAATGAGGAAAAGGAGTGCTTCAATCAAATTAATCTAGTGGTCTCTTGGGTAGGAGAGAGATGAGCTGACAACTGTCAAAAGGAAAAGGTACAGCTAAGCTCCTTTGACTCCTTCAGGCTCTGGGGTCTCCTTGACAACTACTCTAACATTGTTCAGTTGGCACCTGCACGCTCAGTTGTATTTCACAGCTCCAGGTTATGCCAGGAGCCTTGACCTTGTGGGAGAGGTGCAACATGGAAGTCTGTGGCATTTCAGAATGAAATCTAGCCCCCATGCTGTCTTGCAGCTTACACAAGTAACGCACACTGAGTTTTGCGACACAAAGGTGCAAAGCAGCAGAGGAGGACAGCAGTTATCCCGCAGTACTCCATCAGCTGCTGTCCTCTCTTCTCCCTTGCTGCCACCCTTCACAGCAGATGGAAAGAGGAATTATTTTCAATAGAAGAGCAAGCGAGGGAGCACATTCAAGACTGAAGACCACGCTACAAGTCCAAAGCAAACTCCAGGAAGCCGAGAGAAGGAGGAAGGTCATACCTTGTATTAATAGCTTTTCCCCTGTCTACACCCATGCTAGACGTGCTACTTTGCAATTAAAACAGGGCAACAGAACCTCTTAATTAAACATTTTATTTAAACCAATACAAGCACCATGCTTAGCAAAAAAGATTTGGTTTAAAGTAAACATGCAATGTGAACTAGCAGAGACTAAACAGCATATGGAAGTTGTACTGGTTACTGATATTTTCATGGAATTGCCAAATTCTCAAAACTGGCCGTGAACCTCTCACGCCTTTTACCACCCGCAGCACTGGTGCCAGCCCTGACGTGTCACAGTACACAAGTCACATCGAGCCTGGATCACGTAACAAAAGCAAGAGTTTCACTGCACCCCTTCTCATGTCCCATCACGCCTCCATTTCACAGTGACTAGATGTACATATCAAAAAATGCGTTGCATGACATTTCTTTTTTGAGTGCACTAAAGAGAGGAATTGAACTCCCTTGCTTTTGCATGTTTGATTGAGACCCCTGTTACCAGTTTAACATTGTTTCTGGACTAGCTATTTTACAGTTAAAGATACAAAAATGAAATCCTGGTACAAATGCATAAGATACTCCTTTGGAGAAGTGAAAAGGTGTCAACACCCGCATTATTGCCTCCTTTGATAGATCAAAACAGCATTCATGATACTAGAAACACACTTAAACCATCAAATACCAGCATTTAATTTTTTTTGTTAAAAATACTTGAACAATACAAGTCCATTTTATGGGCTGACATGCAAACTCATGCTTTAATTCAGCTTACCAGCAATGAATAGGATTACAAGAGCTGTATCCCAGCCAACTATCCAATATTTAAAGCAAACCAGATTAATTGTGGCAGAAGTCTCCCTTTACGAGAGACCTTTAACTCCAGGCCAAGGATTTTATGGCCAACTTACTAACTCCTGAAAAACAGGAGCTCACAATGGAAAATGCTGACTCTCAGACCTTTAGCTACAAAGGCTCCCATAGGTGGCATTAGTTAATTTATGTTGTCCTTTAGTTTGAACCCTCTTTAGAGATCTGAAAATTCAAGACAAATCTATGATTACAGATGGGCAACTCACTAGTAAAGCACAGTCAGAACATACTGGCCTTCTGAACATGGACACATCTGCCTCCCACTGATCTTAAGGGGGCAGCAGTGCAGAAAATACCATTCTAAAGATGAGGTGGGAAAAGTATGTTATGAAAACAAATATTATTTGTGCAGGAAAGATTTTGACATAATTAATGTCTGTGTTTAATCAAGTATTAGCACTACCTGTATCTCAAGAGCCTAGGACAGTAAGCAGCAGACAGTTGTGTCAAAACACTGCATTAAAAACAAGGAAACCACAAACAAGCCTAGAACAGCAAACATCCTCTGTACACTCATTCTCCAAGTACCTGCAGCTGCTTCCTCACTTCCACAGCTCCGAGAGGGGAAGGAGGTACAGCTACCAAGCAAGACTGTTTGAGGCATGATACCGGTGGGCTGAGCAGCATCAACGTCACCTTTCACAAGAAAGTGGGCTTTAACGCTCTCATCAGGATTTGTTTGCGTTCTACAGGGCTTGAGGGGCAGCACCCAAGGCAGAAAGTCCTTAAGTAGAGGCAACAAGAACATCTGAAGTGAAAAGAACTCAGACTGACGATATAGCCATAAGTAGCGATATTTTCTTGGCAGAAGGTGGAGCGATCCAGAGATGAAGAATCAAATTCAATCATTTGACTGCAGCAGCTCCTCCCTTCTCCTCCTGAGAGAGACAGGCCCCTTTTACAGTTATTTTTGTCAAGACCTGTGCAAGCAGCAGTTGGATGCTGACAGCCCACCAGTGTACAAAGTACAATGACAAAGATTATTAATCCAGTTTTCCCCACTGCAAATCAAGCTGAACATTACAAGTGGCAGCTTCCCTCTCACCCACGCTGTACTTTGACATGCCTTACCTTTAGCACAATGCCAGCAAAACAAGATTCTTGCTGTTTCAAGACTGATGCTTAGAATGACACCATTCTTTAAGCCAAAGTCTTATTTATACAATGTTTATCACAAAAGACATTGTTTTTATTGATCTATAGTACAGAACGATCAAGCAACAGTTTCATAATCAACATTTTTTTTGTCCAGGGAAATGAAATTGTTTTTCCAGTTCACTACGTTAACACAGAAACTTAATTTTAATTACAAGCATTTCTTTCCCACACTGAAAGATCAATTTAATTGGATCATTCTAACATGTACTTTGAAAAGCTCCTCTCAAGTCAGATTTGTATACAAATAAATGAGCAGTAACATCAAACTAAGAAGAGATTTACCAACACTGAGGACCTTTGCAAATGAATTCCTTGTGATCTTAGAGGAATTAGTGTTTTAACACTAACACAACATATGTTTACAAATGAAAAATAAGCCTTCTTTCAGCAAAGGTTTCACAGCATGAAATACTGGCCTCCAAATTTAACACTGCATTCCTTCTCGCTGAACAGATTTGTTAGGGCAGCTGTATTTTAAGGTATGTTATCAACAGGAAGCTGCTCTTACGCAGACACTTATTCAGTAGCACAACAAACACTCATGAGCAAGATAGTGAGATACTGTCACATGAGTACTCCTTTTGCCACTGCATGGGCTGAATGTGTCCCACAGACAACTACTCTATTCAATATAAAACAGACCTGTAAAAAGACTGGTCATTTATAAAAGTTAAATACTATTTTCACATTAGAATATTTGCTGTTTCAAAGAGATGAACCGTAAGTAAATGAAAAATCAAATTATCACTTATGCAAAAGTTTTATCTGGAATGTAATTTTGACAAACAAGCAGTTAAGAAAGTTAAGAGACTGTAATTAAAGTACTCAAAAGCTATGTGTGGCCAACTTTTATAACAAAAGAGATATAAATCATTCATTATCATGAAAAGCTTTAACCTCCTGACTCCTACAAATGGAGTAGATGACTGGAATTTCAAAGAAAATGAGGTTAGCTTTTTTTTTTTTTACAGATGTCAACTGCAACACTAGGCACTAGGAAAAACGTTACTTGGATTCTTTAACAAATTTTTTACCAAATTTGTAATAAGTGGCAGTGTAAAATTCTCAAGTCATTTTAAAGCTAACAAATTAAAGGCACACAGTATTAACAGGTGTTCATATAACAGGAAATGAGCAAAGAGGTAAACTTCTTAACAGTGTAGTAAGTTATATATGCAAGACATCTGGTACCGAGAGTAACCAGAGTTGTAACTCAGCCCTTAGTTATCATCTAGTTCCTGTAAGACTATATTAGCATGAGAACTGGACAGTCAAAGCTTTGCCCTGAAATTTAGTAAGATTGACTCAGTCAACTGAGGAGTCACTGGAATGACAAAAATCAGTTCCAAGAATTTGAGGAAGTTCACATGGACTCGATGGAAAGATAAATGAATGGATTTGCTGTACAAGCATTTTGTCTTTTTAATACTAAATGCTTCCAGGGAGTAGTTTGCAAAATTGAGAAGATATTAAGTCAAAAAGTCTGAAAAGTAAGTGACAGTACACAATTTCTGCATATAAATGGCTAGTATATGTCATAAGGATGCATTTGTAGCTCAGAAAAAGTTAGCGTCAGCTTCCAAATTATGGTTGTAGATAGTTATAAATCCAGAACTGAACTAGTTTAGTTATAGAAATATTAGTCACAAGAGTGCAAAAGGAGTCCCTGCAGAGGAGTATTCCCTTTTAACAGGTACAAATAAGGAAACACCTGCAAAGATTTGTTACTTCAAGGAGACAGACCTGCTATTCTTTGCACAAACTTTGCACAAGAGATATACTGCAGGAGACAGATGTAAATACAGTGCATTTGTTTAGATGTAAGTATTCATGTCTGGTTCCAGTATTATCAGGATGGTACATAAATACTTATTACGGAGGTTTTCTTAATGGAAGAAGCCCAGTTTCTCACGCAGCCATTCTTCAGTTAGGTCTTCTGTATTTCTTATTTCAAATACCTAAACAAAATTGCATTGCATGAATTCTTGAGGTGATGGTACTTGAAAGGCATAAGCATACAATGCAATCAATACCTTTCCACACAAGTTGTTTGAGCTGTAATAAACAGTAACCAACCTAGAGTTTTCACATGCTTTCTTGAAAGGATTGGTTAATATTCTGAAGAAACATCAGTGGAAAATACACAAGACTAAGTGGCAAGGAATATTACTAACTTGAACAAGAATTCCATAATTCCTATTTCTAGACTTCATTCTTCTTTAAGAATATGCGAGAACAGCACATGTACTACATTTTAAAGTTACTCTGAAATGGCATCATCTCATATGCATTATCTCGGCAAGAAGATTGTCTATTTGAATACAAATGAATTTAACCTCTGGGCTGAATTAAGCCCAAAGTTCAGGAAGTTTGCTCAGCCCAAAACACAGTTATTCCTTCTTCAAACTGAAATAAATCCATAGTATCCAGTAGCATACTGTTTTCCCTGTAAGAAACAAGCCTGGGATACCTCAGAATAGAAAACTTGCAAAAAAATCCCAAAAACCACCAACCCAAAGCTTTGCGGAAGTCTTAAATAAACCTTTAACATAGCCTTGAAGCACAAAACAAGACCAAAGATAGCAATATACTGTTTACATTCCATATGGGCAAGTGTTTTGTTGTTGGCTTTTTTTTTTTTTTAATACCCTTAAAGAGAGGCTAAGTTAATTCTGTATCGCTAACTGGAGTCTGAGATGCCCACAAATGGATCATCTTTTCAGAAGAGTCAGGTAAGTAAATTTTACAAATCCACAGGCCTTCAAAAGTGTGTTCTTCTAGGCAATGAAAACAATAATATTTTAACTGGAGACTGCTGTTACTATTCTGACAACACTGAAAATAAAGCTCTGTCAGCACTAAATCAGTTATCTGCCTTTCTAATGGTATGGAGTACATAGCTGCAAAAAGCATGCTCAGGCCAACAGAACGGATGGGATTTTGTAAGACTCACAAAACAAGCTTCTCAGTGAACCTGCTGTTTGGCATAAACTTCCTATTTAGTCCTGTCCTCGGCCATTTTACCATCTGATCTTCAGGAAACAATCCAAGTTTTGTATCTTTTCTTCCTCATTTTCCATCTCTGCTGGAGTGGGCTCTGGACACTGCTTCTTGTATTCAGACAGTGATCCACTACTATCAACTAATATTGATTTTTTTTTTTAAAAGATAAGGGGAAAACCCAAAATTCAGTGTTTTAAGAACACAACAGCTTAACAGAAGGCAAGCTAATATGCAAGCCACTGAAAAAATAAGAGGACTCAGCTGAGTCACATGCAGAAATCACACCAGGAGGAAGTCACAGCATGAGCTAAAATCAAACATGGCTCACAGTGAGTGACAAGAATAAAGCACATTTGAAGAGCAAGCAACCCACCCAAACTGGAGACAGGCTATCTTCCCCACCTTCAGAAGGAAGATGATCGTGGACCTCTATATCCACTCCTAGGCTCTCATTCAAAAGCCTTTCAGACTGAATTTCTCCCACTAGACAGGCGATAGTAACTCCAATACAGCTAGTCCCCAGGCTTTCATCTTCTCATCAACTCTTCCTTCTTGCTCACTGAAAAGTGCCTTCCTCCTCAAGGAATTCTTTTCTATCAAAGATGCTAGAGTTCTCAGGCCTCTAAGATGCAGTTTCAATAGACCTAAAAAAAAGATTTCTTGGGGCTGTGCCGATTGCTTCCACCATCTTATCTTCTGCTTTCCTCCTATTTACTCCTGTCAACTTGATGTCTAATTTAAAATAGAGAGGTCCTTTCTTACAAGGTACAGCTAGAAGAGGTAGAAGTTCACAGTTCTCTTATTGGCCCAATGTACGTTTTTACTGGGATGTTAAAGTACTCAGTGAGGATAAGGAAGACCAAAAGAGAATGGTGCTGTTGGGGAATGGTGAAGTCATTTCACATTGTATGAAAAACCTGTAGTGACCACTGACTATTTAGCTTTACTGGTTGAAACTACAACTTCAAGAAATCTAGGTGCCAGTTAAGCAGAGATTTCAAAGATCTCCAAAATGACAATTAGGTGGCAATTTTTTAAAAAAAAATCTATATACCTAGGCCTAGAGAATGCAGTGATTTCTTCTGGTCTCAGTAGTGGAGAAGTGCAAACGCAGGAAGATTTAGAAGTGTTCAGCACTTGGCACATATGTTACTTATTCTGAAGGCTATGTTCTGCAAGCATACAACCCCATAAACCATGCAGCAACACTAGTCCACACCGTACCAAGACTTCAGTCTATTCTTCCCATCAATAAATTAATTCCCCAAAGTAAAGATGTCCATCCTACTGATGGATATTTTAGTTTGAGAGAACACTGTTCTTCCTGTACTCTAAAACTCCAGAAATCTCCACATACACCCCTCTCTTCAGTCTTCCTAAAACAGAATCTGTTCACTGTAATTACAAAGTCTCATAACACCCTTCTTGTGATACGTGCAAGCAAGACACAAAACAGCTTTTGTGACCTGCATTTAAGGGGGAGACAGTTATTTCAACTAATCAGTTATACCTTAGTGAGTTCAGCTGTCTGTACAAGCTTATTCTTGCTTCCAGCATACATCATCTGCTGTTCAGGCTTACATCCTGTAGTTGTGTGGAAAAAAAAGAGGTTTTGTTTAGTTATTTTGGCTGCAACACTTCAAAAATAAGATTTTTTTTTTTAAAAAAAGAATCCAAACTGAAAGCTGAAGTCTCCATTCAGAAGTGACCTATTTCTTTATATACATTATCATCCTTGCTCTTACTTTCATATCTAGTACTTGAAAAGCATTTCCAGAAGCAATAGTTGTGCAGGTTGAATTGGTGGTCTCAACATGCACCTGTATTTCTGCTTACAGCTAACATCAAATATTGCAGCAGTCAAACTTGAATCACAACAGCCAACAAAGCAGTACCTCTGCTTTGGTACTGCTTTACACCACATTCAATTCTTTGCCCTCTTGCTATTTCTGGAAGATTCCCATGTCTTTGCTAGTTACACTTATACAGATCTTTATAGCATATGCCTTTGAGCTGGAGTCAAACTGAGAACAACCTAAATCAGTTTGAATTTGTTGTTCTTTCTCCTAATCTCTCCCCAGATCCCCCAACTGATTTGGTAGCTCAAAATGACTCCCCCCCACACCCCCAGCCCCAAACATAGAGCAACTGCAGTCACAGTTGAAGTTAACTGCTCTTTAGAGTCCCAACTAATGGTTCATTGTCTCTGACTCCAGTATCACTCTAACCACTAACTCATGTTTGCAGAAATTTTTTTGAAACAGAAACCAGAAAGAAAAAATAAGGCTTTTCTTTAGAAGTTGCTTGTTTAGAAGTTTCTAGATATGAGTGTACTTTTAAATTTTGCCACCCATAAAGAACTAAGCTCTCTTTTCCTATGAAGTACTACAAGTCTGCCTGCTTTGCTATTTCAAGGTCTCCCAGGAAGTTTCTTACGGCTGTTCTAACTCTCAAAATATCTATCCTTCTGGAGACAAGTAACACCCATAACATTCATACAAAGATTCTCAGGTAACTACAGAAGAACATGCTCACTAGTTGCTAAACTCTTTTACCTACCTAGTTATTCTAGTTCTGAGTAACAAAGGGTAAAACAATGCAATCAGTTTATCTTCTAGAGGATAACAAAGATAATCCAGTAACACCAGCAAGCTACCCTATTACAATTCAGAACACAGATGCAATCCAGCTCTCTAAGTCCAAATCGAGTCACAGGTTCTTTGGCTTCTATTAAAATTACACAGTTCCCTGCACAGGTATGTTTATGTTGAGGGTTGCTGTGACACAAGCAGAGGAAGCTACTGCTCTATATAAACTTGGGACGATCTAAGATTACAGTCTCTTTCTCCTTGAACATAGTCACCCAGCACTTTGACCTGCCCAGATCTGGGTTATGGAGCCCTCTTTTCCTCCTTTTCACCCATAGTTGTGATAGCCCTTTAGACCTTCACATCACAGCACTGTTTGGAGGCATCCTCTGTTGCCGCCCATTGCCTATGGGCCCCCTGGAAAACCCTCCTCTCTAGTCCCATCCTAACCCTTATACAGAGTCCTGTTCCTTTCATGGGTAGACATGGGTTCCCATGCCCTTCCAAGGAGGAGAGGAATTTCTTCCCACCCAGTCACTAACATCCAAACAGCAAGATGGACAGAGGTGACCCTCAGGAACAGAGCAGGTATCTTCCAGCCCTCTTCTCACTCATTTCCTGAGCCTTGTCTGGTCATATTCTGAGGATTCCCCAAGATTTGAGGAGAGGGTGACAGGAAACACATTAGGTTAAACCTACATGAATAGATGCTCCAGGCTCCTTTCCTTTACAGGAGGGTGATGCTGAGCACACCACTGAGAACACAGCGGGCAGGCACATTTAGAAAGACAGACACACCTTTTGGCTGCCTACGCAGGAAACTAACATTTCCGTCCAGCCTTCGGAAATGGAAAAAAGAATCTCTTCTACCATACTTCCTAAGTGCCCTAAATGTAAACCGCAGAGGCAGTGGAAACCTCTAGCAACTAGGGAGATCTGGGCAGACGGAAGTGTCTACACTTGTCATGAGCTGATGCTGAGGATGGAGCTAATACGCTAGAGATTCCTCTCTGCCAAAGAAGGTCTCCAGATAATGCCATAGCTTTGTAATGCCTTGCTTCCAGCAGTGGCATAAGCAAATCTAGCTTTAAGCATCTGACCACTATTCGAGCATTAAGCACTCATTTTGTCTTCCATAGCCAAGAATATTCCCATATTTACAGCACATAGTAGCTACCATTCACAATGTTCACTCACCAACTGGACTGGAGAAGATAAAGCACAACGGGTAAGAAACTCTTCCATCATCATGCTGATACTTGTAACTATACACAATAAATGTTTTTTCTGAGGTTAAAGAAACTAAGAAATCAATGATTTTATTAGGATATAATCCTCAGTTATCAGAGCTTGATGCAGGCATGAGTAAGTCTTGCATTCTAGAAGATGCTTTAAGCTTGATAAGTAGTCTCACTGTTCTCCTGTTTTCACTTCCATATTTGACTTTCAGAACTGACCCCGCCTGTCTTTGCCAACCTCTGCCACAGCTGGGTGTGAGGGCTGCCTCTGTATTATTTTCACATCAGAGCGCTAAAAATCACCCTTCCATCGCAAATATTCCTCTCCCAGCTTTGTAAAAAGCCTTCCCACACCCACCAATGTGTTTCTGGCTTAATGAAAGCCAGTGTCTTTCTTTGCAGACTAAGCACTTCATTGTTTCAGGTGTTTTGCTGAATTTGAACTCAAGTCTTAGCTAGGACTCCTGCTTTACAGCCTCCTACTGCACTACGGTCATGAAAGGAAAGATTCAGAATGGCATGTGGAATAGTGCCAGCCAGCTTTCGAGGATAACAGAGGCAGATATTTTCTTCACTTATAACTTAAGTACCCCTTTTATTTCATCTACTTAAAGAATATTTACTTGTCCCTCTTTCTTTCCTTTTGTTTTAAATACAGGGATTCTTCCCTAGATCACATGCCTGCAGTGCTCCCAGAATCAGTAACTGCAGCAAAATAGCAAGGGCCACATACTGAGAAAGTACCAAAACAGATCCTCAGTTACGCAGGCAATTTCCTATATTTAGAAGTAGCCACATACAAAACTGGTACATTTTACTCACTTCTTTACATTAACAACAGCGTGGCTTTGCTTTAGTTCCCCAAACATTATATAGTCTAAAAGGAAATAAAACCTCAGGAAAGGCTTAAGCGTGTCAGTCATTGTTTCAACAAGTGGGACAACTGTTCAGTGCATCATGAGAACTGATCCCTAGGTTCTCACAAATAAAATATCAGTAAAGTCGCACTACGGGCAAGTGTTGGCCTAAAAAGGTGAAGTCCAACTTTGAACATTTTGAACAGCTTCCAGGAGTGAGTAAGAGCAAATGCCAGCAGCACAAGAAGGATATCGAGGTTGTCTCTCAGGCAGCTCATCTTTTAGCTCATCGGGAGAAATACCCTGGTAACATTAAACACAAGCAATATTTGAACAAATGATCTTGCACTCGACGGCATACTACGAAGGCTAAAGCAGAATAATGGAACAGTGAAACAGCTGTAAGTTAGATATACATCTACAGTTGAACTGATAACAATCTCTCGCACAAATTACTAGAGCAGTTTAGGAGAACTTGTGTGCTAACAGATTCCTATGACTAAACACAGAATTAATGTTAGCATGAATAATCATCCCTATTTTAGGCATAATGAGTTTAGAAAACATTTTTGGCTCTAGTTGGATATGCTGGCAGCTACCATGCTTTTCTAACTCTAGTGCTAAACAGAAGTAAGCAAGCACACACCAAAAAGTATCTGTTAAAGTCAGCTACATAAATGGTGCTTTTGAAAAATTCAGTCCTTTCTCCCTGAGCGAGCAAAAAAGAGTCCCCTTTCTATTTAAATGTTACATTAACTTCTACATTCTAGGGAATAAGAGCTACGGTTAATGCTCAAATCCCTGGAAAGGATTTAATTTTGCCTTGTGTACCATTAAGAAACACTACACACTGGGCTGACCTTATTATGCCACCTATCAAATTTAGAGTCTGCAGAAGATTAGCAATCCTAGCTTCTAATTGATGGCAGATCAGCTCAGAGTCAAATATGCAGATCTACGTGGAAACACAGCAGAAATCTCTTCAAAAAGCCAGCAGGTGCCAAAGATGCTTTTTACATAGTTGTATCATAACTGCTTTAAAATAACTTTTTTGTGCAATTAATTAGTCGACTCAATTGCTTCTACATAGTTCCACTATTAATAGTGCTGTGCTTTACATGCAGAGTGACCATGCATTTAAATAAGCTCATGACCCAAATTAGATTAAGAGTTTGATAACAATTTGAAACTAAGGCAGTACCTTAGAGACAACAATACATTGCAGGCTGAAGATACTCTTATTTACAATTCATTTAACAAACCTCATGCTCCTCATCCAGTACCACCAACTGCTTATCCTTGTCGATTTTCACTATAAATCAAAATAAAACATAGATCAATGTTTTTTTCAAACAATTTATACAATGTGTGCATGAAGCTTTTTAACATTCCCCCACAAGTATATCCCTTGTGCTTCCATCCTGCTTCTTCAGTCTATCCCATGACTTCACAAAATCACCCAAGTCAAGAGAAGCGCACAGTTTAAGTGCTGTTCATTGCAATACACTCTTCTCAAACTTCAAAGATGGAAGAAATGTCAAACTCCCCTACTTAAAGGCTACAACATTTACAAACTCAAAATGCCTGTGCCTTGACATTTTTACTATCATTTTACAACCTGTGGTAGGCCCTGAGCCGCAATTAGGTATAAATACTCTACTAAGAGCAGATGAAGTCTTGTATCATAAGAACAGTGTTGCTTTACTGTTAAAATTACAGCCAGAATTGGAAGTACTGAAGTTCATCCAAGAAACAGCCCCTTGGCTCACATTTACCTGTTTACAGCAGCAGCATTACATGAGAAGGAAAAGAGGAGATAGGATTTGCTGCAAGACCTTGCAATTTTTGTCAGACGTTTTTAACTTACTTATAATGGCAGCATTGTTGGTTTCTTTACGAAACCGGAATTTTCTCAGTTTCTCCACCAGGTCTTCAGCAACATCACAAACCACCAGAGATTCACTCTGCAAAAGGGAAATGGCAGAGGGGAGGGAAAGATAAATCTTTCTAGTAAACCAGAAAAAAATCCCCATGTCACACATATGTGCACATAAACCCTACTGAAGTGGAACTGCATGCAACTTGTCCAAAGTTTCAGAACATACATGTAAACCAGGAAAACCACAGATGAAAGCAGTTTTTAAAAACACAAAACCAGAACACTTACCTGTTTTGATATCCCTCCTCAAAGCCACAGAGTTAACTAGAAATATTTTATTAGCTTTTCTTGAAGGGGGATTATTCTCATAGCTCTTAGAAGTAAAGAAATTTTACAGTTCATTTGCCAAGGTAAGGCCTGAAATAAGGAAGCCCCTTAGAGTGGCAGTAAACTGGCTACAGTAAGTTAAGCATTTAAAACAATAGGAGCTACTATTAGTATTTCAGAACACAGACAGTAGTCAAGGGTCACCGCTTATTTTTGCCAACAAAAATACTAACCGAACTTTTGAGATTTACACACACAGAAAGCATTTACGACATTTCAATCAAAAAGCATGCATACTTTTCCCACATGTGCTCATATGTCTCTAACTCCAAGTTTTCAGAAGAAATGTCCAGATAACATATTAGTCATCGCACTGAAGATGGGGAAGGAAATTATTATTTCACAAGCAACCATGCAGGTTATCTTCCATTACACATGCAATTTTTAAACTGTACCAAGCCAACCACTGCCATTTCCTGAGCAACATTTCATACACACAACCACAGTTAAGAGATGTGTGCCAGCTAGATGAAGAAAAGTTATTTAACATCTCCAGCTTATTCATATTATTGTATTTGTAAATTCCCATAGCATCAAGGCTTTTGTGCCAAAACAACTGTTATTTCAAGACTTCTTTAAAAAAATTGCTCAAATAAAAAAAATAGTTGCAAGATTACCTATCACAAGCTCTACTAAAGAGCTATTTCACCGAGACAAATCACTGCTTACAAATCAGAAGAAAGGTACTATTTAAACTCCGAGTTCCGCCTCCTCACGTTCAACATTGGCTCATTTGTGAGATTTTCCTCAAAAAGCAGAGCAGTGTCTCTCCTTCCCCACTTCCAAAATCACCTTGCAAATATCCTACGTTTGTTGTTACTCCTAAAAAGGCTTCCACCTTGACCAAATTCTGGCACAAAGTCTTGTGCTTCTGCTTCCTTTTAACAGCTGGAGAGGAAATCGGGCTCTGCTGTCACAAGACAGGTCAGGCACTCTGTGTGCAGCCTTCATTATTTTGCTTGTTTCCCCTAAACTTTAAAGATTGTTCTTGGCTCCCTCTGATCCACAAATGTCACTAATACCCACTGTCACTATTTCAGAGATGTCTATT